>NW_022990513.1:1463053-1835553 GCF_902827175.1 Gymnodraco acuticeps
ACTATAATGAAACCAAAAACAAATAAATAAACAAGTTTCAATGTTTTTTCATATTGGATATGGTATGTTTTGGTTATGGCCATGTACTTATGATTTAATGATTATTTAAATGTATACAGTTATGTTTCATATGGGTGTAGTCTCTTTATTTCCCCCTCAAAGTGCACCGGATTTATGCATTTAAGTCCAACATTTAAAAAAAAAATCTTACCGGGGGTGCATGCCCCCAGACCCCCCTAGAGGATTTGAGGTCCACCCCCACTTAAAATATGTTCACATAGGTTCCTAAATAGATTTGCACATTTTTTTAAATAGTAACCCATGTCCATATGTTTATTTTTGGGTAGTAGATTTAGACTATGGGCAGCAACGCTGTAAATTGACAAATAAATCCAGCAAAATGGCACAAAAAACTGGTAGTGGCCTGGCTGGGTGTGTATATTCCCGGCCTGACTTATTGTCCCAGTCCGGCCCTGGTCTAGAGTGAAGACAGTGGATAATTATGTTATCTGACGATAACAGACTAATATTAATAAAAAAGTTTATTATATTATTAACTACAGTAACCTCTGTGGTGTTACGGGTCAAAATTGACCCATATAGATTCATGCTAGAAAAAGGTAAAAAAAACAAGCTTTTGTTGGACAACGTTGTTCATGCCACGCCCCCACAAGATGAAGTGTGTGTGTGTGTGTGTGTGTGTGTGTGTGTGGTGTGTGTGTGTGTGTGGTGTGTGTGCGTGCATACTTATGTGCGTACTTGTGTGCGGATGTGTGCGTGCATCTGTGTGTTCAGGTTCAAGTGTTAGTACATATTAGGGGTGTAATGGTGAGTTCACACACCGTCCTCGCACTCCATCGTTATTGTAGTCCACAGGGAACCCAAAATGTTCCCACACAGCTGATTTAAAAGAAGCAGGTGGGTTCTAGCTCCTGTGTGTTATCTGAAATCGCCATACTAACTTTTCTTCTTCTTGTATTTTGTTCGTTTTGTTGTGTTTTATTCTTCTTCTTCATTTGTTGTTTAAGGGCAGCTGACAAACAGCTTTTAGGCGCAATACCGCCCCCTGGATTATATATAGTGTAGTGGATACTGCCCTGAATGACAGACTGTTTTCCCACTTGTAAAAAAAAAGGTGTATTCGTCGTGTGACTGCATTTACCGAACCGTGACGTCCGAACCGTGACGTTACGGGACGAATACGGATACCGTTACACCCCTAGTACATATTCTTTGAGAAAGGTGGAGTTCCCGTGGGGGGAGGGGGGCCAGATGGATGGGAGACCAGGTGCATGTTGCGGAAAAATTATTGTTACAGTGAATGAAGGGGGTGGGGCGTCTAAAATGAAAGATGAATCTTGATTGGGCAAAATTTGACCCCGTGTCACCCACAACAATGCTGCTGTCTTCCCAGACCCGAACACCAAATGAAAGGATATCATGAAGGAAGCCTTGTTCCGATCAAAAAAACTAGAGCGTAGTGATTATATAATTTTAACTTGAAACGGGTCACGGGAGACCCGAACACATAAGCTATGCAAGCATTTAACTAGCTTTTCTTTTTAAATAAATTATGAAATTAGCTCCATATTTTAGACATTCTTCCAACAAGAGAGAAAGTATTTATTTGAATAAGGATCAAACCAAAGATAACATTACAGATAAACCGTAAATTGCTTGGAGATACAGCATCATGGGAACTAGCGGTGTATTCGCACATGTGTAGAACCAATCAGGTTTTAGAACGATCAGGTGATGACTGTGACTGCCTGATCTGCACTGCGCAAGCTGGAGTTGGTCCGCCAAAATCTTAAAAAATGGTGTTGGTTTATGATCACATTTGTATATGATGATATCTGAAGTCAATAATGGCGCATTTCCACTATAGTGCGGAGATCACTTTAAGCGCGCCGAGCCGTGCGGGGCCACTTGGCATAGTTCCGGCTAGCGGGTACTATTTCACAGTTTTTCTGGCCCCATAAAATCGAGGTTCATTCCGGGCCAACAACCATGCTGAGTCGGGCTGAGTATGCTAAACTAGAGAGAGAATCGCTGGCAAGGGGGCTACAACTACAACAAGATGAACATATTTGACCGTGATTTAATTGTAATACACGTTTCAAAATGATGCCGAAGTAACAACATACTGATACCGGTTAGTAGAAACCATGAATTAATGCTTTGACAAGTCTGCAGACAGACGGCAGGCGAAAAACCTTTTGCAATGCGTGTTTTCTAAATGGAGATCGGCTAAGCTAACGCAGTATATGTTCCGACCGTCCACACTCAGTCACAACAACGGCCTATACAGACATAAATAAACCAGCGACTGTATTCGCCATGACACAGGCAGTCTGTGGTTTGTACTTGTTTAACTTTTGTCTAGTTTCTGAACAGATATGAAGAGCTGTGAGCTCTGAGTGCTAAGAGCTAACGGCTGTGTTGTTTTTCTGGGGCTCTCATTGAAGATGACGTCACGGCTCCACCTACACTGCGTTACTATAGTTACTGCCACAGTTCCTAAACTGTAATGGAAACGCAGCATAAAGTGAGCCGGTCCTAACGAGGCTTAACGAGGCCTAGCCATACCGAGCGAGGCCGAGCGAGGCCGTGTAGTGGAAATGCGCCATAAAATGATTCTCACTTATCTGGCCCTTGCAGAGAAATTCCAAAGCTGGGAAAGAACTTTCAGTTTGAGAAATAATTGTCATATTAAAAAAATACTGATCTAATAACAGAAAAAGCAGACATGAGGGTAGCTACAGAAATAAACGTTGTATTCTTTATAGATCCAGAACAGAAACTGCCTTATAAAAATCCTCTCTCTTTTTCATAATACTATTCATCTCACAGACACACGTGGGGGGGAGAGCTCATTACGATATCGCACACTCAGATCGGTCACAGTTTTAATACGCTCACAGAAAGTCATTTTGAAAATGGATTACTTCAATGCTAAGACAGCCAATTCAATATCTCTGTTTCAAAAGCACCTGCTATTAATGACTCTGAACATTCTCCTTCGGCTTTTGCTGCCTACACATTTTCTATTTAAAATGAAAGGCGTTCACATTTCATAATGTTTACCTTGGAATAAGATTCTTTAAATAGGTAAGATGGCAATTAATTCCACGGGATGATTCTGTTCTGCTGAATCAACACAAGCCCCCACTGATCAATATTGTAAGCATACACGTTTTTGAAAAGCCAGCAGCAATTACTTTTCTCTGACAGAAGCACAGTGGTTTTAATTTTAAAAAGTTAAAAAAGATTAGTAATTGGTTTGTATTTACTTTGTTTCAAACCGTCTCCTTAGTAAAATAACTCAAATCACTGATTCATTACCAATTTTTATCAGGTTATAAATCAATGTCTATTTGAAGTAAAGAAAAGTCACTTTTGTTGAAGCCTGTGTTCTTGGCGTTTAATCATAAAATAAACGTGTTCTGCTACCAGGCTTTTTCTTATCAAGGCCTGGCTGTTCAGCCTTTTTACAAATTAATTGAAGCTTGTTCATTTCTATCTTAAGTGCACACTTAACACAATTATATTACTTTACCGGAGATAACTTTTACTCTCTACATTCAATTAAAAGCTCCAATCTGCAACAGCACATCTCATCACTCACTCACTCACTCACTCACTCACTCACTCACTCACTCACTCACTCACTCACTCACTCACTCACTCACTCACTCACACACTCACTCACACTCACTCACTCACACACACACACACACACACCACACACACACACACACACACACACACACACACACACACACACACACAACACACACCCACACACCACACACACACCACACACACACCACACACACACAACACACCACACACACACACACCACACCACACACACAACACACACACACCACACACACACACACAACACCACACACACACACCACACAACACACACACACACACACACACACACACACACACACACATAATGCCGCCCTGTTTGTAAATAGCATCAAGGGTCTCATTTTCCAAATGTATTGATCCGGCCACAAACCAATCATTAGCAGCGCCACACCTGGGGCACAAATCAGATTCCTTTTACGTGCTGAGATTCCAATGCGACTCCTCCCCATTCTGAGGAATAAGTATTGTCTTACTCACTTCCTGCATGAGTTTCAAATGAACCCCATCATTTATTTCTCGTTTTGTTCCTCACAGAGTTTTTCATAGACCTCTTCGGCATTTAAAGGGGACCTATCATGCAAAATGCACCTTTGGACGTCTTTTATACATGAATATGTGTCCCCGGTGTTCCAGGGAACTCACCAAGTGTCAGAAAACACAACCCTCTCTATTTTCCTCCTTCGCCAAATCTCTAAAAAAGTGGCTGAAACGGATCTGAAAAAAACGGATCCAGATTTCAACACTTTCCTACGTCACAAAGAGACGTGCTCCGCTTATTGGTCAACTCTCCACCTATCAGGGGAATGAGCCACGGCCACGTGCATTGCCGGGATCAATACCAACCATCCGGGAGCAGGCCAGTGAGGACACATCCAATTTTGAAGCTGTAAGTTTTTATTTAGCGGTGTTTTTCCTGATAAAGCTATCTCTAGCTTGTAGTATGTAGCATGTAGCATGTAGCTTTGCCGTATCAATGTCGCCTCAAACCCAAATAGTAATCGGTTAGGTGTTTATATGTTTTTGTAACATTTTATATTGTACGCTCCGCAGTCTTTGCTTTGTCTTTTATTTTAATTATCAGGCATTTGCTAACATGTTCAGACATACTGCCGTAATGGCGATCTGTGTGAAGGCTGTAAAGCCACGCCCTAGCCGATAACACAAGTATTTATTCTCCTATTTATTAGTATTTTGTATCCTCTAAAATCATATTGAGTAAGTTATAATCACAAACGTAATCTTCTGTAGGTAAGTGCCGTTTTTTGCAGCGTTATATGTAAAAGCTTTTGTGATTGTAGTCTGTAAGAACGATCAGATATCATCGATCTGTAAGCTACGCTACGCTAATGAGACATGCCGTTTTTTTGCAGCGTTATATGTAAAAGCTTTTGTGTGTTTACTTGTTTGCGCACATGAATATAAATGGGGGTGTGTGAGGATACAACACTGTGTGTATGTATGCGAGGGGGGACGGACACACACCACGAGTAAAACGGAGCTAAAGCCCCGTTGGTATGTTGTTGTTGACGAGGCCTTACCTAGCAACAGGCTAATTAGTGGCTAGCACTCATTACAGTCAGTCTACTGAGCTCAGCCCCTCTCCAACACATCATCTGTATTGAGTCAGAAACACAGCATGCACGTTACGGTTCAAAACTAACTCAGATTGGAAAAGGCTAAGCAAAGAGCTTTGCTAAATAGAGAGTTTTAAGCCCCATCTTTTGGGATTTCAGACTATATTTATCCAAATAGTATTTTCTCATCCTGAATACTAAATTGAGATGATTTTGTTCCAACTATGTTTTCTTCTTTACAGGCCAGCACCTCACATACTTACTAATTAGTGACAATTTGTACATCCTTTGCTATTATTTACATTTTTTTTTCTCATGGCGGAAATGAAAGACTGTACCTGGCAGCCCTGCACTACAATGAAAACGCTGAGCGTGCACAAGCCACTACATCCCCTGGAAACCCTCTGTATAACTGCAGTTCCCAAAGGCCAGGAAGGAGAATGCAGAGCCAAAACAGTAAAGACTGACCCCACATTCCGTAAGTGTTTAAAATATTTATTATACAACTATTTACAAATATAAAATTAGAAGAACTTTCAGTTTTTTACATGCATATACTAATCTAAAACCACATTTTTGTTGTGCTTTTTTTTAACATTTGCACAGGCTACGTGGCCAACTTGATGGACCTCATCTTCGACCAAGTCTTTGTGGACCCCTGCAACCATTATGAGCGGACCTGACAGGGACGAGGTCATCGCCGGGTATGCTACACGGTTCAATTTGGGCTGCCTGTCTGAACCCACACATAGACATTTTGCGGATTCAGGAAACTCCTGCCTCCTTGAGGACAACGCAGGCCGGAATCACCACTCTGATTCCTGCGTCCAAGGAAGCCCCAGCACCAGCTCACAAAGCTTCTGTAGGCTAGATACCTGTGACGCCTGAAATCATTAAAAAAAATATTTAGTGTAATTTATACAAAATACAAGTACATTTCGTTTTTTTTTTTATGGGTTCAAAGAACCGTTCATTTTGACAATACAAGTTCAGAGTTGATATCAAATGTGTCGTGATTATTCATGTTTGGATGGGTAAAGAATATTCTGATTTCAAAAGCTAAGGTGTGTGTGGACTTTTTTTTGTCGTACACATGGGTGTGTTATGCCATTGCTGTGTAATAATATATATATATATAATTAGTACATGTACAATGAAAGATTGCATAAAGCCCATATACACCAGTATTTATTTCCATGAACAATATAGCATTCGTTTTTACAATTTCAGTCAAAAGAAACAAACCACTCACTGCTCTATTTGCCTCAACTGTAGTCCACCATGTTCAGCTCTGTAAATATTCAATGCATTCTGCAGGGAGAACACATTCAGGCACACAGGCTCCAATCCAGGATGGTCCACCATACAGGTTATAGAGTCCTCAAGTTCCTGCATCCGTCTTGACACCTAGTGTGATAAAGATATATTGAATGACATGTTAAAAATGTATTCTCTAAACAGACAACTTAGTGAAGCTATCAAAAATGTTACCTGTGGTATCTCCATGCAGCACACATTCTCCGTTCAGAAGGCATCGTGGCGCAATTTGCACATGTACACCTGTAGAAAGAAGTCAATAACTGAGCTTTTAAAAACACATGAAACTACACACACTGCTGACAACTGAGGTGTTGTTGGAGTTATACTTTTTATCACCCTAAGTTATTGAACTTTCCAACGGTTGTTGCACGATGTTGGAAGAAAAGGGCTGTAAACTATTAATAAACGCAATGAGGCCATTGTATATATGCTGAAAATAATGTCTCCCTTTATAAATATATATATGTATCGCTGTTTTTGCGTTACAAGCTCTAAGTTATAAACTGTACACATAGCATTCTTGCTAATTAGCCAAAATATGAACGGAATAAGTAGCAAGCATCGTAACAGAGTAAAATAAATAGGAACAACAGCTTGTCAACTAACCATTCAGAAACGTCCTGCTGCAAACCGAGATCTTTGCACCTCCACCAAAACCTCCGCTGCTTCAGGGTCAGTCTCTGGATCAAATTGATAATACGCTTGAACACATGCATTGCTCTGAGATGACATGTTTATTCCACACTCGTAATCACAGCAAGCATGTTAACGTGACTCTCACCGGCTCATGCCCCCCTCTTCTGCAGGGGCGTGGTCAGCTGCTGCTCAGAATTTTCAAAGACAGGCTTGGAAAAGAGCGAAAATGAGCGAAACGAGGCATGGCTAAAAAATGATCTGTTTGGTATTTTGAAAAATAAAATGTATAAATATACCTTATATAGGTATGGTCATACACTATATCATTTAAATATAGCATGATAGGTCTCCTTTAAATAACTAAAAAATACATTTGTATGGAATATTTGCTTTTCTACAACTTGCTGAAAGTATGCTGCACGTTGACAGACAACTGACTGCTGCGAGAACTGGTGACCAATTATAATGCTAAACTTAGACATACATAGAGTGACTCCCTCTACAGAGCACTGACTCTCCGGGACAGATAATTAGTGACAAGGGGTTTACACCATGTGTTGGATACTCATCATATTCCTCTTTAATTATGCTAACAGTACATTGATGATGCAGTGGGCTACTCTCGCTCATAGAAAGTATGTACAGTACATCTTTAAATGTAGTAGAGTTTGGCTCTGAGGGCTAATTAGATCTCACAAGTATTAACATATGTGTGTAGCGGAGGCACATACATTTGCATGTGTATGTATATTCTATGATTAGGTAAGGCCTAACTGTATACTGTATAAATATATACTGTATATCTTATTTACTATTTTATAAACACATGTATTTCCATGTCCTGCTTCTTCCTGCAATGAGAATCAAAACATGCTTCTAAATTATTTTTTTTAAATGCAATTCTTACTAAACAAGTTTTTGGATAAAGATTCACATTCAAAACATCAGCTCAATTATACGGTGGCCCTGAAGTGCAAAACACCACAGCATTTCACAAAACACAACAGCATTTCACAAAACACTACAGCATTTCACAAAACACTACAGCATTTCACAAGACACTACAGCATTTCAGAAAACACCACAGCATTTCACAAAACACTACAGCATTTCAGAAAACACCACAGCATTTCACATTGGACGGAAAGGGTATTCCTTAAAGGCCCTGTCACACTGTCCCGAAATTGACACCCGATGGACACACGATAAAGGAAATGTTCAAATTCGGCTGTGATCGTAGCAACATCGGGCCATTCGTGAGGGCATCCAAGCCATCGTATGACCGCCGGTGGAGTTTCTCAGGCTCCGGCAGCAACTTCTTGAGCGGCAACTTCGTAAGGCACTCGTGAGGGCATCTTGTCAAATCGTGTCATCTTCGTATTATCATCGGTGCATTCACCCTCACTCTGATCGGGGCGAATGCCCGATGGCACCGATGATAACAAGATGCCCTCACGATGGCCTTACGAAGGGCAAAATTGACACACGAATTCAACACGAAAATGAACCTTCGCAAGGTCCTTCGGCAATTTTTTGGCATGCCAAAGATTTTGCCACCGCTCACGAAGTTGCTGCCGGAGCCTGAGAAACTCCACGGCAGTCATACGATGGCTTAAGATGCCCTCACGAATGGCCCGATGTTGCTACGATCACAGCCGAATTTGAACATTTCCTTTATCGTGTGTCCATCGGGTTGTTTTATTGCACAACAAAATCATGTAAATATATTATGTAAATAACCCAATTTGTGTTCTGTGAAACTAAAAAGGATATAATATATTTTTGAAGGACAGTTGACAGGAAGTTGTTGTTGTTATGGAAACAACATTACGGAGAAAACGTAATATTTTCTACATATAAAGACGGATAAAGTAAAGAACAAAGTCTGAAGATATCAGTACAGTATCATAGTACTGTAACATAATTGTTTTTGGTACTTTCATTGCAGTTGTATGTCTTAAATGTAATGTAAATGTTGCCTTCGTGTGTGGTTCGGGGCCATCTTCGTGCGAAATTCACAATTCCATATTCGTGTGTCCATCGGGTGTCAATTTCGGGACAGTGTGACAGGGGCTTTAGGGAGAACAGTTCTTGTTTGTGATTGGACAGAGCCAGCCAGAGAAGCACTGCTGTGATTGGTTGTTTTTGCTGCCAGTCAAGAAATGACGCTTCGTGATTGGTCAACACCCGACAGCGAAATATGTCCCAACATCAGCCGTTAGCACACATTCAGAGCTCACAGCTCCTCATATCTGTTCAGAAACTGGACAAAAGTTAAACATGTACAAACCACAGACTGTCTGTGTCTTGGTGAATACAGTCGCTGCTTTATTTATGTCTGTATGACATTGTTGTGAGTGTGGACGGAGCAGCTACAGGTTAGTTTAGCCTGATGGATCCGATTCCATTCAGAAAACACGCATTTAATAAGCTTTTCGCCTGCCGTCTTATCTGCAGACTTGTCAAAGCGTTAATTCATGGTTTTTACTAACCGTTATCAGTATGTAGTTACTTCGGCATCACTTTGAAACGTGTATTACAATTAAATCACGGTCAAATATGTTCATTTTGTTGTAGTTGGTATCTCCCATAGGATTTACTTGGAGATACGCCCCGCCCCTGTCAGCGCCTCTTGTTTGAATGACAGGAGCAAACACAGCTGACAGCCGCGGTGAAACTCGAGCGATTAGAGCGATGCGAATATTGGGTGGTCTACCATAGTATTTACATGGAGATAAGCCCCTTAAAAACCATGAATTAATAAAGCATTAATTCTGTGTTTACTCCTGTCATTCAAACAAGACGCTGGAGAGGGGGCGGGCCGTATCTCCATGTAAATCCTATTGGAATCGGATCGATCAGGCTAAACTAACCTGTAGCTGCTCCGTCCACACTCACAACAACGTCATACAGACATAAATAAAGCAGCGACTGTATTCACCATGACATAGACAGTCTGTGTTTTGTATATGTTGAACTTTTGTCCAGTTTCTGAACAGATATGAGGAGCTGTGAGCTCTGAGTGTGTGCTAGCAGCTAACGGCTGATGTGTTGGGCCAATCACGAAGCGTCATTTCTTGACTGGCAGCAAAAACAACCAATCACAGCAGTGCTTCTATGGCTGGCTCTGTCCAATCACAAACAAGAAGTGTTCTCCCTAAAGGAATACCCTTTCCGTCCAATGTGAAATGCTGTGGTGTTTTCTGAAATGCTGTAGTGTTTTGTGAAATGCTGTGGTGTTTTCTGAAATGCTGTTGTGTTTTGTGAAATGCTGTAGTGTCTTGCACTTCAGGGCCACCGTACAATTAATTGTCATAAACCTTTAAAATAGTAAAGTTAGCTTTAGCATCTCCATCTAAGCCTGATGTTTCCCTCGGATGTTGTTGAGGCTAAAAAGTTGTCAGAGCCATGTGAAGCTCTAGGTCTCTTTTTACCTTTATGTATCATCTATCAACCCAGCAGATCTATCCTGTGCCTCCATTGATTGATCCTAGCCCCGGGTCATGAAAGGAGCGTCCACGTCGCGGCCCTGGGAGTATTGACGAGATCGACAAGATCAACTAGATCGACTAGATACTGCTAATCCTATCACCACTACAAGCAACAGTTACAAGCTATAAAACAGCCACAAGCTACGCTACAAGCCACAAGCTACGCTAGCCGCAAGCTAGTCTGCACAAGCTACGCTACAAGCTACGCTGTAAGCTGTAAGTAAGCCACAGAACACCAAGAGAAAACATCATGCCTGGATATAGACACAAAGGACGATGCCGTAAACGAGGGACCCCCTCAAGACCGGTGTTGTGTCACATTATGCCTCCCCGTCATGAAATGCCCCCCTTGTCACGGGAACGCGCATTTCTAAATGACACGTTTCACCTCTAAATGACACGTTAACACCATAGGTTTACACCTTAAAACGTTTTAAAAAAAAGTAAACGTTCAGGGTTTTTATTAATGGTAATTTTCAGACTGTGAGTTGTTTAGTGGTAGCTCATAGTCTTGATTCTTCTGGTTTAACTTTTCGCTCCGTATTTGAGGTGTCGAAATTCGTTCGTCACTTCCTTTTCAGTTTGTTTTTTTAAATGTTTTTTTTTATCATTATTGTTACGTCCTGTCTGTATAAACGTGCTTTAAAATGTATTGTTTAATTTTACATAGTTGTCATCTAATAATCTAAATATGTTTACAAATGTTACATAGTCTTTGTCAGCATATATGCTATGCGTACAAAATAAAAGTGTGACATTCATGAAACTTGCTCCATTTATTGGTATCAGTCCTAGAACCATACCCTGAAAAATGCTTGAGGGTGGGATTCATAGAAACCTCTTTTGGTGGGGGGGGGCATTATATGACAGGCCTGGCCATCACAATATGCCCCCCCTTGCTATCTTACAAAATAAAAGTGTCACATTCATGAAACTTGCTCCATTTATTGGTACCAGTCCTAGAACCATACCCTGAAAAATGCTTGAGGGTGGGATTCATAGAAACCTCTTTGGTGGGGGGGGGAATTATATGACAGGCCTGGCCATCACAATATGCCCCCCTTGCTATCTTACAAAAATAAAAGTGTCACATTCATGAAACATTGCTCCATTTATTGTTACCAGTCCTAGAACATACCCTGAAAAAATGCTTGAGGGTGGGATTTCATAGAAACCTCTTTGGTGGGGGGGGGCATTTATGACAGGCCTGGCCATCACAATATGCCCCCCCTTGCTATCTTACAAAATAAAAGTGTCACATTCATGAAACTTGCTCCATTTATTGGTACCAGTCCTAGAACCATACCCTGAAAAATGCTTGAGGGTGGGATTCATAGAAACCTCTTTTGGTGGGGGGGGGGATTATATGACAGGCCTGGCCATCACAATATGCCCCCCCTTGCTATCTTACAAAATAAAAGTGTCACATTCATGAAACTTGCTCCATTTATTGGTACCAGTCCTAGAACCATACCCTGAAAAATGCTTGAGGGTGGGATTCATAGAAACCTCTTTTGGTGGGGGGGGGAATTATAGACAGGCCTGGCCATCACAATATGCCCCCCCTTGCTATCTTACAAAATAAAAGTGTCACATTCATGAAACTTGCTCCATTTATTGGTACCAGTCCTAGAACCATACCCTGAAAAATGCTTGAGGGTGGGATTCATAAACCTCTTTTGGTGGGGGGGGGGGCATTATGACAGGCCTGCCATCACAATATGCCCCCCCTTGCTATCTTACAAAATAAAGTGTCACATTCATGAAACTTGCTCCATTTATTGGTACCAGTCCTAGAACCATACCCTGAAAAATGCTTGAGGGTGGGATTCATAAAACCTCTTTTGGGGGGGGGGGGCATTTTATGACAGGCCTGGCCATCACAATATGCCCCCCCTTGCTATCTTACAAAATAAAAGTGTCACATTCATGAAACTTGCTCCATTTATTGGTACCAGTCCTAGAACCATACCCTGAAAAATGCTTGAGGGTGGGATTCATATAAACCTCTTTTGGTGGGGGGGGGGCATTATATGACAGGCCTGGCCATCACAATATGCCCCCCCTTGCTATCTTACAAAATAAAAGTGTCACATTCATGAAACTTGCTCCATTTATTGGTACCAGTCCTAGAACCATACCCTGAAAAATGCTTGAGGGTGGGATTCATAGAAACCTCTTTTGGTGGGGGGGGCATTATATGACAGGCCTGGCCATCACAATATGCCCCCCCTTGCTATCTTACAAAATAAAAGTGTCACATTCATGAAACTTGCTCCATTTATTGGTACCAGTCCTAGAACCATACCCTGAAAAATGCTTGAGGGTGGGATTCATATAAACCTCTTTTGGTGGGGGGGGCATTATATGACAGGCCTGGCCATCACAATATGCCCCCCCTTGCTATCTTACAAAATAAAAGTGTCACATTCATGAAACTTGCTCCATTTATTGGTACCAGTCCTAGAACCATACCCTGAAAAATGCTTGAGGGTGGGATTCATAGAAACCTCTTTTGGTGGGGGGGGCATTATATGACAGGCCTGGCCATCACAATATGCCCCCCCTTGCTATCTTACAAAATAAAAGTGTCACATTCATGAAACTTGCTCCATTTATTGGTACCAGTCCTAGAACCATACCCTGAAAAATGCTTGAGGGTGGGATTCATATAAACCTCTTTTGGTGGGGGGGGCATTATATGACAGGCCTGGCCATCACAATATGCCCCCCCTTGCTATCTTACAAAATAAAAGTGTCACATTCATGAAACTTGCTCCATTTATTGGTACCAGTCCTAGAACCATACCCTGAAAAATGCTTGAGGGTGGGATTCATAGAAACCTCTTTTGGTGGGGGGGGGCATTATATGACAGGCCTGGCCATCACAATATGCCCCCCCTTGCTATCTTACAAAATAAAAGTGTGACATTCATGAAACTTGCTCCATTTATTGGTACCAGTCCTAGAACCATACCCAGAAAAATCAACCAGCGCAATGACGGTCAAGCAGCTGTTATTGACAGCTACGCTATGACCGCCATCTGGAAACACACATTTGGAAGAATCCGGGTATGTACATGATTGGAATAACTTTGCTTTTGTAAATGTTGCAAATGTGCATTTTTCAAGGAATGTATACTTGTGCAACTACTCTCAGGTTGATCCAATGGCACACAGTCATCGTGGGAATTGTGAACGAGAACCATCATTGGATGTTGGTGGTGAGAATAGGAGCATATTTTAAGCTCCAATCTGTATCTAGTGCTGTATACACCATATATAATTAGTGATTTGCAAGATAACCGGGCCACACATACATGCTGTCACTTATTATTGATCAAATCTAAACAATACCCTACATCGTACCTGCGTAATGTATGGTTCCTGCCTAATGCATGTTGTGTTTCCATGTGAATAATAAAAGGTAATGTACCCCCATGAGAAGAAAACCCTCTTCTTGGATCCACTTGGAGAAGGGAAAGGCAAAACAAAGGTGTGCCTGCAGTCTACAAGGTACATTTGATACAGTGTACTAGTTCCGGTGTTTTATGAGTATTTTGACAATGATGTGCTGCATCTTGACACATGTATACATACTGTAGAGCCTTTATGAGGATGAAAGGCTGCAAGGTGTCAAGATGGACATGCAGCACCCTCCCCCATAATCGCCAACAAGACAGCACATCCTGTGGTGTCCTGGCCTTAAAAGTGAGTGTGAAATGCATTTAGCCAAACATTACTCTCAAACTCAAATTCAGTAGCAATTAGACTGAATATCTTGACTTGCTTTTATACATCTTGATCAAAGATGTATTGAATTGTGTCAAACTACACATATACAACATGTCATTCTTTAAATCTGTTGGGTAATTTGTCTGTATTCCATTTGAGGGTAAAATCATAGACCATGCAGTCCATATACTAATCAAGGTTCTCTTCAGTTTGCAGAGAAGATTTTACTGGGGGAGTCAATTGAGTTTGAAAGCTCACAGAAGGCAGTGCACGAGCTGAGGCTGGACATTGCTACTTCTCTCCTCAGAGAATCTGGTTTTTACCTTTTCTCAACATTGTCAATGACTTCATGTAGTTACTTTTATTAATTGTATCTCATAAGTATGCATCAATAACCTAGTATATTAATAATGTGCCATGCAAATTGTTGTATTGTATCACTGCTTGGACCATTGGTACTGTTGACCAGGGACATTATCAGGGTTTTAAAAGCAACACAGTGGCTTAAGTATAGATTAGGGTAAATAGTCACTACATACAGTATATTGTGTATCTCAACTCCAAACAGATAACATATGAAGCATCGCAGGGCAGGCATCTTCAACTGCAATTTCATATAGGCTACACACGTCCACACTCTAACACACCCTTTCAATTCTGCGGTTTATTTAAGATGTGAGATTTCCCCATCTTCCTCCTTTCAATGTGCTCATTGTGTGTATTACTTTTAACTGATATCCTCAGTTAATTTTTACCTTGAATTTATTATAATCTAAGCTGTAAAGCTAATGTGATGAACAACAAAAGAACCATTAGAACCAAACTTAAATTGATGCGTACAGTGCGAAAGAAGTTTTTGGATGTTTTGTAATGACATTGTGCAGGTTCCCATTCTAAAGAGGGTAAGGAGAGAGTGAAAGAAGGCAGCAGATGGCTCCTCTGTGCTCAGATTTAATCATTTAGAAAATCTATGTGTTTGTGTGTGTTTTGCCTTTTCTTCACACAAAATAATAAAAGACCACAACAAATGTGTCCTTATATAATTGACCTTTTAGTCAAAAATTGGAATGGGTCACCTTGACCCCAAATCTGTAATGTGGTTTATCTGAAGATATTGATTACGTTTTTGTCTCAACAGATGATCTAAGCAGGCTTTGCTTTTACTGCGGGATGGAGGAGCAGGATGAAGAAACATTGGGTAATTTCCTATTGCACATTACAAATAAAGAAATTAGCAGAAATATGTTTCCAGACTTTATCAACATAACATTTGCGTTGGTAATTGCTACTATATTTGGCATCTTCAGCATTAACTGATAAAGGATTAATGTTTTGCTTGTTTTTCCATACATTTTTGTTGAAAATGTATTTCTTTCTCATAACACAACATTTATGTTTTTGAAAGATTTCGATTATTGAAGGAATGGTTAGAATGTTAGTGGGAAATACATTAGAGATATTCTATTATCATAACAAAAATCCCATAATGCATACCTTACATAACAAGTATTTATTGTTTTCTCAGATTTGCTGTGACATTTGTCAGCAGTGGTTACCACCACCAATGTGTACAAAGGCCGCCAGTTGATCAACCGTACTTGTGCCCTGGATGCACATAATGCCCCGAAGGAACCATCATTAACTGTCCACTGTCATTTCAACCAATGCAAACTATTGTTTGGCCTGTCATAAAATGCCCCCCCCCACCAAAAGAGGTTTCTATGAATCCCCACCCTCAAGCATTTTCAGGGTATGGTTCTAGGACTAGTACCAATAAATGGAGCAGTTTCATGATGTGACACTTTTATTTTTTGTAAGATAGCCAGGGGGGGGCATATTGTGATGGCCAGGCCTGTCATAAAATTCCCCCCCCCACCAAAAGAGGTTTTGTGAATCCCACCCTCAAGCATTTTCAGGTATGGTTCTAAGGACTGGTACCAATAATGGAGGCAAGTTTCATGAATGTGACACTTTTATTTTGTAAGATAGCAAGGGGGGCATATTGTGATGGCCAGGCCTGTCATATAATGCCCCCCCCACCAAAAGAGGTTTCTAGAATCCCACCCTCAAGCATTTTTTCAGGGTATGGTTCTAGGACTGATACCAATAAATGGAGCAAGTTTCATATGAATGTGAACACTTTTATTTTGTAAGATAGCAAGGGGGGGCATATTGTGATGGCCAGGCCTGTCATATAATGCCCCCCCCCCCACCCAAAAGAGGTTTCTATGAATCCCACCCTCAAGCATTTTTCAGGGTATGGTTCTAGGACTGATACCAATAAATGGAGCAAGTTTCATGAATGTCACACTTTTATTTTGTACGCATAGCATATATGCTGACAAAGACTATGTAACATTTGTAAACATATTTTGATTATTAGATGACAACTATGTAAAATTAAACAATACCATTTTAAAGCACGTTTATACAGACAGGACGTAACAATAATGATAAAAAAAAAACATTTAAAAAAACAAACTGAAAAGGAAGTGACGAACGAATTTCGACACCTCAAATACGGAGCGAAAAGTTAAACCAGAAGAATCAAGACTATGAGCTACCACTAAACAACTCACAGTCTGAAAATTACCATTAATAAAAACCCTGAACGTTTACTTTTCGTTTTAAACAACGTTTTAAGGTGTAAACCTATGGTGTAAACGTGTCATTTAGAGGTGTAAACGTGTCATTGAGAAATGCGCGTTCCCGTGACAAAGGGGGGCATTTCATGACGGGGGAGCATAATGTGACACACACAACCGGCATTGAATCTGTGGCAATGTGTTCAGCTGTGGCTGAACCACATCTAACCAAGCCCTGTAACTGACTGCCTTGTGGACAACGATAAGAAGAAGAGCCCCCGGGTGGGGGACTATTGAGCTATAATCGCAAATATTATATATATATATATATATATATATATATATATATTGTTTTGATTTGTCTCAAAATAATCTATTTCTAAATAAAACAACACTTATTGTGTGTTCACACAATGTCACATGCAAGGCAAAGATAGACAGAAATGTGTATGGAAAGCCGACAGAGGTTGAAGTTAAATTACAGTTTTTTGTTTAAGTTGTTAAACGCTGCTTTGTACAATGCTTTCTTTACGTTAGCTAATAACGCTGAGTCGCCCCCCTGTACCGCAAACAGTTCACAGGAATGCTCACAAAATTACTTGCAGGTTTTTTTTTAATTTTTATTTCATTATTACATTATTGTCTAATTGTAACTGATGTATTGTTTCTTGGGGTTGTTTTGTTAGCAATCACAGGGTAAATGTAATGTATTGTATGCTGCTGTCTTTGTGTATTGAAAATCTCAAAAATAAATCATATATATATAAAAAAAAAAAGTTAGCTAATAATGAATGTAACCAATCAGTGAACAGTAAAGCCAAAACAAAGTAATGCAAGTTCCGGCTGTAGATCTGTGGTGCTCTGCAGTGTTCCACAGGATTATATATCAATTTGCCACTGAAGACTCTCACCTTCATCTTCATTATCTTTAGATACAACACCTGTGTTACAACTGCCCTCATTGTCGTTTCAAATAAACTGTGTTGGATTGTTGTAGAAATATAACTGTATGGCTCACATATATTAGCATAGCTGAAATTGTTTGTATTCATTATACAATGTTGGAGAATTGTACAATTTAAAAAGGAATCTAATGGAATAGTAAATAAAGTTGCTGCTTTATTTATGTCACACGACACAACGATTCTCACCATCTGGGACTTTCACATCATGCACAGAGCAGCAATAGTGGTTATTTCAGCCATTGTTGGTGTCTACATAGATATAAGATATCCTCGTATGATAGTCTAACTTGTGGGAATAGCATGAGGCGAAAAATGGCTTTGAACGCACCACCATGTAGGGAACATTTTACTTTTATTGTCTGCAAACTACATTCTAATAGTCATACCAACTATATGTATTGGTCAGAATTGTAAATATAGTATACTTTGAATTGTAATGGAGTATTTTTATCATGTTGTATTGCTTTTATTTTGGTGAGAAATCTGAGTACCCTCTTTGTTAGAGTTTATTGAAGGATAAAAGTGTTTTCATAAATGTGTTTTCATAACTGTGGTTTTCATAAAATGTGTTAATGGAGGAACAGAGAATAGTCTGTTCCGTGAACCATACACACACACACACACACACACACACACACACACACACACACACACACACACACCACACACACACACACACACACACACACACACACACACACACACACACACACCCACATGACTGAGAGTCACAAGATTCACACTAACAAATAAGGTGTTGGTCAACACCACATGATTGTCATGTTACTGTATTGTTGAAATAAAAAGAATGCACTGAGAGAAGGCGAGTAGAGTTGGTTAAGGAGTGGACATTGCATGTCACTCGCTGATTCTCCTTGCAGCAAGTAAACTT
This sequence comes from Gymnodraco acuticeps, assembly GCF_902827175.1. Lineage (NCBI taxonomy): Eukaryota > Metazoa > Chordata > Actinopteri > Perciformes > Bathydraconidae > Gymnodraco > Gymnodraco acuticeps. The sequence goes on from NW_022990513.1 coordinate 1,481,918, forward strand.
GAAACTCGAGTACTGTTATCTTTGTTCACTGGGTTCTGGTTATTGAACCGAGCTGGGGTTTTACCCTTACAAAGTAATATAGAAATACCCCACATTAATTGGTCCTTCGGAGCCGGATTCCAATACATCGTGACGGGAAGGAGGAGGGAAATGACACGCCGCAAGTCTGTCGACAGCCGGGATCATCAGCCGACCCCGAGAAAGACCCGGGACGCAGAATTCGTGGCCGGGCCGGTGCTTATATGTCCAACCTCCCTCATCCTAGGCACGATTGACGGTTGATATATATACAAAAAGTTGATATACACGGTTACTCCGCCATTTAAGGAGGTTGATAAAAAAGTTGATATACACGGTTACTCCGCCATTAAGGGAGGTTGATAAAACATTGATATACACGGTTACCTCCGCCATTAAGGAGGTTGATAAAACGTTGATAGAGAAAGGCTACTCCGCATTAAGGAGGTTGATAAAACGTTGATAGAGAAAGGCTACTCCGCCATTAAGGAGGTTGATAAAACGTTGATAGAGAAAGGCTACTCCGCCTAGGAGGAGGATCGACGTGCCTTTGGGTACACTTATGAGTGATTGAGTGAAAGCAGTGTGTAAAAGTGTCACCAGTGGAATCAGCGCACAGAGTGGAAACCTAACGGTGATAACACAAACTCTGTGGTCTGTTGAAGTACACTAGTGGTGAATTAGGAATTAGGTTCTGACCGGCACGTTGTCCAGTAGGAACACCAAGCTAGAATCATGGTGGTCCGATGGGAGTAAGCCTGCCCGCTACAGGGGACATGAGATATATGGAAATATATAGTCATGGCAGCACCAGTTATTGTAGCAAATGGTATAAACTGTACGGCTTTCCGAGGAAAGTTGGAGAAAACAGCAGTAAGAGAATTAAGCGACAAATTGAGAGCAGCAACAGCTGGAACAACACAAGGCAAGAAAAGAAAGAAGTTAGAAGCTCAACTGCGGGTTGCAGCTTTATGGGCTGAACAAGCCCATAAAAGGACAGGTGGAGCAGAAGAAGGTATGATAGCAGCGGCTGTTTCAGTGAAAGCAGACGAGGAGATAGGGCGTTCAGGGTCAGTTGACGCTGTACGCCGCGAGAAAGAGAGAGCGATAGTGGAAGAACACAAAGCGCAGGAACAAAGAATAAAAAGGAAGCAAGAGAAAGAGGTATTCCAGATCAAAGAAAAAAGACATAAGAAAGCGTCAGCATCAGCTTTCTTCATAGGAGAAGAAGGGGAAGAAAATCAGATTTTCTTTGTGGGACCAGGACAGGGGAGAGGCGGGTTTAACAGAGGACGAGGGAATGGTAGAGGAACAGGCAGAGGCAGAGGATGAGGCAGAAATGCAGAAGGCAAATTCCTCTGCTACAGGTGCGGAAAGGAGGGGCACATGGCGAGGGACTGTGAGGAACAGAGACCACAGAACAAAGAAGGGGGACAAAAGGGACAGTACAAAGACGAAAGACATGGCCCCCCCCTTCACATAACCTACATAGTTATGACAACTGACTAGACGTAGAAAAGGAAGAAGAGGACGTCCACACACATCACATTGACCTTTCTGAAGTATTACTGAATCTGTCAGACAACAGTATTAAACCTACCAGGACAATCGAAATCAATGGGGAACAATTAGAATTCTTATGTGACAGCGGTGCAGACTCATCAGTAGTGAACAAAGAGGTCCAAATAATGTGGCCACCAACTGGCACTATGTTTGTAAAATCAGCAAATGGACACATAAATCAGAGGTCGATTTCAAAGCCACTTTTTATGGAAGATAGAAGGTCAGGCCTCCAGGCATCCCTCAAATTTGTGTTCATCTCAAACTGCCCTGTCAATTTGCTAGGGAGAGACGGCATGGAAATGTTAAAAATCAGTGTAGTACCAGTCAAAGGGGGAATGCGAGCAGTAGTGCCCGGAGAAAAGGTGGAAGACCAGGTCTTCCTTCAAAAATCCATAAACACCCCCAACTACTACTGGTCACTAGACATGCCACAACCTGACGTGACAAACACAGGTGAACACCTGTTAACACTATTCACCCCACAACATGGCCAAGAAGTAATGAAACCTGACGCATTGCACGTTACACTAAAGTACAAGAACACCCCTGGCCCAGACAAAGACTATGATGTGCTCGTGCATCGACTGACACCACAGAGGGTAGTGTTACACTCGATGTATGCAAACCAACACGGGGATGTTGTAATTGACGCTAGGGTCCCATCAACCACTGCCTTGATAATGGAACCAGGTTCCACGCCACACATATCAGTAGCTAGGGGCCCAGGGACTTCATGGAGAGACTTAGGTTTATTAGTGGCTAGAGGTAACAGGATAACAAAATGGACAGATGACAAAAACGGTTGGCAAACTGGAGGCGGGTTAAAGCGCAAAACTCTAGGGTTTACCCTAGTGATGACACCACGCGCCCACCTAGACGACCCTGAACAACAATGATGTATGCTAAGTGAAGTGGCCTTAGAGGTCCTGAAAACGGTGTCGCCATGCGTATGGTCACAAGGAAAATGTGATGTAGGTCGCATGGTGAACGCAAAACCTGTACACGTTAGACCAAAAACTAACTACAGACCCTGAGGGAACATTCAGAATAAACAACAAGATAGTACTCCCTGTTAGTCTCTACAAAACAGCAGCTCATTTGAGTCATGGGCCGTGCCATGTCTCAACAGGAGGGATGGTGACAATAATAAATGAACACTTCCATACATACAACTACATTACATTTTCTAAAAACTTTTGTAGAGCCTGTGTAGTATGTTGCAGACACAATGCTCAAGGCAATGAGCGACCACAGAGAGGAAAGTTCCCTCCACCAACATACCCGTTTCAACACATGCATATGGACTTCATCGAACTAACACCATGCCAAGGGTACAAATACTGTTTGGTAATGATATGTCCGTTTTCAAAGTGGGTTGAAATATTCCCAGCAAAACATGCAGACGCTATTACCGTAGCAAAAGCCATATGCAAGACAATAATACCAAACACAGGTATTCCAGAGAAACTGTACAGTGATAATGGTTCCCATTTTGTAAATCAGGTTATTACCAAACTGTCCGAACATATGGGGATAACATTAAAAAACCATTGTGCATATCATCCACAGAATGCAGGCTTAGTGGAAAGAACAAACGGAACAGTAAAGTTAAGACTAAGGAAAACAATGGAGGAAAACAGGAAGACCATGGGTGGAATGTGTGTCTCTAGTAGAAACATGCATGAGAATCACGCCCACGGCAAAAGGGTTGTCTCCCTTTGAGATCATAACAGGAAGGCAATTCAGACTACCAATCACAGACGAGGTGAGGGAGGAGGATGATGCTGAGGCAGAGACTACATTAACTGAATGGATGAGCAGACTCTTCAGAAGCAATGAGATAGCTCGAACAAATAACTTGCCAGACATTTCTACTCCCTTACAGGATACTCGAGTGCAGACTGGTGACCAGGTCCTCGTGAAGGTGATTAAGAGGAAGCATTGGCACTGTCCACGGTGGGACGGTCCCTACACGGTACTGCTGACAACACCGACTGCACTAAAAATCGCCGAAAGAACTACGTGGATACATCAGAGCCACTGCAAAAAGATAATACCTCTCCAACTTAACGACGGATAAGTGGTGGAAGTCCGGCTACAAAGGGCGGTGTTTCATTAGGAAATACTGGTCTCAACCCCGGTGAAGAAAACAACAGAACCACTATCACAAATAGACTATGTTGGGAAAGGTGTTGTGTGTAGTGACCCTGCTGGGTCTGACGCTAATGACAATAAAGACACTGTAACCAGCTAGTAATTATGAAAAACAGGAGGGAATGTTAGAGTTTATTGAAGGATAAAAGTGTTTTCATAAATGTGTTTTCATAACTGTGTTTTCATAATGTGTTCTCATAAAATGTGTTAATGGAGGAACAGAGAATAGTCTGTTCCGTGGACCATACACACACACACACACACACACACACACACACACACACACACACACACACACACACACACACACACACACACACACACACACACACACACACACACACCCACATGACTGAGAGTCACAAGATTCACACTAACAAATAAGGCGTTGGTCAACACCACATGATTGTCATGTTACTGTATTGTTGAAATAAAAAGAATGCACTGAGAGAAGGCGAGTAGAGTTGGTTAAGGAGTTGACATGACATGTCACTCGCTGATTCTCCTTGCAGCAAGTAAACTTGAAACATGAGTACTGTTATCTTTGTTCACTGGGTTCTGGTTATTGAACCGAGCTGGGGTTTACCCTTACAAAGTAATATAGAAATACCCCACACTCTTTCACTACCATAGTATCTGGCATTTATCCTCCCATAAGTCTTCAAAAAAACATACAGTAAATTGCATGTACGCTGTGAAAATGTCACTTGAAACATAAAATTGTTCTGCCCTGAAATGAAATGGCAAACTGAAGTTGAGGACAACTAATTTAACTCTTGCAACGTCTTACTATAAAATCAAAGACCTTTCCCTTGTTGGTCTTCTTGACCACATGTTATTATATACAAACAGTGCATGCTGCTGGTTGGTACAGGAGCGCTGAATGTCCGTGATCCCACCGGCAGGGCTCGTACAACCCTGTCTCCTAAAAATCACGTTCCCACAGAACTAAACTGCATTCTCAATTACGTTTAGCTAGAAACGTATTTTCTCCCACGTTACGTTCGTTATGAACATATCTCAAATACGTTTATTTTCTACATATCTTCTTAAAGCATATTTTCTCCCACGTTACGTTTCTTATGAACGTATCTTAAAGACGTTTATTTTCTACATATCTTTGCCATTTATTGTCTTGCTTATAATAATGATAATAGTCATTTATAAATATCATTTTAGAGCACACATTTGAAATCAGTAGGCGAGGTTGTAATTTCACCAGCTGTTACTCTCATGAGCGAGGCAGAAAATAATAGTTTTAACATACCAAAAAGCTGCTGTGTCGTTGATTGCACCTCAAACATTAAAACACATCCAGAGTTACGTGTTTCTGTACTTCCTCTAAGAAGAAAGGACAGTAACAGAAGATCTCTGTGATGCCAGATGTGGTGTTGTTAATGCGATATGATATCCGAAAAACATTTCAGTTTAGAATCAATCAATCAATCAATCAATGTTTATTTATATAGCCCAATATCACAAATGTTACATTTGTCTCAGTGGACTTTACAGTTTGTACAAAATATCAGTATGACAATACGACACCCTCTGTCCTTAGACCCTCTGTCCTTAGACCCTCACATCGTACAAGGAAAAACTTCCGGAGAAAACCCACAGTTTAAAGGGAAAAATGGGAGAAACCTCAGGGAGAGCAACAGAGGAGGGATCCCTCTCCCAGGACGGACAGACGTGCAATAGATGCCGTGTGTAAATTGAAAAGATAATACATTTGCAACATAGGTAGTCCAAATGTTTGGAAATGCATGTGTGTATAATAGGAAGATGAATCCACGAGGATATCCATCCAGGACCTATGATCCAGGACCACAGCCACGACTCAAGATCCAGGGCTCGCGATCCAGGACAGAGGAGCGCAGGATCATCCATGACTCCGGATCCCGGCGTATAGACACCAAAAAGAAAGACATTTGGGGAAGCTGGGTTAATCGGAACATGAGAGTACACAGGTATAGACAGAGAGAAGGAAGAAGTAAGATGTCCCCCGACAAACTAAGCCTATATCAGCAAAACTAGGGGCTGGATCTAATCAGCCCTAACTATAAGCTTTATCAAAAAGGAAGGTCTTAAGCGCACTCTTAAAAACGGATAGGGTGTCTGCCGCCCGAACACAAACTGGAAGCTGATTCCACAAATGTGGAGCTTGATAAGAAAAGGCTCTGGCTCCCATTGTACTTTTAGAGACTCTAGGAACAACCAACAACCCTGCATTCTTGGAACGCAATGCCCTAGTAGGACAGTAGGGTATAATGAGTTCTTTAAGGTAAGATGGCGCCTGCCCATTAAGGGCTTTGTAGGCGAGAAGAAGAATTTTAAATTCTATCCTGTGTTCTATAGGGAGCCAGTGTAAGGCAGCCAGAACAGGAGTAATGTGGTCCCTTTTCCTAACTCTGGTTAGTACACGAGCCGCAGCATTTTGAATCAGCTGAAGCGACTTGACTGACTTCTTGGTACACCCTGATAATAAAGAGTTACAATAATCCAGCCTTGAAGTAACAAATGCATGGACTAGTTTCTCTGCATCGTTTTGAGGCAAGATATGCCTGATTTTTGCAATGTTACGTAGATGGAAGTAGGCGGTCCTTGAAATTGATTTTATGTGGGCGTTAAAGGATAAATCCTGATCAAATATAACACCAAGATTCCTTACAGTCTCACTGGAGGCCAAATTAATGCCATCCATAGTTAGTATATCCTTAGATAATTTGTTTCGTAGATTCTTCGGGCCAAGTACAATAACTTCAGTTTTGGTCGTGTTTAACATCAAAAAGTTTAAGGTCATCCACGTTTTTAAGTCCTTAAGGCAGTCTTGAATTGTATTTAGATGATTAATTTCATCAGGCTTGATTGATAAATATAGTTGAGTATCATCCGCATAACAATGAAAGTTTACAGAATGATTCCTTATAATATTGCCTAACGGAAGCATATATAATGTGAAAAAAATAGGTCCGAGCACTGAGCCCTGTGGCACTCCATGGCTAACTTTGGTTTGCGTGGAAGATTCATCATTGACACGTACAAACTGAGAGCGTTCAGATAGATAGGACCTAAACCAGTCTAAAGCAGTTCCCTGTATGCCAACTAAGTGCTCTAGTCTTTGCAATAAGATATCATGGTCGATAGTATCAAATGCAGCACTGAGATCGAGCAAAACAAGAATAGAGACACGTCCCTTGTCAGAGGCTATTAGAATGTCATTTGTGACTTTAACCAGAGCTGTCTCTGTGCTATGATGTGTTCTAAAGCCAGACTGAAAAGCTTCAAATAAATCATTGTTTTTTAAGTAATCACACAACTGTTTTGCGACCGCTTTCTCAAGAATTTTTGAGAGGAACGGAAGATTAGAAATAGATCTATAGTTGGCTAAAACCTCTGGATCGAGGTTGTGCTTTTTAAGAAGCGGTTTTATCACTGCTACTTTGAATGATTGTGGAACATAGCCTGATAATAAAGACATATTCATAATATTTAATAAATAAGTGCTAATTAATGGAAAAACTTCCTCCAACAGCTTAGTTGGAATTGGGTCTAACATGCACGTTGATGGTTTAGAAGAGAGAATCATTGAATTTAATTGTTCAAGGTTTATGGCTGAAAAGCATTCTAGTTTACTATCTAGTGTAATATTAGAACTTACGTTTCCGGGAGCTGTTGATAACACTATACTGGTCAAAGGCAAGAGGTCATTAATTTTGTTTCTAAGAGTAACAATTTTATCGTTAAAAAAGCACATCAAATCATTACTACTGAGTGCTATGGGAATAGAAGGCTCAATCGAGCTGTGGCTTTCTGTCAGCCTGGCTACAGTGCTGAAAAGAAATCTTGCATTATTCTTATTCTCATCTATTAATGAAGAGTAGTAAGCTGCTCTCGCTTTACGCAATGCTTTCTTATATTCATTGAGAGTAATATGCCAAATTAAACGAGATTCTTCAAGTTTAGTAGAACGCCATATCCTTTCAAGTTGTCTCGACTTTTGCTTTATTTTGCGGGTTTCGGCATTATGCCATGGAGCTAGTCTATGTTGTTTTATTTTCTTCTTTTTCAAAGGAGCAACAGAGTCTAATTTTATTCGCAGCGCATCTGTAGCACTATCAACAACATGATCAATTTGGGGTGGTGTACATTTTGTATAAGTTTCCTCCCTTACATGCAGACATGCTATCGAGTTAAGTATTGGTGGAATCTCTTCCTTAAATTTGGCTATAGCACTAACAGATAGGTTTCTGCTGCAGGAGCTTTTGACTAATGCTTTGTAGTCTCGTAACAGTACTTCAAAAGTTACTAAGAAATGGTCGGATAAAGCAGGATTATGCGATTCGACTAATAGTTGCTCAATTTCAATACCATAAGTCAGAACAAGGTCGAGAGTGTGATTATAGCAGTGGGTTGGTTTATTTACACTCTGACAAAAACCAACAGAATCTAATATAGAGTTAAATGCAACAGTAAGGCTATTTTTATCATCGTCAACATGAATATTAAAGTCACCTACGATAATTACTTTATCTGTTTTAAGTACCAAAGTTGATAAAAACTCAGAGAATTCTGATAAGAATTCTGAATAAGGACCTGGTGCACGGTACACTGTAACAAATAAGATTGGCTGCAAAGTTTTCCAGGTCGGATGCGTAAGACTAAGAACGAGACTTTCAAAGGAGGTATCATTTAATTTTGGTTTAGTATTGATAAGTAAACTTGAGTCAAAGATGGCTGCAACTCCACCTCCTCGGCCCGTGCCTCGGGCAATATGAGTATTGATATGGCTGGGTGGAGTGGCCTCATTTATGCTGACATATTCTTCATGTCTCAACCAAGTTTCAGTGAGACAGCATATATCAATATTATAATCTGATATTAAATCATTTACCAATATTGCTTTAGATGCTAGAGATCTTATGTTTAAGAGACCACATTTAATATTCCTGTTTTGTTGCACTGTAGTAGTTGTTACATTTACTTTGATTAGGTTATTATGTATGACACCTCTATTAGGTTTTACCTTAACTTGTCCTTGGGCAGACACACACACCGCTAATATTGGGTATTTTATTGGGTTCGGGATTCCTATGGATGACTGCCTAGGAGAGAGCGCAGAGAAGCGTGTAAGACTGCGACTCCGCCTCCTGGTCTCAACTCCAGTTTGTCATGGATTAAGTCCACAAAGCCCTGAAATGTTTGCCGAAATGAGATCGGCACCTTCCAAAGTAGGATGAATGCCGTCTCTCTTAATCAGACCAGGTTTTCCCCAGAAGGCTGTCCAATTATTTACGAAGCCCACATTGTTTGCTGGGCACCACCAAGACAACCAGCGCTGAAATGATGACATGCGGCTATACATGTCATCATTGATCAGATTGGGGAGGGGACCAGAGAAGATTACGGTGTCCGACATTGTTTTAGCATAACTACACACCGACTCCACATTAAGTTTGGTGCATTCTGATCGGCGTATACGAACATCATTACCACCGACGTGAATAACAATCCTACTGTATTTACGTTTATTTTTAGCCAGCAGTTTAAGATGCGCCTCAACGTCGCCCGCTCTGGCCCCCGGAATGCATGTGACTGTGGAGGCTTCGGTCTCTAATTTCACGTGTCTCATAATAGAGCTACCAATAACCAGAGTTGGCTTCTCAGCGGGTGTCTCGCTGAGTGGGGAATATCTGTTAGATACGTGAACGGGTTGGTGGGGACCTGCGGGTTTCGCGTTATGCCCCTTCTGAACAGTCACCCAGTCTCCCTGCTGCTCGGGAGTTGCCGGGGGACGGCTAATAGGAGCTACCTTTTGCCGTTCCGCACCGGCTAACATGGGCTTTACTGTAGCTGAGTTTCTTTCTAAGATGCGGAGCCGGGCTTCTATGGCTATGATTCCCGCCTCCAACCTAACAACTATACTACATTTAACACATGTACCGGTACCAGTAAAGGAGGTAGGGAAGTAACCAAACATGAGACAGTTAGAGCAGGAAATAGCACCCGAGGGTGGGGAAAGAGCCATGGCTAGCTATCAAGCTAAAGTAGCTACCGTTAGCAAACCCGAAAAGAGTGTAGGCAACTGTGGAGTTACAGTCGCTAAGAGAAGGAGAGTTGTGAGAGCTTAAGTTATAGTAACGTGTGATTACAACGTCAGGCAGTTGCCGTGATCAAGAGTTTTAAAACGATCGATTAAGTTAAGATAATAAGCTATCAGCAACAGAACGGGCACACGGGATACCCGGAGATGACAACAACCGGAAGTTACAACATGCTTACCGCAATAGTGGTCCGTGTGAATGGCCGAAGACACGACACTACCCATAATCCCCAGCTATCGTTTGGAACTACCAGTCCCGTTGACAAACCCCGTGATTAATCTTCAAGCTCTGAGATTGGATGTTGGAGTGGCAGTGCGCCAAGGTTACGCAGAGCGTCACGGCAGACTATTCAAAACTGGACTCGAACGCCCCACAGAACTACACATGCTGGCTATTGTGTTTCGCAACATGTTCTCTATGGCACGTCTCTACTGGGAATTGTAGTTTTAAAAGACGTTTTTGTTTTTCCCAAAATTAGAAGTTGACAGTATTAAACTGTGTACAGCCCTGGAGGTTTAGGCGATAGGAAACACATTGGTGTGTACACATTTAAAACATGTAATTACTAAATGGGTGAAAATCGCTTGTATCCATAATGGGCAGCATTAATATATACCCACATGACAGCTCATTGTTACTTTGTAATTCTACTCCACTACAATTCAGAGGTTAACCAGGTATTTTTACTCCACAACATTTATTTGAGTTACTTTGCAGATTCTGATTAATGATGTGAAATATAAACAACCCTTAAATCAGACTTTAGTTACACCTGAGTAAAATTCAGGGGAAGGTGATTGTCAAGTGCCAACAATCAGGAGAGATATTTGATAGTTGGTGCTTGAGAAGACTAAACATTTATCTGCAGATCTCTATAAAGTGTATTCATTACTCGTTATTCTCTACTAATAGTTAATTAAAAACTGTATATAATTGCTATTTTGCACATCCCTTTCAAGATTTCCTAAGGTTTATTGACATATCATATACACAACTACAGTGTAGTTATGCAATGAATGAAAAACTTGGGTCACAGGTTCCTCAACAGTGCATTACAAGACATCTATCAATATGTGTGTACCTCATTACCATTAAACTGTCAAATTCTGCACATTTCTTATTTTATCTATCTACATAAGAGTATAATTCAGATGTATAATATCAGTTAAAATAAGTGCTTCAACATAGTTAACATTGCAGGAAAGCAATATATTAGACGTTAAGTACTTTGTCAGGCTTAATATATATATCTGTTGATAGATACCCCCAAATCTTTTTTCTTATTTGAAAGAAAACCTTAAGAAAGTATTCTTAAATGTGTTAATAAAGGTTAATTAGTTTGTCTGTTTTGCACCTCCTCCTATTAATATCTTTGCACTAAACAGTTTTATTGTAGAGATCACTTATAGTATCTTCTTGATTTTTTTATATTCTATACTTCTATCATTGACCTTCTACTTTCCCCCTATGAAAGTATGTACTCTTAATATTTTTTCATCAAATAACATTATTCAACAAAAATAACATTATTCAACAAAAATAATTCAATAACATGATTTAACCACTCATGCACACAAGGTACACAGCATACTAATAATAACTTTTTATTATTAGTGTAGGACACTTATGTATGTATAACATCTGAAGATGTGTAGTTTTGTTCATGTTTTTACATAATTTTACAGGATATTGCCTATACTATTTCTCATGCTTTACTTCTACACATTAATATCTGATTTGTAAAACATCACAGACAGAAGGTATATCCGTCATTTAATGGTAAGCTATTGAAATTGTGATTCCATAGATGTGTCTCCCATCACCCAAATCCCCTGACTATTCTCTCAACTCAGTATTTACATTCTTATATTCAAAGAAAATCAGTAATATCTTTAAAACTACAAGTCCTTTTCTATCAGCTGTGCACCGTTATGGTGTAAATATAACCTATCTACCAATTGGATCAAATATAAAAGTCAGCCGAATTACTATTGATACTGCAAGGAGACGTATTTTGTGAAAAGAAATGCAAGATGTTGTTTAATTGTTGATATATTTATGATCCACGTCACGTATTCAGTTTTGGTGGCAGTTCTCCTGTTTGTCCAGAAGTCTTCTCATCAGGGCTCTATAAATACAGAACTACAGCAGATGGGTAATATTTAATACAGCCGAACCGTGTATTACAATGCGGTTATGTGATGACTTCCAAAGAGAAAAGCAAGAACACTCGGAATAAAGTATTTTTTTAAAAAAATGTTTTCGGATATCATATCGTATTAACATCATATCCCAACATGCATTGCGGCTAAAACATCCAATCAACGAGCTTCAAGCTGAGGATCTTGGGTAATCTGTTATGGGTGGTTTGTGGTGTGTATCGCTCGAAATGTCCCTTATAGGCCTACGTCTGTTTCCGGTGACTTTATTTACGGCTAAAAAGCATGCTAAAAAGCCCAATATTATAGAATTAAACGAATAAATAAGAACAAGGATAATTGTGTGTTATTGTTGAGTAAATAACAGTGTGTTATTTAGAAAAGAATAACAAATTAGAAGGAAAAAAAGATTACAAAAAATACAGATTTCAGTATTTTGAGGCTCTGAGCCCCATTTATTTTCCTCACAGACGGCAAAAAAGTCTGACATTATACAATTTAAAATAAAAACAAATAAATAAAAGGATAAAACACTGGCATGTAATTTACGTTAGAATAAATAGAATGGTTTTTAATAATATATGAGTGTAAAATCTACGTCACTTTACAGCCCCGCCCACTTTTGGGGAAACCAACGCTGTCATTTGAACGGCGATCAAGCCTGAAGCCACAGAGATCTTCTGTTACTGTCCTTTCTTCTTAGAGGAAGTACAGAAACACGTAACTTTGTTTTAATGTTTGAGGTGCAATAAACGACAGAGCAGCTTTTTGTTTTGTTTAAAACTATTATTTTCTGCCTCGCTCATGAGAGTAACAGCTGGCGAAATTACAGCCTCGCCTACTGATTTAACCATATATCGAGCCCGATTCTCGATTTCAAATGTGTGCTCTAAAATTATATTTATAAATGACTATTATCATTATCATAAGCAAGACAATAAATGGCAAAGATATGTAGAAAATAAACGTATTTGATACGTTCATAACGAACGTAACGTGGGAGAAAACACGTTTCAAGCTAAACGTAATTGAGAATGCAGTTTAGTTCTGTGGAAACGTAATTTTTAGGAGACAGGGTTGGCTCGTAATGTGTTTTTATTGTTCAGTGTGTTGTGCGGTGTATTTATGTAACTTTTAAGCTTTCCCCAAGTTGCCGGAACCACGCTTTACACAGTGCACAGTGAGTCTTCAGGTTGTTCCTTTGCTTAAACATTGACTCCCCAGGAGTGTCAGTGAACGCTCCCTGTGGGAGGGTTCTGTTACAGGAAAGCTGACATGACATAAATGCAGCATGAGCTCCATGGACATTCACTGACATGTGTAAAGAAGTGTTGAGGGCTTCCCAATGAAATGCTTCACCCTTAGATTGTTGACCCTCTCCCCCCTCTCTCTTGGAATCCTCCTCTGCATTTCTTTCAGGACCCCCCCCCTTCATCTGTGTCAAGTAGCTGAAGAGGAAATTAAGAAACATTCTGCATCATTGACATTCAACAGTTCATCACGTATTCAATGCCATATCCATCCACCCTGTCACGCACGCACGCACGCACGCACGCACGCACGCACGCACGCACGCACGCACGCACGCACGCACGCACGCACGCACGCACGCACGCACGCACGCACGCACGCACGCACACACACACACACACACACACACACACACACACACACACACACACACACACACACACACACACACACACACACACACAAACACACAGGCACAGTACAATTGGATGATTCTGTTCATAAGGAATATGACCCAGAGGTAATCTAAATAATTGGACCAATCAGAATAAGAGGATCTGAAAGTGGAATGAGAAGGACCAGGGGGAATAACATAACAAAAGATACACCACATGAATAAAGAATAGAAAGTGATAAAGGCAGAGGGAAGACCAGAGGACTTTCAGTCTTTGATGTCAGCTGTGAAACGCTTCCTGCTGCTTCCGCTCTGCATCCTCCGGCTACTGATGTCACAAAATCCTAAACATGCAATCTTTTTGGTTCTTAGCAATGATTTCAATATCAATAAGGCAAGATTGTCTCTCTGATGGTCATTTATCAGGCGGAGACAGATATATTTGTTTTTACATAGACGCATACAACTAGGACAACAGACAGTATGATGATCACAGCCTTTTTGTTTTTTGGAGAATAAAGAGACTTCTCTGCTACTATGATGCAACTTTTTCAAGGGTTGCTCTCTCCAAATCTCTCATTTAAAAAAAACTGTAATGTAGTCCAATTATGTTCCGCAGACAACCTTTACTGAGACCTCTCTGTGCAATTGGAGCTTTTTTTCTAGTTTTTCATGTGTTTGAAAAGACAAAATAGAGTAATAATGAATATAATGTCAGCCCACTGACCTGTGGAGTCATACCATGACAGAGGTACATGATGGGGACATTGTCATTGTCCGGGCCCTGGTCCAAACACAGGTTCTCTCTCAGATTGTTCTTCAACTGTAAAACGAGAAAACAGAGATACAACAGGTGAGAAAGTGGTTCAGGGAGAGAAAGTGAAAAAATGAAAGAGAACACACATTAGTAATCATATTTCCGGCATTATTAAACAAATCACTCGCCCCACATCTCACAATTCAGGCTGTCAGAGCTCGGCAGCATGTGATTTTATCTCAAAAGGAAAGAAGAAATATGTTCTCGAAAAGGACCCCAATAAAACCGTTGTGGCTTAAAATATTATTTTGGTTATTTTTTTTTTTTTAAATATAGACTAATCGCAACTGGATTTATGCTTCTTTCTGCTTATCTGAGAATAATATGCAAAAATCAGTCTGATGTAAGTTCAGTTAGGAGATGAAGTTCGGAAGTCTCTACTTTATGAATTATTCAATCAGGACAGGGTGGTGCGCTACATGGCTCTATGTGATTGGTAAAAAGGAAGATGAATGGAGCCACTGCAGGCTAATTACTGTTCTTCCAGCAGATCCCGTCGCTATGCTAGGTATATAGTATCATCACTGAGTCATCCGAACTCGCGACAGGGGAAGCAAACACAGACATCACAACACGTACCTTTTACGGAGCTTCTAGGGAGATTGTCTCACCGTAGCTGTCAATCTGATCAAAAGACGTGATCAATAGCATTAAAACGAGAAAAAACGCGGCTGAATCGATTAATCCATAGGTGTTTAACGTCTCTGTATAACAAAATTATTTCATTTATAATCTATAATTCCATTTTTATGTAAAAATCGCAGAGCAAAAGTTAGCTGCTAATGGTAGCCACCAGAGTGGCTGCTGCTTCCGGTCTTGGCTATGCGGCAGTCTAACACACACACATTACCAAATAAGTAGTGAGTGACGCGTAGCCAAAACCGGAAGCTGCATACACTCTGGTGGCTACCATTAGCAGCTAACTTTTGTGCTCCGATTTTTACATACAAATGGAATTATGGATTATAAACAATTGCTTCAAAGCCACAGATACATTATTAACCTATGAAACAACCGATTCAGCCACGTTTTTTCTCGTAATGCCATTGAACACGTCTTTTGATCAGATTGACAGCTACTGTGAGACGATCTCCCGTAAAAGCTCCGTAAAAGGTACGTGTTGTGATGTCTGTGTTTGCTTCCCCTGTCGCGAGATCGGATCGCTTAGATACTATACTTAAATAATCTGTGGAGTCTCAGCTTTAATCGGATATATTGTATGTGCAGTTTCGATAAGTAATAAGGGTATCTTTATTTTGAATTCTGTGCTAAAGTGCGTTAGCATTTTTTTTTTAAATGAATAAAACCGCACGTCCCTGCGGTGTGAATATCGCGCATGCGCATATTGTGGTTATCGCCATGACACGGTATATCGTTCAGCCCTACTGTCAGTACACTTGTCCTTGTTTGTGATTGGTCAAATGTTGCTAACCCCGCCCCTTTCACATGAACGCGTTCTCAGCTGGTGAGAGAAACCCTGGCTTGATTTACGGAGTTGATAACCAGCGTCGTAGGACCGCTTAGCGAGATCTCGTTTGTTATGGTTAGTTAAGATAACTCAAACATATCCAGGGTCTGTTGAACTGGCTTCGTAGTACAGTTTACTGGTGGCTGCATAGCAGCGCTAATGTCAAAGACACAAACATTATACATTATATTTTACCAGGATGCAGTAACACAAATATTTTGGAAGGCTTAGCCTTCTCTAGCCTACAGTACCCGCCGCCCCTGCTGTTAAGCCCCAAGCCTGTTTTTCAGGTCTCAGGCTAGAAAATGACATTCCCAGAACAAATGACCATAACTTCACTTCTAAAAGGGGGTAAATTCCATCCATCCATCCATCTTCTCCCACTTATCCGTGGTCGGGTCGCGGGGGTAGCAGTTCCAGCAGAGAGCCCCAAACTTTATTTTCCCTGGCGACATCAACCAGCTCTGACTGGGGGATCCCAAGGCGCTCCCAGGCCAGCGAAGAGATATAATCCCTCCACCTGGTCCTAGGTCTACCCCTTGGTCTCTTCCCAGCTGGACGTGCCTGGAACACCTCCCTAGGGAGGCGCCCAGGTGGCATCCTAACTAGGTGCCCGAACCACCTCAACTGGCTCCTTTCGAGGCGAAGGAGGAGCGGCTCAACTCCGAGTCCCTCCCGGATGACCGAACATCTCACCTTATCCCTAAGGGAGACACCAGCCACCCTGCGGAGAAAAACCATAGGTGAGGGTAGGAACGAAAATGGCCCGGTAGACAGAGAGCTTTGCCTTCTGGCTCCCGTTATTAACGCGTTAACTTGACTGCCCTAGTTAAAACAAACCCTCAAACACCAATTGCAGCCCTGTAAATTAGAGACTACGCCGATGCACTAAATTAGATTACGTTCAGTGGCAACATTTACCCAACTGAAGAATTGTTACAGTATTCACTTTTTTAAAGATTTAATTTGGGCCACTTTAGTTGATATTAGAGACAGATCTGAAAGGGGGAGTTAGAGGGGATGACCAGTCTGGTTTCAAGGCAGGTCACTACACAGAAACGGCCCCTCCTTGCTGTCTCTGAGGAACTGCACACTGCTAAAGCATCCTTTGGACCTGTCTGCTGCATTCGACACGGTGAACCATCAGATCCTCCTTCCCACTCTCCAAGAACTTGGAGTTTCAGGCTCTGCACTTTCCCTCCTCACCTCATACCTCAAAGACCGTACCTACAGGGTAACTTGGAGATGGTCCGAGTCCGACCCTTGTCAATTATCTACAGGGGTCCCTCAGGGCTCTGTCCTCGGCCCCCTCCTCTTCTCCTTGTACACAAACTTGCTCGGATCTGTCAATACCTCGCATGGTTTTTCATACCACTGCTACGCTGACGACACTCAATTAATTTAGTCTTTTCCCCGCTCAGAGACCCAGGTCGTCACACGCATCTCTGCTTGTCTAGTTGAGATCTCTCAGTGGATGTCTGCTCACCACCTCAAGCTCAACCTTGACAAGACTGAACTGTTTTTTCTTCCGGGAAAAGATTGTCCCACTCTTGACCTAACAATCAACATCGGCCCCTCTGTTGTTTCCCCGACTCAGACTGCAAGGAATCTGGGTGTGATCCTAGATAACAACCTGTCCTTCACTGCAAACATTGCTGCTACAACCCGTTGCTGCAGATACACACTTTACAACATCAGGAGGATGCATCCCCAGCTGACCCAGAAAACAACGCAGGTTCTGGTCCAGGCTCTCGTCATCTCACGCCTAGACTACTGCAACTCCTTCCTGGCTGGTCTACCTGCATGTGCCATCCGACCTCTGCAGCTCATCCAGAATGCAGCGGCTCGTCTGGTCTTCAACCTTCCTAACATCTCCCACACCACGCCGTTCCTCTGCTCCCTTCACTGGCTTCCAGTAACTGCTAGAATCCACTTCAAGACACTGGTACTTGCGTACCATGCTGTGAATGGTTCTGGCCCTTCCTACATCCAGGACATGGCTAAACCATACACCCCAGCACGTGCACTCCGCTCTGCATCAGCCAAACGGCTCGCTGCACTCTCACTGCGAGGGGGACCCAAGTTCCCATCAGCAAAAACACGTCGGTTTGCTATCCTGGCTCCAAAATGGTGGAATGAGCTCCCCATTGATATCAGGACAGCTGAAAGCTTACACATCTTCCGGCGCAGACTGAACAATCATCACTTTCGACTCCACTTCGAGCAATAAAATGACTAACAAAGCACTTATATACTAACCAAGCACTCACATACTAACTAAGCACTTATATACTAACAAAGGACTGGCTTATATAAAGCCAGTTGAGTAGCACTTACAATGGTTTGGCTCTATGAAACCTAATGTACTTATATGATTCTGTTTTCTTCAAGTTTGTATCTTCTTGGTCGAATGCTACGGAGCCCCCTAGGGAACATTCAAAATAAGTGTTATATTGTAACAACAACATAACCATTGATGTGTTAAAAGATTTTGGTAGCACTACATCTTAAAAAAATGAAGTTATTGAATTTTCCTATGAGTATATGTTTTCGGCGTTGCAGTTTGTAGACGGTCCCTAAGCACTTCTCTCTCCTCCAGCTGCAGATTGTGACCAATTATTGATGTTTAGCTCGGATGACGGCGCGTATCGAACTGTTCTGATAGAAACGACTCTGTAGCTTGTTGTCTACCTTGCTATGATTGTAAAGTCATGTTGTTTGTATTTTTACAACGTTATGTTCATGAGTCATTGATCCGCAACATTTAAATCTGTCAATAACTCAGCTCAGAGTATTATACAGTCTATGTTTGCGACATGCATGTCCCCTCGCTCTGAGTGTTCTCTTGAGGTGTCTTTCACTTATGTGAAACCTGTGTCTATCGTCGACGCGTCGACTTCAAAATATCATCGACGACATATTTCCGCGTTGACGCGTCGCTACATACACGTGGGTCACCCAAAGCAACAAGCAGTTCGCAATCGCATTTCAAACACAATGGAGACTGAAACGGCTACCACCTCCTCCTCACAGGATTGCGCACGAAGCCCCCAAACGAAAACATCTCGCCCTAGGTCTTCAAAAGCATGGGAATATTTTTAAGATATTGTCATTTGCAGTCTTTGCCAAATGGAGTTGGCATATCACACAAGCACTGCTGCATAGCCTAGACCGGAAGCAGCAGCTAGCTGTGGTGGCTACCATTAGCAGCTAGCATTTGCTCTCCGATTTTTACATAAAAATGGAATTATGGATTATAAATTCAATCATTTTTTTATACATAGACGTTAAAAACCTATGGATTAACCGATTCAGCCGCGTTTTTTCTCATTTTAATGCCATTGAACACGTCTTTTGATCAGATTGACAGCTACGGTGGTGAGACGATCTCCCTAGAAGCTCTGTAAAGGTACGTGTTGTGATGACTGTATTTGCTTCCCCTGTCGCGAGTCCGGATCACTTAGTGATAATACTATATAACTACATAATCTGTGGAGTCTCAGCTTTAATCGGATATATTGTATGTGCAGCTACGATAAGTAATAAGGGTACTTTTATCTTGAGTTCTGTGCCAATGTCCGTTAGCATTTTTCGCTCAGGGGTCATTTAGATGCTTCTTATGAGACTTGTGTTTTGTTTTGGTAAACATGGTTTGTATCGTCAGTTAGCTGAGATTATTTCCGTTAATCTGGTATAACACATTAATAGGTTCTTAAATATTAAGATCCCCTGAGACACAGTATCGTGAAAAAATTATTTTTTACATTACGTTTTTTTTTACATTACGTTTTTTATGAATTGAACAACAGAAAAATAATCGTTAGATTAGTCGACTAATCGATCAAATAATCGCCCGATTAATCGTTTTCAAAATAATCGTTTCCCCCCAGCACTAGTGCCTATTGCCAAGCACTGATGTAATATCTTTATATTTAAGGTAAAGTTCAAAGTAACATCGATGAACCGCTCCATTGCTGTGGTTTCTGTGTTGCTGAACTGACCAGGAAGTACATTGAGCTAAATGAAAAGTTTTGCGAGATCTCGCAAAAGTATTGCGAGATCTCGCAAAGGGGTTTTGCGAGATCTCGCAATGGTTTTGTGAGATTTCGCAAAGGTTTTGCAATATCTCGCAAAGGTTTTGCAACAACTCGCGAAACATTTTTCTTTTTTTTAAATTATAATTTTTTCTTCTCCATGTCCCCTAGGGTGCTCTGTAGAATGCACTTATTGTAAGTCGGCAACATTTTGTAGTGGCCAAACTGTGGTACTACAACTTCTGTGTCAGTCCATGATGTCACTGGGCCCAAAAATACTTTTTCCCATTGGATTCCATTGGGAAAGGGAGGTCTGTAAATCAGCATATATCTTTTTTTGAGATCAACTGGCCAGTACGGTCACTTAAAGATGGCTTAAAATTAGAGTTTAAAAGTTGTAAAATGTGCTTTAAGCAAAATCTAGAGCTATTATACCTCTTCATTCCAGTAGCGTAGGCAGACATGTACTTTAGGGCGGGCCTGTATAAAATAGGGTGGGCCAGCTTTTTCCAGGGGGAAAAATGACTTTAAAGTAGGCCTGGCCTATAATAATAACATATAATAATGCCCATTGCCAAGCATCGTTGTAGCATTTCCCTCCGAATAATGGTCGAAGACTTGACTGATGATGTGAATTTATTGAAATCTCCAATATCAACGTAAGAGCTATATAGACACAAAAATAACAAATACATTTAGGCTCCATCCGTCACGTTGTTTCCATAGCAACAACAACTTCCTGTCAACAGCGTAAACTCGCCTTCAAAATAAAAGCATCTAAATAACACAGGAAGTTAACCTAAATTACATTTAAGACATATTTACAACTGCAACGAAAGTAACAAAAACAATGTAATATCCTTTTCAGTTTCACAGAACACAAATTGGGTTATATACAATCGTTATGTAACTCTTTTATTACACTAGGTAAGAGCAACAATAGGTTGTAGCATTCAAACCTGCTCATGGACTTGCAGTGGTCCTCGCTTTTTTTATGTCTCTCCAACGAGTTACACAGGTGCTTCCAGTCTACATATCCTTCCCTCGTAAACGCACCTTCAGCTCCTGGGCTGGGGAAATGTCTGCACATTTTACAGAAAAGCGCGTACTTGCGCTGTATTCCACCCAGGGAAAATCTTCATACCACCTCAACCAGTTTTTACCGGAAATTAGTTCCAAGGGTAATTCAACTGTGCATTAATTCAACTCGATATTTGTTCACTTGAATTTAACTTTGAATGCTTGGATATTCTCAATGGGTGAATACAAAAATCTATAATAATAATAACAAATTAAAAAAATTACCGAAGCTTTCTCAGGGTGAGCCAATGAGCAAACTGGGTGGGCCTGGGCCCGCCCTGGCCCTATGGTGGCTACACCACTGCTTCATTCATTTGACTGAGTCGAGACTGGCAGTGACACTGTAGATTGGAGGCAGGGCTTATGGAAAATACTAGTGTGCATGCTCTATGGGCCCAGATACAGCTGTTTTTGTTATAGAGAGGCAGGCCATTTTGGCTTGAGCCACTCTCATAGGAATGCATCGGGCCCCACCTCCAAAGCCCTATCCAGTTCATATTATACATCCATGGCCTAAATAACCATCTAAGTCATTACCATTCATTCAGATACTGTATTGCAAGAGCAGGTATTACATCTTCAATCTTAACAAACAAAGGCTTATCTTATTGGTATTCAATCTGTAGTCGTTGAGTAATTACCAGAGGTGGGACCAAGTCATTGTTTTGCAAGTCCGAGTCAAGTCTCAAGTCTTTGCGCTCAAGTCCGAGTCAAGTCTCAAGTCATTGTTTTGCAAGTCCAAGTCAAGTCTCAAGTCAGGATGGGCAAGTTCAAGTCAAGTCAAGTCCTACACTTTGACAAAACGAGTCATAAACAAGTCATTATGTGTTTTTCACCAAATGTAATGACATTGATCAACAGAATAATACTTAATAATCAAACAGCTCTTTATTAGTCACATTAATAATTTAATAATCCATTTTCTCTCTGCTGGTAAAGTAACGTGTGTTTTTCTAATTTAAGAGGGATCAGTAAGATAAGGCTACCGTGACGGTTTGATTCAGAAGGAGTTTAATGGATAAGATCCCTGATGTTGAGGTGACCAGAATGTTTATTTCTACTGTGTGCAACATGTTATAAGGGACCCACAATCTATCTTTATGCAAGGGATAATGTGCAGCGAGGCGGTCTCTATGGGGAAAAGAACACCTGAATCTAGATCCCTCTGCAGGTGGTACTTTAAGTATATTTTGATGCTAATACTTTTGTACTTTACTTGTAACATTTTGAATGCAGGACTTTTTATTGTACAGGGTTCCTGCAGGTTTTCGCCAACTCAAATTTAAGACTTTTTAACACCTTTTTAAGACCACTTTGAATAGAATTTAAGACCTATTTCACGGCAATAAAGTATGAAGGAAAATGTATATAAAGAAGAAATACGTCCCATAATCACTTACAAAGTAAATGTATTCATGTTCAACATAAGAACAGTGACTGAACACAACAGCGTAACAGTACAGAACTGTGTTAGCGTGTTAGACAAAAAGTGTGTGTATGTGTGTGCGTCCGTCTGTGCTTGAGTGTGTGTGTGTGTGTGTGTGTGTGTGTGTGTGTGTGTGTGTGTGTGTGTGTGTGTGTGTGTGTGTGTGTGTGTGTGTTAGGGCTATGCAATTAATCATATTTTAATCGCAATTACGATTTTGGCCTGCCACAATTACGAAAACAACATAATCGTAAAAAACGATTATTTTGCTTTGCTAGGTTGTGACAGTGCACCACAACATATTTGATCTAATTAATTTTTTAGTAATGTATCATTTATTTAATTAGTGCGAATGCTGTTTACAGCATTCCACTATAGTACTTCAAAACTTTATTCTTCCCCTTATTATTTCAGCCAATACTTTGGCTCTCCATAACTTCAGCTTATTTTCAGCTACAGAAACCATTCAAATATTAAACTATTCAGCCTGTTCAGGAATCGATGCGAAACCTTCAACTTTTTCAAAATATTTTATACTTTTTGAAATATTCAGCTTTTTAAACTATTTTTTTAACATTGAAGTCAATGGGAGATGCCTTCAAATCCTGTTTTCCTACACTTTGCGCCAAATGCATCTCCTTCCACATAATTTCAGCCAGACACTTCATTCCAACTTTCAAATGATCACAATACCTTCAGCTATAAAACTTGTATAAAATAATTTTGATATCTTTTCAACTTTTTGAGATATTGAATTTAGTTTGGAGCTTGGTAGAGAGGCCTTTTTAAGATTTTTACATTATAGTGGATGGAGCAGCTCATTAACTCTAGAGTGCTATGATCTCAAAACAGAGTGCAGGACAGCTCAAAATTCTCCCCCAAAAATGTTTTAAACTTGCCATACTTCCCAAACCCTACACTCCTCAGACATATTTTTTCATGGAAAACGTAGGAAAACCTCTCCTAGGTTGGAAAATAAATAAAAATAAGAAAAAATATTAAAGAAAATGCCTCTTGAGGGCATTAAGTGACAAAAACGTTCAACATTCCTCCATTGAAGCCCATTGTAATTTCAGGCAGATATTTCCTCATGGTAGCAGCCGCACACCTTTAGTTAAACTGCCAAAAAGGCCACATTATTAACCCAAAACTACACAAAAATTACACTTCAGATACTCAACTTCCTTGACATGCTTCACGTTTTGAAATTTCACAGATATCTGTTACGGTTCTTCCACAAAACGTTCACATGTAAGAGGTTCATCTCTCATTCAGAACAATGGAAACCTGTGATCTCTACAGAGCTCGTTAGCTCAAATATAAACACCTGTGTAATGGAACACGATGATGTCATCACTCCAACTGACATGCAGCAGACTTCAACAGTCCAGCTGTGAAGACGATTCGGGACAGTCTTGAGATTTCTCCAAATGCCGTTGCCATGGCAACACAATGCTCGCCTTGAAACACGGTTTTCTCATAGCTTCAGTGAAAATACTCCAAACAGCCCAGAACTTCACAGGTTTGATAACGATGTAGCCATCAATGCGTCTAAGCGTAGTATGGGGTGTCATCAAATGTCGTCGCCATGGCGACAGACCACTCGCCATGAAACACGATGAGGCTGTAAGTCCAATCGAAACTGTCCAATCGTCCCCCAATCTTCACTTGTATATCACTGGTCCATGCCTCAAGAGCTCTATGCCAAATCTGAGATCTCACCATATGCCGTTTCCATGGAAACGCATCCCTCGCCATAAAACATGATGTCGCTATAAGTCCAATGGACACGGTCCAATCGTCCCCCAATCTTCACTTGTATATCACCGGTCCATGCCTCAACAGCTCTACGCCAAATCTGAGATCTCACCACATGCCGTTTCCATGGAAACGCATCCCTCGCCATAAAATATGATGTCACTATAACTCCTATGCAAATGTTCAAAGAGTGCTCAAACTTCACGTGTGCTAACAGTCCAGCCGTGAAGACATATACGTGACAGTTTTGAGATTTCTTCAAATGCCGTTGCCATGGCAACACAATGCTCACCATGAAACACGGTTTTCTCATAACTTCAGTGAAAATACTCGAAATGGCCCAAAACTTCACAGGTTTGGTAACAATGCAGCCATCAACACATCTAAGAGTATTATGGGATGTCATCAAATGCCGTTGCCATGGCGACAGATCATTCACCATCAAGTTAGTTCAAAAGTTTCCCCAAGCCTTTTTACTTTCTTTTCTCATCTTAATACAAATTCATTCACTACTACTTACATCTGATATTTAACTCCTTCAGCCTATTTTCAGCTGCAGAACCCATTCAACTATTACATTATTCAGCTATTTCAGGACATCCTTTTTTAAACCTTTTATTTTAAATATTAAGCTTTTTCTGCATTTTTTTAGCTAAAAGCAGCTACCATTCAGCTAATAACATATTCAGCTTTTTCTGCATTTTCAGCTAAATTCAGCCATAAATGTTCACTGTTTACAGCATTCGCACGCATTTTCTGCAGGAAATGCATTTTCTAGTTAATTGTTGTATTGGTTTTTCAGTTGAATTATACGTTCAGGGTAATCAACAGTTAAAAAGATACTGTTCAAATTATTATCTGTTTTAAAGTTCAATAAATGGATGTTTTCAAAGTCAATGAATAATCATATTTAATCATCGTGATATTAATTATTGACCAACATAATCTTGATTATTGCCATAATCGAGCAGCCCTAGTGTGTGTGTGTGTGGTGTGTGTGTGTGTGTGTGTGTGTGTGTGTGTGTGTGTGTGTGTGTGTGTGTGTGTGTGTGTGTGTGTGTGTGTGTGTGTGTGTGTGTGTCTCTGAGAGAGAGTGACAAGAGCTATATTCAGAGCTCTGCTGCCTTGGCTACACTATTTCATCGTTGCTGTTGTATGATTGGTGTTTAGCTACGGTATTTAGCGTCTACAGCACCTCCGCTTTTAGGGTTGATGTAGACCCAAACTTAGCCCGGAGGTCCCCCGGTGTTGTTGCGGGAGCTGCTGCATTAGCTGCTGCTGCACTAGCTAACGCTGCATTAGCTGCTGCTGGACTAGCTGCTGCTGCACTAGCTAACGCTACATTAGCTGCTGCTGCACTAGCTAACGCTACATTAGCAAAACAAACACTAATTTATTTTGCAAAAGGTGCAGCGGGCTTCAAACACGTTCCCTCCACTGGTTTCAACCAAGCACTAAATTAGATGTTTTCCAACCAAATACGGTTGAACTTACACTTCCCCATATTTATTTGTAAGTAGATTCGAAGATAGGCTACATGAGCAGAAGCTTGGTTGCTAGGTTACTAGCTGGGTGTTCTCCAACAAGGGGCCGGGGGAAACAAAGTTAGTGATTACTGGTTCCATGTTGATTTAATTCAATACAAATTGTTGGGGGGAACTGAAAGGCTATTACCGTACTGGTTACTTTGCAGCCCGGACATTTCCCCCAAAACACATTTAGACGCTATCGCAACATAGAAGTACTTTTCAAATCCGATAATTTTTAAGACCTTCTGAATCATATTTAAGACCTTTTTAAGGCCTTAAATTCAGATTATCAAATTTAAGACTTTTTAAGACTTGTTAAGACCCCGCGGGAACCCTGATTGTAACTTTTTTTAATTGTCTGAACTTCTCCCACCTCTGACAATACATCCTGAGTGTTTACCCTGCTCTGAAGGTTATTTTCATTTTACAAATCCTGCACTCAGCTTTGCTTTCTCCAATATCATTGAAAAGCAGCCAGATGCTGCTTCTTTTTTCGGTTTTCGCTCATTTCTTGACTTTTTCCGACGCGCTTGCATTTAAATCCGGCTCCCCGTCTCCCCGTCGCTCTGCACATGCTGTGCCCCCACCCTTCTTTCACATAATGGTATGATCCTAGTGTGTCCTCGCATATGATTGGCCGCATGGTGGCCCAGCTAAATAAAGACCCGCCCCTGCCTGCAAGGATTCTCAGCAAGAGTAGGAGCGGCTGAAGATTCTGCTTTCCCCGACGGGAGTCTGCTCTTCTAACGGCAGCTCGCGATCGGCGTGTTGGAGACCTCTGAATTAAAGTAGCAAGTCACCTCAAGTCAGAAGGCTCAAGTCCAAGTCAAGTCCCGAGTCATTGGTGTTCAAGTCCAAGTCGAGTCGCAAGTCTTTTGTGATGTTGTCAAGTCGAGTCTCAAGTCATAAAATGTGTGACTCGAGTCTGACTCGAGTCCAAGTCATGTGACTCGAGTCCACACCTCTGGTAATTACTGCCTTGATCAACGTTTTTGATTAACTGACCGATCATCGAACACATGGAGGGCTCTGGTCGTCAGGTTAAATATTCTTGAAAATCTGTACCTGAAAACCACAACCAATTCTCAACCAATGTCAACAATGAAGCACAGTTCATGATACTGTGTGAAAGTGTTTGATTAAAAACAGCTTGAAAATGTGTATAATCAATCAATCAATGTTTATTTATATAGCCCAATATCACATAATATCTCCTTTTCTATTAAAATGTGCCTTCTGTGAGCAGTGTATTTACGTTTCTTCCATGTTCAATAAGAGATAAGTGCATGAGCAACATCCACTGATGGTGTCACACAAGAACACTATTCTCCGACTGTCATCCCCTGAGAGTTTTTGTTTGTCAAATGTGAACTTTACATCTATATCTGTCATATGTCACTGTGAAAGCATTTTCACTTCAGGCACCTAAAGCAAAACCCCATGCTCAGCAGAGTCAACAAATAACTCAATCCAGCTTCTCAAACAACAACAAGAGGAGACCAGGAGACCACTCAGCTGCTGCTGCTGCTGCAGCTAATGCCTGAGTTTGAACCAAACTAAATTCCTGTACATACATTGTTTTTATATGTATTTTATTTTACATTTATTATATTGATACTTTTTCCACCATGAAAGATTTTAAGATTGCTGCTATAACAAAAACATTACCCAATTGTGGAAGAAGAATCCTGTCGGTCGGTCTGTCTGTCTGTCTGTCTGTCTGTCTGTCTGTCTGTCTGTCTGTCTGTCTGTCCGTCTGTTGTCTCTCTGTCTGTGAGTATGTCTGTCTGTCTGTCTCTTTCTGTCTGTCTGTCTCTTTCTGTCTGTCTGTCTGTCTGTCTGTCTGTCTGTCTGTCTGTCTGTCTGTCTGTCTGTCTGTCTGTCTGTCTGTCTGTCTGTCTGTCTGTCTGTCTGTCTGTCTGTCTCTCTGTCTGTCTGTCTGTCTGTCTGTCTGTCTGTCTGTCTGTCTGTCTGTCTGTCTGTCTGTCTGTCTGTCTGTCTGTCTGTCTGTCTGTCTGTCTGTCTGTCTGTCTGTCTCTCTGTCTGTCTGTCTGTCTGTCTGTCTGTCTGTCTGTCTTCTGTCTGTCTGTCTCTCTGTCTGTCGGTCGGTCTGTCTTTCCGTCTGTCTGTCCGTCTGTTGTCTCTCTGTCTGTGAGTACGTCTGTATGTCTGTCTGTCTCCATCCATCTATCTATCATTAATTTCTTACCATCAGTCTGAAGGAATTTGGTTCTTTATGATGATTAATTTCAGCCTGCATTCAGGCTAACAGAAGAGAGATATCTCAAACTATATGTCATTTATAAGATTAAAGTGTGACAATGAGGCCACAATTAAACATTTTAATCAAAAATGAAATTCATAAATTATTATTACTCAGCTGAGGTGTATTCATTTTTCCTCTATCAGCACGGACAGTCCGTGCGGTGGATAATTCTGCTCAACTTTCAACAGATTACTGTCATTTTTCAATTATGCAAAGTTATCCAACAGCTGTTAGCTGAGGAGAGGAATAGCCAGAGGAATAAAGTGGTGGAAAGAAGTTCACCCTTTCAATACGCCGCTGTGGGGAATTTAAATGAGCTCTTTCAGCAGAGAGGCATAGGACATGATGCACGCACTCAGACTCAGCGTTAATGGAAAAGTTAACGTTTTACAACTTGAAATACTTGGAAATGTTGAGTTTTAATGCAAGTGTCAAAGCGTGATGGGGTGTTTCCTTCTTTTTCTCAGGTATTTTTCTGGTTATTAACTGACATTGTTCGTTGGTTTCTATCCAATCTTCTGGCCAAGCAATAGAACACTTCAAACACTGAATTGCACTTAGAAAGTCTACTATGAAGGTGCCCTATATTACTAAGAAAAACAGTATTATAAATGTTAAGGCAATTGTGTTTATTCAATATCTGGTGTTCAGATTATTCTAATATTAGGAATATAACAACCTGTTCTGACAGAAGACAAACTACTGTGCAAAAGAGGCAGCATTGAATCATTTCAAATTCAGGTATAATCAGTTCATTTAAATTCCTTGTACTCTTTCGTCAACTTTCCCCAAGCATTTTAAGGTATTTTAAATGTAATATCGTTTTTTTGGTGAAATGATCATGTTCCCCTACTTGAAGCCAGCATTGATTTAGTGCTTTGTAGCACTTTGAAGCCTTCTTCCTTGATTAAAGGAACATCTCCTTGTTCTTCTTGATTATATCTACAGTAGACCACCTAGATATAATCCCTCTTTAATCAGGGCATTTTCAGATTGACTGTCCTTATCTCTGCTCAGATTCAATAAATTGCTGATCTTGGTCATTAATATGCATGTCTGCTGTGCTGACTAATCTCAGTCTAATCTTATCTCATGTAACTGATGTTTTAATCTGTAGATGATTGTGTTGATGCCTGTACCTACAGTAGGCCCCATGTAATTTGGCTTTCTATGTTGTTTCCTGTATTCTTGTCCCGTAATCTAGATCTAGAACTTTTTACTCAGCCAGTGCAAATATTCTGGCTCTGAAGAAAATATGCTGAAAGGTGTAGCTGTTGTGTAAATCTACATTGTTAGCCATGTCATTGATCCTCCCCCCAGACCAGACAGTAGAAGTAACCCTGGAGAAATATGAAGAGTTCTCTATTCTGAAAATGCTTTTTGTTTTAAAGGCTCAACTCCCATATTTTTAAAAACGGATCTTGTTCAATCACTTAAAAAAAGCCATCTCTTTATTTCTCTGAAACTTTTTCTAAGCTTCTACTTTTAGCTAGGTGTAGTTGTAGACTGTGAACTGCCAGCTTTTATAATGTACATCCAGAAATATACATACAATTCAAAAAAGAAGAAACAATAGGATTAAGACTACAATTCTCTCGACCTTGTTTATTCCCCTTTCCGACATGGATATAAAACTCTCCCTCGCCCTCCCTTCGGCAAATCAGACCACATCTCACTGCTGCTGCTGCTGCTGCCTGCTGACAAGCACAAACTCAAACGGGACAGACCGGTGACACGGAGCATAAGCGCTGGAGTGAGGAGTCAGACTCAGCTCTGCAGCACTGCTTCGAATCTACGGAGTGGAGTGTGTTTGAGGACGAAAACATCAACACACACACGGACGGAACACATATGTGAGAATGCTGTTCATTTACAGTTCAGCTTTCAACACCAAGCAGGTCATCAAGCTCAACTGTGAATGGATCCTGAAACTCATTCGTTGCTCCCTGGCGTCAGTAAAACAATCACCCACCCATTCAAGCTCATCCATACCTGAATTGTTTTAAGATGTTATTATATCTTTCAAAGCCCTGAGCCTCGTCTCAAATTGTATAAGACCTCTTATTGTCCCTTTTGGCAGCCTGACATCTTTAGAGGGGGAAGTCCTTGTTGTTTCAACATACATATACACATAGTGTACACATAGCGTGAGGCTCAGGTTTGGGAAGGCTAAATAACTTTTTTTTATCTGACGCTGCCCGCCTCCGGCGTCTATAGAAAATAGATCAACTCAGTGAAAGCACCGCCTGCTGACCAATCAGAGCTCAGTGTGCGGAGTTTAAATCTATCAAGTCATGTTACAGGATAAAGGAAATACAGTTTAAACTGCCGTATGCAGAGAAGACGCCGACGTGTCGCACTTTATCATTCATATAATATCATAATATATCACATTTCCTTATCTGAGTCAGCTTCTCGAGCCGTATCTGGCCGTGCATCACCTACATTGTAACATACTGTATGCAGAAGTATTATTTTAAGCAACCCATTAAGTTGACTAAACACTTAACTCAAATTTAATTCAAGACAGATCCACTCGTGTCTTAGATGGGGCAGTGATATCATAAAACTGTTGTACGCTTTCAAACACTCGGTAGTTATTTTTTAACCAGTTGTTCTGTATTCACCTTGCAGGTGCAACTATGTGGCTTGTATCCTGGATTATATGTTTAAATCATGGATGTTTAAATTTCATATTTGTCTAATATTAGTTTACTTTTCATTAATGAAGTATGACGCTGTGCTGTCCCTATTTGTGATTGGTCAAATGTTGCTAACCCCGCCCCTTTCACGTGAACGCGCTCTCAGCTGGTGAGAGAAACCCTGGCTTGATTTACCGAGTTGATAACCAGCGTCGTAGGACCGCTTAGCGAGATCTCGTTTGTTAGGGTTAGTTAAGATAACTCAAACATATCCAGGGTCTGTTGAACTGGCTGCATAGCAGCGCTAATGTCAAAGACACAAACATTATACATTATATTTGTATTTTACCAGGATGCAGTGACACAAATATTTGGGAAGGCTTAGCCTTCTCTAGCCTACAGCACCCGCCGCCCCTGCACATACATACACAAAGAAGATGGAGTCTCTGCAGTCTCCCAGACTCTGGAGGGATCTGCCTGAGGGGTCAGGGCTGCACTCTCTGTTTCAACTATTATTAAAGAGCTTTATAAATCTTTTTAGAATTGCTTTTCTATTTATTTTCTTGCTATATCAGATTAATGGCAGGGTTAGTACTTTAATTAAAACACTTATCTTTCAGCTTGATGATGAATTTCTCAAATCAATTTGAAGATTTTTAAATGTTTAGTAATCTTGAGACTGAAGGTGGGATACATTGAACTCACCACTCCGTAGGCCACAATATTGCTGTAGGAGCGGAGCTCAGGGTAGATGTTGGAGAGGAACCAGCTGAAGGGTCGGCACTGCAGTCTGGACCTCAGGGCTTTCCTTTCAGATATGTCCCCAATGTCTATTCCTGAATTCTAGAGAGGAAAATAAAAACAAATACATCGAATTTTACAAATGCCAACTTTCAATTCTACCCTCTAGTAAAAAAATAAGTACAATAAGCTTCGACTTCGTAGTCTCCAATGCTCCAAAATATATCGTGTCCAGAATTCAGGGCCTCTGGCTCCTTTCAGCATGACTTAGTCATTAGAATGAAATATGTAAGAGCGTTACAAAAGTAACTGAGCATGAAGTTAGCAAGAAACGGTAATACAAAGAAGGGAAAATATGTTATTTATTAAAGAAAAGCTGGAATGACTTTTAAGAAATAATGATTTTTCATCTTACAATGTCAAACATAATTAAATTAGAGAAATGTGAAGGCCGAACATGCATAATATATTTCAACAGTACAGAGGGGTTTCAAATAATGTGAAGCACTTTATACTTCCGGACCTCAGAATTTGTGATTTTGCTGACTTCTATAATCAGGGAAGAGTTTCCATACACACCTTTCTCTCCAGGTTGCTGTGGTAGCGGACAGTGAATCTGTATTGTTCCCTAACCCCTGACCCAGGCAGGTTCCCAGCTTCTGTGTTCACTCTGTGCTCACAACAGTGACTGACTTTACTGACTGCAAAAATCAGCTGATTGTGTTTACTCAGCAGTTGTTGCTAGCTTTTATCCATCTGCACCCTTCACAAATGTCTCTTTACCTGCAGTGGGACGTTCCAGGCCATGTAGACGTGGCTCTTGTACTGGTCCATCCAGACCTCCGCCACTCTCAGAGCGTTCCGCCGCACATGTGCTGTCAGGTTCTTTGTGTAGGGTTTGTGGGCCCGCTCGATGTGAGCAATCCTGGAACATGGTAGAACCTCCACACTGCCACCACACTGCCACACCTACACACACACACACACACACACACACACACACACACACACACACACACACACACACACACACACACACACACACACACACACCACACACACACACACACACACACACACACACACACACACACACACACACACACACACACACACACACACACATTAGTGACAGTTTAACCTCTATGCTCTGTTTAGCATGATATTATTGTGAACTAACTGTATTATAAGAGAACACTGATTTTATTACAATTTGCATTTTTTACAGTGGATAATGTCAAATATATCTACCAAGGTCTAACTAGCTTCAGGCACAAGAAGAATGTAATGATAACTTGGATTGCATTTCCTATACATGTTATGTAGCCCTAAAAGTTGCAATATGGAGGCCGAAAAACATGTTCTTTATAATTGTCTATGTTATTGCCAATGCAAATTAAAGTCATATTTTTCATTACTGGCCTGAAAATGGCATAAAAGCAAAATGGTGCAGTGTAATTATATGGAAGGTGAGGTTGGGATCAATGCTGTGCTACAAGGACTGTAACAGAGCAAACAGTGAGGCAATATGTGATTATCTTCCAATTGACGTTCTTTTATTTGCAGAGGCTCACTAACCCCTTCCCCTCAATGTCCCTAGAGGTCTTTCTAGCCAGGCTTTAGTCTTCACCTTCCAAAGGGAGGTAGCTGGTATTTCTGTCATAATCATGGCTCCTTAAATCGGCATATTTTCAGCCAAACAATTGTGTATTTTTAGCAGTAAAACACCTTCAACATCCCTGCAATCAATGCAACTCTTCAGATGACAGCTCACTACTCCCTGTGATCACACTTCAACTTCACTGCTTCAATTATAGCTGCCTTTTCAGCAATCTTACTGTCATACTGACTGGGTTTCAACTTTACATTTTTAGCATGGAGCAAGTGAATCTTCTTCAGATGTTGCAATTCTTAGTTGTCATGACAATATTTAATCAGCTGATGCTTCTCCCATGGTAAACATACATTTATTAGATTACTTTATTGTCATTACAAAATGCAAGCACAGTGTAACAAAATGAAGGAGGGTCTAACCAGGGTGCAAAACAGTCAGTTATATACACAATTATCAGAGGTATGTACAACATAAATGATACACAAATAAAGGTAAATAGATGGGAAAAGTATAAATAAGAATAAATACACAGATAATAATAAATACAGTGAATACAGTACTATATATAACAGTAATGTACAAGGATAATTGCTCTTCAGCACAGCACACAACAACAACTAGGCAGTATGGGACAGCGTGGGGTTCATTGTCAGCAGTCTGACTGCTGAAGGGAAGAAGCTGTGTGTAGTCCTGTTGGTTCTACCCGGGAGGCTGCGGTAGCGTGTCCTTGACTAGGGCTGAGGTGTTGGTGGTCCAGGAGACGTCCTCCGAGATGTGGACTCCCAGGAACTTGAAGCTGGTGACCCGCTCAACCTCTTCTCCACTAAGATGGACTGGGGAGTGCGTGCCGTCTTTGTTCCTTCTGAAGTCCACAATGACCTCTTTCGTCTTCTTGGTGCGCACCACTCTGCCAGATGCTCAACCTCTTCCCTGTATGCCGTCTCGTCATTGTTGCTGACAAGCCCGACCACTGTAGTGTCGTCTGCAAACGTAACGATGGTGTTTGAGCCATGTACAGGTTTGCAGTCATGTGTGAAGAGGGAATATAGGAGGGGATTTAACACACAGCCCTGCGGGAGACCAGTGCTAAGGATGAGATTAGAGGATGTGAGTTTATCTATTCTAACCATAGATTCTACCATGCTGTGGTCTGTTTGTGAGAAAGTCCAGTATCCAGTTGCAGAGGGAGGGGTCGATCAGGGCGCCGGAAGGGGGTGAAAAGTTAGGACGATTCTAAGGGCCCGTGACTGACAGGGGCCCAAACCATTTTAGAACATTAAGAAAACATTTTTTAAGTAACCTTTCATCATTCATCAATAATTAACATTAATAGAAAGTTATATTGCTAATGTACTCACTAAACTTACGATTCATTTCACTTTTTTTCTTCAAAAAGTTAATTATCCAAAGCCTCTGTACACCCCCTTCTATTTACATGTAATGGTTTGGTCCTGCCTCCAAACGCTGTGCTGCACCGGCACTTTCTAGCAGAGAGTGAGAGCATGTGAGGAGGGATGCTAGGACTTACGTGTGTTGTGTACCATGTCTCAACGACTCACAAAGTCAGGCTTTCCAAAAAGTAAGGAGAGAAAGACAAAAGAGAGAGACTAAAGGGCGACAGTATGTCACCCAGTCTTTCAAAAGAAAAGGTGGGTGTGGTCCATGAGTGGTGGAAATTAGTCTGTTAGCTAAGCGTAGTCCATTGTAAATAATAATTTACCAAGCTGACATTAAAGGTGGGGTATGTCATTTATTTCAGAAACACTTTTTGTTATATTCCATGGAATGCTCTTAACATCCCGATAGCAATGAATATATTAAATGCTTTGACAACAAATCCATAAAAAAATTCATCTGTGGAAGCCGTGGTACTGTAAAGAGCACGACCAATCATTTGAGCCGGCCCGGCTAAAATAACTGGATGGCCTACCTGCCTGTCAGCCTTCCATCTGTGCACAAACTTATCTCCTGCCGTCATTGATCATGTGCGCGTTCGTGTGTGTTGGAGGAGGGGCTCTGTAAGGAAGTCTGAAGGAAGGGGCAGATTTTTTCAGGTTGTGTATTTTCAAATTCTAGCGCACTCGAGCTGGTTTCTCCAAAATGACCTACCCCACCTTTAAGTACTCTTAATATCTTCACAGAAAATGCTGAGGTTTTTCATTTCACTCCTCTTTTAGCTGACATTTAATAAATGCATGTACATTTTTAGCAGCTATTCATACTAAATCAGTTGTCCCTCCCCCTGGTGCCAGGACCAACAGATCCATCTCTAGGCTCAGCAGCCCTGTCCCCCCATAATGCTGAACCTGAACCAGCTTTTCTCCCAACTGAAGGAGGTGAGCAGCATTGTGTTGAATGCCATGCCACTTAACGAAGAGTGACTGGAATACAAAAAGCTAACATCTCATTTCAATTATACTTTTCAAACACAGTATTTTTCCACATATTTAAGTTATATTTATTTGGATTTATGCATTCATGTTGAGAATGTTCCATTCAAAAATGTTATTATTAAAAAGACATTTACACCATAAAAGATGGCTATTGAGATATATTGTCAGGCATGTTAGTCTTATATCAAATAGTGAATTCTATTTCAGCAGAATGTTGCACGTCTGCACAGTGTTATATTTTCACAGCTCAGTGTCAGTAAATATTGTGTGGTTAGTATTGGACTACAAGATAGATGCAAGCCTGTACAGGTAGAGTTATTTAAAGCATACATGAGTGGGTTGGGTTCTGGAGGTGTGGTTACAGCAATTGTGCTTGGTTGGCGTGGCCTGGGCCTGGTGGTGGGGCCCAATGTGATATCTTTTCATGGGGCCCAAAATCCCTGGCGGCACCCTTGGGTCGATGCCAAGGTCACTGAACTTGGTAATCAGTTTGGAAGGAATGATGGTGTTAAATGCAGAGCTAAAGTCAATGAACAGGAATCGTACGTATGTGTTGCTCTGATCCAGATGGTAGAGGGCAGAGTGTAGTGCTGTGGAGATGGCGTCATCCGTATTCCTGTTCTGACGATAGGCAAACTGGTGGAGGTCAAGTGTGGGTGGGAGGCATGATTCAAGCCGAGCCCGAAGCACTTCATGATGGTCGATGTAAGTGCCACGGG
Source organism: Gymnodraco acuticeps (assembly GCF_902827175.1). Taxonomy (NCBI): domain Eukaryota; kingdom Metazoa; phylum Chordata; class Actinopteri; order Perciformes; family Bathydraconidae; genus Gymnodraco; species Gymnodraco acuticeps. The sequence continues at coordinate 1,518,046 of NW_022990513.1, forward strand.
TCGGTAGTTGTTAAGGCTTGTTGGAGAGGCGTGCTTGGGAACAGGCACAATGGAGGTGTATTTGAAGCACGTGGGGACTTTTGCTTGGGCCAAGGACAGGTTGAAGATGACAGTCAGGACCAGGTCCGGCCCTTGGCATAGGCAGTATAGGCCAGGGGTCTGCAACCTTTTTGACCAAAAGAGCCATTTTGCTCCTTTTTCCCCAAATTTTTTTTTGTCTGGAGCCGCAAAACATATTTCATAGCTTGATAGCTTTTAAAGTTGTATTTATTGTTGTATCAGACAAAAACTAAAGTTTTTTTGCATTTATTAGGCTATTTATTACATTATATAAAACTGTTAACCTCTAATAAGAAACAAAGAACTCCTGTAAGGAGAATTATAAATAATAAACAGGCCTACTTTAAAATAAATTAAACACTGCACTTGGGGAGTCCTCTGCACATTTGAAGGAAAAAATATATAATTGAAATGGGCCCACTTTGAAATAAATAAAACATATATTTGCACGCTAAACAAGTTAAAGGTAGGGTAAGAATCATAGACTGTATATAAATGGACGTAGTGTCCGTGACGTCACCCATAGGATTCTGCAGAGTTGCCGTGAAGCCCTTAGTAGGCGGAGTCGGCCACTAACCGCTCGACTGTGACGTCAGAGTCTAATCCCGCCTGCTCCAAATAAGGGCAACGAGGCGGAGCCGAGGCGGGACCTGCTGCCTCCAAACTGGAAGTAAACAGAGCTAGCTCAGGCTAAGAAGCTAAGCTAACATGAAATACATGCATACCAAGTTACTGCTAACAGTGTAGTTCCCCTATATAAACGTTACATTCATAATCAAATGAGACAATCTGCAAGAGAATTAGCTATATTTTGTTATTCTTAATGCTTGTCATTCACACGTTGAGAAAAGACGGACTCCACCGCCCGGACCTAACGGAGCCGCAGTGGGCTAGCTCCGGGACGCCGGCTGGAGCTAGCCCCCTGCGGCTCCGTTAGCTCCGGCGGCCACCACTGGGATAATTGGGTCCCCTATTAACATTTGCTCCCGTTTAGCATTATGGGCGTCATAGCCATAGACTATAAAAGTCTTACCCAAGGCTGAATTATAAACTGAAATGTATATGTATGCATAAAGGGCTACGTCCTTAGCTGGCTAATAAGTAACACGCTAAGCTACCAAGCACACAAACACCTGCGAACGGGGTTAACATGTATAATATTATCATTTTAGACTTCTTGGAAGTTCTGTTAGTACATTCAAGCGCACAGCACAACATTTTAATTGTCTGGTATTTGTAACAATATTCCCTAAAAGGCACAATCACCACGAACACGGCTAAAGGGTCAAGTACAGTACTATGACTAACTAACGTTGTAGCCTCTATGGTTGTAGCCTAGCAGAGTGGACAAGTTGCTGTTAGCTGACAGTGAGGCATGTACATGTCCATCAAAGTCACCACGCCCTAATCTATGCAAAAATATTTAAGGCTTAATATTAATTAAACAGATGAGTTGAGAAAAAATGCACCCCCCACACAGTAGTCATGAAGGGGGAATCTAACTATACAGAGAATATGGTTTTTTGAACTACGATGTAAACATGTTTATTTCTGCTGTAAAGTTGGTCATTTTAACATGGGGGTCTATGGAAATTGCTCCCTTCTGCAGCCTGCTCCTACTGGCCACTAGATGAACTGCAATGTGTGGCACTTCCGTATTGGCGTCCCGGCTCTTCCCCAGAGTTTGCCGCTTGGTAAGAATGGAGAAACCAGCTCGAGTGCGCTAGAATTTGAAAATACACAACCGGAATAAATCTGCCACTTCCTTCAGACTTCCTTACAGAGCCCCTCCTCCAACACACACGAACGCGCACATGACCAATGAGGGCACGATATAAGTTTGTGCACAGATGGAAGGCTGACAGGCAGGTAGGCCATCCAGTTATTTGACTCATCTGACTCCCATAAAGTCCCCATTGTCATCCATACAGATGAGATCAAGCAGGGAGTTTCATACAAATACCTGGGTGTAATTATTGACCATCTGCTGTTATGGAAGGATCACATTGATTATCTGTGCAAAAGGACAAACAAAGAATTAATTTTCTCCGCCGTCTTAGGTCTTTTGGCGCGAGCAGAGAAATTCTTCTGTTGTTCTTTACATCTGTGATCATGTCCATTCTACAGTACTGCAATACTACCTGGTACAAATGTCTGTCAGCAGCGTTCAAATCAAAACTGCTCCACCTGTTAAAGATCTGCTCAAAGATTGTTGGTCAACCCTGTCAGAGACTCTATGACTCAGCCTATCATAACAACCTAGTGAGGCTGTCCAACAACATCATCTCCGACCCAAACCATGTTCTGAACAGTGAATATGGACTGCTACCATCTGATCGGAGATACAGGGTCCCACGATTCAATAAAGTCTGACTGAAGCACTCCTTTGTGCATCAGTCAGTCCTCACAGTAAATACAGAGCTAAATCCCAGACCAAATGCACGCTGAAGGCTCTTTGAGCATGTTTTTCTCTCACTGATTGTGCTGTTATGTTAAATGTTTGTGTTTCATGTATTTGTGTATGCATATTTGTCTGTTGATGTTGGACATGGAGCTGCTGTGACGCAAGTCAAATTTCAGACTTGATCTGACAAAGTAATATCGTATCGTATCGTATCGTATCGTATCGTATCGTATTTTAGCCGGGCCGGCTCAGATGATTGGTCGTGCTTTTTACAGCACTTTTTCCAGAGATAAAAAATGTTATGTATTTATTGTCAAAGCATTTAATATATTCATTGCTATCGGGACGTTAAGAGCATTCCATGGAATATAACAAAAAGTGTTATCTGAAATAAATGACATACCCCATTGAATTATGACTGAAGATCGTCAGCTGTCTTCCTCTCCCGTGTTGTTCCCTGGTTGTTCCTCGATAGGCTGCAGCACCTTTGACAACTTCTCTCTACATATCAAACATACCGGTAAACCAGCATTGTTTGCTGTGAAAACAGATAACTCCGTCCACCAGAGTTCCCGTTAGCCAGTAATTACCGGACTATGACCGGTAAAATATGCTGAAGACCGGCAAATCTAAATCTCTCCGGTCAAAGTGTCCGGTCAAAATAATTTCCCTTTAGCGCAATACCGCATCAGTTGTACAACTTGCGCCACCTATGTGACAGACAAAAGAGTATGTGACAGACAAGAATAGTCAATTCTAATGTCTAACACTTAATAAAGAAAGAGATGTCCTGTATGGGTTGATTGTGCGTTGATCTGTTGGTAATGCCTCGGGGTTCCGGTGGGCACTGCGCTATACTTTGTGGCCTCACCCAGTTGCATAGTGACGCTTATTGTTTAGGTGTCTTTTAATAAGCAGGTAGTCCTATCATTAGCTAGAACTAGCTGGATCTGATCGATATGGACATAAACGCGAGTAAAGTCTAATCTGACGGGAGAGAGAGATCAGCTGCTGCTGACGAGTCGACACGCAGCTCTGCATAATCACATGCAGCGGTGAGCGGACAAAACACACACTTCAGGTTAGAATATCACACGTAGCTATTTTAATTACCTCTCAAACTACCTCAACTAGTTATAGATATGTTTAGTTTTACTGTCGGGTCACTCATTACTGCTCCGCGAGCTGCATGATACTGACGGGCTGTCAGGAGAGGGAGAGCGCTCCGTTTATTATTCCTGTGTTATTGTAAATTACTGTACACTTTTGAATAGTTAATCTACTATAATTAGTTTGTTTAATATCGAATCATATCAATTTGTTTTAAAGCTCAATAAATAACAAAGAAGAATTAGGAATTACATTTTTTTTCTTTTTACAATTTCACTATTTTGGATCAACAAAGTATATCTTATTATCTTATACTAACAGAACTACGCCTATATTGCCCCCCCCCCCAAATCAAGGGGAACTGCCCAGCCCCAGTAAAAAACAGAGGTTTATGTGAAATAGTTCTTTTTTTTAAATAATGGTTTTAGTGTGCAATCATAGGTTTTAATTTTTTATTGAGTTAATTTAAAGCGCCAGCTAAAATCTTGCCTAGGGCAGAAAATTGGTCAGGGCCGGCCCTGGTCAGGACCCTGGTCAGGACCCTGGTCAGCTGCTCAGCACAAGAGCTGAGTACACGTCCGGGGATACCATCGGGGCCAGCGGCCTTACGTGTGTTTGTCCTGCTCAGTTCAGCACACACATGTGGGGGAGAGTGTGAGGGGGAGATGGTCTGCAGGGAGAGTGGCCCTAGTGGCTACCTCATGATTGACCCGGTCAAAACGAGCATAGAAATAATTAAGCTCATCTGGAAGAGAGGGGTCAGTGGACGGGGGGGGAGGCCCGGGTGGGTTTGAAGTCTGTGATGGTCTGTAACCCCTGCCACATGCGTCGGTGGTCAGAGGTGTTAAAGTACTCCTCAATCTTTAGCTTGTGGCAGTGCTTCGCCCTTTTGATGCCCCGTTTCAGCTCAGCCCTGGCTAGACGGTAGTCCTGCGCGTCTCCTGACCTGAAGGCCGTGTCACGTGCCTTCAGCAGTTGGAGGACCTGCCCATCCATCCATGGCTTCTGATTAGGGAATATTTTGATCTGTTTGGTGGTGGTGGCATCACTGATGTAGGTGTTGATGTAATCCAAAACAGAAGAGGTGTATGCGTCAATGTCTACTTGGGAATCCATAGTGGTAGTTACAGCGAAGTTGTTCCAGTTGGTGATGTGAAGCTGATGCTGTAAATTGGACTCTGCTCCCTCAGGCCAGACTTTCACTGTCTTGACCGAGGGCTTGACTCGTCTGATAAGGGGGTGGTATTTGGGTAGAAGGAACAGTGAGATATGGTCTGACTGACCAAGATGGGGGAGAGGGAGGGCCTTATATGCATCTTTGATATTGGTATACATGATCCAGGGTCTTATCTCCTCTTGTGGGACATGAGACATGTTGGTGGAATTTTGGAAGAACAGTCTTTAGGTTGGAGTGATTGAAATCTCCAGCAATGATGAAGACAGACTCCAGGTGTAATGTCTGTTGCGTGCTAATGGCTACATGCAGTTCCTTTATAGCTAGTTTAGCAATAGGTATACAGGGTATATAGGCTGCAATTTTAATGATGGAAGTGAATTCTCTGGGCAGATAGAAGGGTCTTGATTTAACCATGAGAAATTCTAGGTCGGCAGAACAGTGCCTGGTAATGGTGCTGTTGTCTGTACACCAGGAGTTGTTGACATACATGCACAGTCCTCCTCCGCGCATCTTACCACAGTCAGCTGTTCTGTCCGAACGGGTGCAGTGAAGGCCTAGTAACGCGAATCAAACTTGGTAAATTACAGTGTACCGAACTGTTGCAATTCTGAATACTGAATTGTATACAAGCGCCAGTTCTCTTTATTTCTGCAACATGTGTACACAGTGTGTGTGTGTGTGTGTGTGTGTGTGTGTGTGTGTGTGTGTGTGTGTGTGTGTGTGTGTGTGTTGAGAGTATAATCCTTCCTAGCGGCCAGCCTCTTTCCCTGCATGCTTTCAAAGCGAACAGAACAACAGGAAGACTGAAGCCCTGGCCCGACGCCCAGGCAGGAGCTCATACTCCAGCTAAATTCTGAGATAATACATGCATCCCCTCAGATACACCTTACATCTCTCTATAAAGGATTTACAACACAGGGTTAGAGTATACGCTGCTATTCTGCGAGCATAACAATCTATTTCTGAGCGGGTGGGTGTGCAGAGCAAGATAGAGAATGAGAAAAAAGGCAGAGAGTGAGGCAAAGGAGAAAGAGAAGATTCAGTGAGAAGATAAAACAGGGAAAGTGAAGAGATAAAAGCAGAGGGAGAACAGCTCTCCTGATCCTCTTGAGTAAGCCTTTCCAGAAGCCTTTGGTTTGTTTGGTTGTCTCAATAAAAAGCCTTCTCCTGTGGGACTAAAAAGGGTCATGAGACAGCTATTATCAAGAAAGCATCTCAGAACATCTCTGTGGCATTTATCTCCCAGATAAAACACAGCTCAATTATATCCCTTAATGTCTCTGTCTGTCAACTGCAAAACAAAATTGCCAGCAGACTTGTGTTTTTACAAGTTTTAATGAGAAATCTAGAGATAAATAATGTAGGAGACACCCGTTTTGATAAAAAAAAAGATGGCAGGAAACAATACGCACAATATAACATCTAGATAAGGCTTCATAAAAACGAATTGTAGAAGGCAGAAGGCTTTTTGCACTCCATGCAGCTACTTTGGCAAACAACAAAGAATATTGACTTTTGCCTGATGTGTTTAGAGTCAAAACTACAAGGTATGAAAAGCTGAAAGTCATGATGTGTTTGTGTTCCACAGGGCTGTATTAGATGCCAGGTTCTGACTCTGAATACCCTGTTGGGACTAATGTTTTGCCAAAGAAAATACATGTCTGATTTTCTTTCTAACCATCTTGTTCCTTTTTCAAATTCTCAGAAACATCCCATATAAATAGATGAACAGGGGTAAATAGGTTAAGCCTCCAGTATATCCCACCTTGAACAAAAGTGCAAAAGTTACAACAGCTTTGAAGTGTATCTTCTTCTTGGGTTCTATTCAGTTCTGTGCATCTTGAGATGGTTGCAGCCGGCTGCAGGTGAGAGGCTCTGGTCGCTGCCAGTGCATGAGCTGACGTAAACCTAATGCAGAGCTCCCAAGGAAGGCCCTGCAACGGGCTGTAAAACGTATCAACATGTCGTTGGTGTCCCACTACCTGCCATCGCTGACCTCCAGCACACGGTGCCCCCCTCCCATCAGGGAGGAGGTACCGGAGCTTATAGATCCCTCACCAGCAGGCTCAGGAACAGCCCCTTCCACAACATCTTAACCCTCCTGAACCCCCCACTCAGACCCAGCCCCCCGAAAATAAGTGAATTACCAAAAGCTAGCAATAGCATTAGCCCAGTCAAGGCTAACACCGTGACCGAGGTACCGCCGTCGTGGTTTCTGGAAGAAATGGAAAAGGGGTTCAAGAAAATGCAAACCCTGTTGGACCACAAGCTGAACAACGCTGGAGGTTTCCCAACTATCTTCTTAATGATAGTGACTTTGTCAACCTAATTAATGAACAGCTGACTTGGTATTTAACAGCAAACAGAAACTCTGCCTCCCCGACTATCGTTTGGGAAGCGCCTAAAGCAGGGGTCTAAAACTCGGCCCGCAACTTCATTTTATGTTTAGAGCTTGCATTTATTATAAGGTTACATGCCACTTTACAGAAGCAGGTTGCCCATAAACTACATGTCCCACAATGCATCTCGTTTTGTGACATGCACACTGAAGAGACTTGCAATTATTTGCCCTGGACTTCTGCTTTCAGACATAGTTAATTACTAAGTTAGGTAACACTTTATATTAAGGTACACAAATTAACCATCAACTAGTTCAGGGGTGGGGAACCTCCGGCCCCCGGGCCGTATACGGCCCGCGAGACCATTTGGTATGGCCCTCGAGGTAATTAAAAAAAAATAAAATATGTTTTTAAGAAATCTAGACCGCAAAATAATTAAACAAGCGAGTGCCTGTTTTTCCTGGCAACGGTCATGGTCCTTGAACACAACACGAGCCTAACGTGTCATCACGTGGTATATGTCTCGTCTGGTCTGACAGGGGTGTAGTTCTGACGGAGAGCATCAGAACGCAGTGTCACTACCCGCATAGATATATATAAACACACAGCCCGGACAGCTATCATACTGAATACATATTTACTGTGAATGTATGCAAAAATGTATGGCATATGTCTGTCTAACAGAAGTTAAATTCATTTCTCACTTATTCTAACAATGTACTTAACCCCAAGTAAAAGAACCCAATAAAAAGAGTTGTTAAATAATAGTGAAGTCACGTTGTAATAACAATAACTCATCTCTCTCTCGTTTTATTTTTGAGCTTTGCTAAAAGCCACTGTGTCAAGTGTCCTTCTTGGGTTGCCGTCCGGAGTTGTCCAATATGGCGGACCATCTCGCACATGCGCAGTACTGATCGGGCAGGGGGACGGATCGGGTAGTGACCAAGCCCCCAGGAAGTGCGCCGGAGTCTGATGAGAATATTCGTTGTGGCCAAACGGTGGTACTACACTCCCTTTAGGTTGCTGGGCCCGGAAACACTTTTTTCCATTGACTTACATGGGGAAAGAGTGGTCTGTAACTCGTTGGATAATTTTTTTTAAACTAAATAAACTACCCAGTATGAACGTTTGTATAGCCCTTATTAAAAACATTCATTCCTCAAGTTGTAAAAATGTGCTAATAACGTTATTCTTTCTGAGAGTTATTTCCCTCTGCATTATGAACGCGCATCTAACCCACGGGACCGCGCCGCCCGGCACGTTCAAGTTACGTGTTCAGCACTACATGCGTTTATCTTTACCCATGGATGCATAATAAGAACGGACCCATATCGCCTTACTGCCAGCCCACGGAACTGTAATAATGGATATATTGCACATGTTTGCTGTAATTCATCATTTGTAAAATATTATACTACATGGGCTGTATGATTAAATCTTGTACCGTAAATGTTGTATTAAATAAAGTTAATATTACCGACGTTAGATTAACGTCCCTGTAGTTTATTATTGCACTAAGAAGCTTATTGCACTGTATGTATATATATATATATATACGGTGCAATAACTCTTTCATGCTAAATGTAGCTCTGTTGGATATCACTAGATCCTGTTACAGCGTGATATAAGTAGGCTACATAACGATTGATGTGTACATTAGCATAATTACTAGCTAGCCGCTAGCTGCTAACTGCCGCCTCGTTAATATCAAATCCATCATAATAACAATCCATTACCATGCTGTCATGAATGCACGGTGCTGTTACATGTACGCAAATTGACGTGCTTGATGTGAACGAGCATTTTGGTTAAAGTTGCGCATGCTCTATGAGTGCACATACGGGTACTTCTCAGGCATGCTGGGTAATCTGTGACGTTTCACTCTCTCAAAGGTTGGGCCATTTTATCATCATGCGCTAATGAGCAACTCTCATAGGAATGAATGAGTCCCCGCCTCCCACGCTGTATCCAGTTCTTATTATACATCCATGGTAGTGACACTTAACTCCGCTCTTCACAAATTGCAGGAACCATAAGGAGCCGTACACATGCCGCAGTTCCTGCGTGGCTGTGTCTTAGTTGAAAGCCCAGTGGCGATCTGCTCATCTGTCATACTGATCATACAGTCAATAACGTTGTTGTTATTAGCATCTGGTTAGCTAGCTATGCTAACGAATATAAGAAGCTTTTTCTCCAACCAATGAGGTAAAGGCACATCTCTGAATGATCATTATAGTTATAAAAAAACAAGATAATTAAGTAAACAGGTATACAATTCGAAATGACAGTAAAAAAAAGTTGTTATTAATAAACAAGAATCCTGTTTAAAAGGGGAGTGATTTGTAAAATGGCAAGATATCTGGATTAAGAGGTTGCTTTTTCTTTGCACAGCATGAAAGAAAGGCCAAATGAATGGGCTGTGATTTTTAAGCAGAGGTCAATAATTTGTACGGCCCTCGGAGGATGTTGAACAAATTGAAATGGCCCTTGAGAGGAAAAAGGTCCCCCCCCCCTGTACTAGTTGTTAATTAACATGCATATTAGCAGTATATTGGCTCTTTATTAATCATTATAAAACACTTATTAATGCCTTATTCTACATGACCATATTCTACAAGTAATAAGCCATTAGTTGAGAGTTTTTCCTCATTAACTATGGGCATAGATTTGTCTCATAATGTGTGTACATACAAATAATTTGTATGTGAATATGTGATTTGTAAATGTAAAACACCATCCACAAATCTATTTAAAAGATTTGCAAACTCACAAATACATTTGCAAATGTAAAACGGATCTGCAAATAGGCTAAATATTTTTACAAATAATAAATAGATCTTTGAATATCTCTTTAACATTGACAACTTTCGATCAGGCATTTGTGAATCCATTTTGTATTTGTCGACCAAAAATGTGCTTGTGGATCTCAAATATCTGCTTGTGGATCGTCTTTTTACACACACAGAGTTTTGAGACAAACTTTCCGTCTCGGCTAAAATCTACTCGTGTCACTCGGTTATTTTCGGAAAACATGTGATGGCCGGCTGATGACGACAATTCCGCATGATTTCAAAGTAAGAGCATGATGGTTTGTTTAATGCTGTTTTTGTATGATAATGAACAGCGGAACGTTAGATGCATTCTTTATCACCATCATCATCATGTTATAGTGATACAGTTAGTTTGTGTTAGTTTATTGGTTCAATAGAGCATATATCGAGTACATTCGTATGCATTGATGTTGAAGTACAGGATACGCCACTTTCGGGTCCCGGGGAGCTACAGCAGCGAAGCAGCCTAGAGAAAACTCTTTCTTCATTGTTTGTTGTGTATTCAGTCAAGCGGGTCAAAGTTACAAAGCACTTCACATCTTATTAATCGGCCTAGTTTTACCTTACCAGTGCAGTGGTAAGGTAATCTGTAGAAAAGCACCGTATTTAGGTTAGCCTTCATAGTAAGGCTACATTAAATGTTATAATATTCATTGTGGCCTTTTTACTGTATATGCATATATTCCTGTCTATTGCTTTTATTTGTATATATATATATATATATATATATATATATATATATATATATATATATAAATGTATAGGACTTGTTTCCACACATTTCACAATTTGGGATGAATGAAGTATCTATCTATATATCTGTCTGTCTTGTCTGTCGGTCGGTCGGTAGGTAGGTAGGTACTAGGTAGGTAGGTAGTGTTAGAAATTAAAATCAATGTTTAATGATATAATAAAGTTTAAACATACAGTCTTGTATAACTGTTTTATTGTGAAAAGACTTCCGGTTAGCTTTCGCCTGTGGTTAAAGTTTATTTTGAAAAGCTATTACGGAAGAGATACCTGAAGTACCACCAGTAAGCTTGACTTCTGGTTTTCTGTTAAACAAGCGATTACAGCCGTTACAATACATTAAATAAAAAGTCATGAAAGAGAGTATGAGGAGAAAAGGCGTGTCAAGTTATGTATTGAATGCACAACGTCTAAATCCTCTGTTATGTGCAATATCGGACACAGAAGACCGAGGAGGGAGGCCCCTCTACGTCACCACAGCCGCCACTGAAGAGGAGGAGCCAAATTATGAGATATATAGTCAGGTGACGGAGCTTTGTTCGCTCTCTTTTCCACGGCCCGGACTGCGAGAGGAAGCTGCAGCCTTTCTCTCCTCACTCCTCCTGTTTGTTACATTACCGCACCATTTAATTAAAGTACCCATTTGAACATTATGCCAGAGACTCCATTGGTCTCTTTATTCTAAGCTTCTCTCCTGGGACGCGAGAACGACGAAAAAAGCTAACAGTAGGTAGGTACTAGGTAGACAGATAGATGGATAGATGGATATATAGATAGTTCATTCATGCCAAATTGTGAAATGTGTGGAAACAATAACATTAAATACAAATTAAAGCAATAGACAGGAATATATACAGTAGAAAGGACACAATGAATAGTATAACATTTAATGTAGCCTTACTATGAAGGCTGACCTAAATACGGTGCTTTTCTACAGATTACCTTACCACTGCACTGGTAAGGTAAAACTAGGCCGATTAATAAGATGTGATGTGCTTTCTAACTTTGACCCGTTTGACTGAATACACAAAAAACTATGAAGAAAGTTGAACCAATAAACTAACACAAACTAGCTGTATCACTATAACATGATGATCATGGTGATAAAGAATGCATCTAACATTCCGCTGTTCATTAAAAAAAGAGCGCATTAAACAAACCATCATGCTCTTACTTTGAAAACCATGCGGAATTGTCGTCATCGGCAGGCCATCAAGTGGTTTCCGAAAATAACCGAGTGCCACAAGTAGATTTTAGCCAATACCGGCGGAAAGGTTATCTCAAAACTCTGTGTGTGTAAAACGACGATCCACAAGCAGAGATTTGAGATCCACAAGCACATTTTTGGTCGACAAATACAAAATGGATTCACAAATGCCTGATCGAAAGTTGTAAATGTTAAAGAGATATTCAAAGATATTTTTTATATTTGTAAAAATATTTAGCGTATTTGCAGATCCGTTTTACATGTGTTTTAAATTTGTGGATGGTGTTTTACATTTACAAATCCCATATTTACACACATTATTTTTATGTTCACACAAATAATTATGAGACATATCTATGTCCATAAATAACCCTCTAATTAGTGCTTATTTATTGCAAGTAATGAAGTTGTTGTTCATGAGTTTTGGTCTTAATATGCGCTGCTCAATATGGGCCTAATAAGGCAGTAGTAGCACAAGAATAGTAATTCTCCCATAATAACACTTAACAAATATGATCTATTCTTATGTATCAAGACATGAAACTATAAGTGTTAATTGTGTCTAAATAACTCAAAACTAGGTATTTATATCTAAGAATATGTTTTGGGGTATTGACAGTTCAGCTACCAATATCAAGGTGATATTGACCTGTATGTTTCATATTTGCACATTTATATTTTTGAAAAAATGTGTACTGAAGGTTGGACAGGAAACCGGGTACAGGAAGTAGGAGAGAGAGTAGCATGGCAGTAGACTGCTACTAATTTTCCCTATGCAAACCTGAAGAGTAAAAGGGTCAAGTCCGTCAGAAAGCAATACACTGTAAGGATTAGTAACATGTATTGTGTTTATGGGATGACATTCGGAGATGTTTAAACACAATGAGAAAGCATACATTAGGGCAGCATTTCTGGTGGGGTGCAGAGATGTGATTGGTGGGTCGTGGAAACAAACATTTTTTTTTAAAGGAGACCTATCATGCTATATTTAAATGATATAGTGTATGACCATACCTATATAAGGTATATTTATACATTTTATTTTTCAAAATACCAAACAGATCATTTTTAGCCATGCCTCGTTTCGCTCATTTTCGCTCTTTTCCAAGCCTGTCTTTGAAAATTCTGAGCAGCAGCTGACCACGCCCCCTGCAGAAGAGGGGGGCATGAGCCGGTGAGAGTCACGTTAACATGCTTGCTGTGATTACGAGTGTGGAATAAACATGTCATCTCAGAGCAATGCATGTGTTCAAGCGTATTATCAATTTGATCCAGAGACTGACCCTGAAGCAGCGGAGGTTTTGGTGGAGGTGCAAACATCTCGGTTGCAGCAGGACGTTTCTGAATGGTTAGTTGACAAGCTGTTGTTCCTATTTATTTTACTCTGTTACGATGCTTGCTACTTATTCCGTTCATATTTTGGCTAATTAGCAAGAATGCTATGTGTACAGTTTATAACTTAGAGCTTGTAACGCAAAAACAGCGATACATATATATATTTATAAAGGGAGACATTCATATTTTCAGCATATATACAATGGCCTCATTGCGTTTATTAATAGTTTAGGTCCTTTTCTTCCAACATCGTGCAACAAACCGTTGGAAAGTTCAATAACTTAGGGTGATAAAAAGTATAACTCCAACAACACCTCAGTTGTCAGCAATGTGTGTAGTTTCATGTGTTTTTAAAAGCTCAGTTATTGACTTCTTTCTACAGGTGTACATGTGCAAATTGCGCCACGATGCCTTCTGAACGGAGAATGTGTGCTGCATGGAGATACCACAGGTAACATTTTGATAGCTTCACTAAGTTGTCTGTTTAGAGAATACATTTTTAACATGTCATTCAATATATCTTTATCACACTAGGTGTCAAGATGGATGCAGGAACTTGAGGACTCTATAACCTGTATGGTGGACCATCCTGGATTGGAGCCTGTGTGCCTGAATGTGTTCTCCCTGCAGAATGCATTGAATATTTACAGAGCTGAACATGGTGGACTACAGTTGAGGCAAATAGAGCAGTGAGTGGTTTGTTTCTTTTGACTGAAATTGTAAAACGAATGCTAATATTGTTCATGGAAATAAATACTGGTGTATATGGCTTTATGCAATCTTTCATTGTACATGTACTATTATATATATATATATTATTACACAGCAATGGCATAACACACCCATGTGTACGACAAAAAAAGTCCACACACAACCTTATGCTTTTGAAATCAGAATATTCTTTACCCATCCAAACATGAATAATCACGACACATTTGATATCAACTCTGAACTTTATTGTCAAAATGAACGGTTCTTTGAACCCATAAAAAAAAAACGAAATGTACTTGTATTTTGTATAAATTACACTAAATATTTTTTTTAATGATTTCAGGCGTCACAGGTATCTAGCCTACAGAAGCTTTGTGAGCTGGTGCTGGGGCTTCCTTGGACGCAGGATCAGAGTGGTGATTCCGGTCTGCGTTGTCCTCAAGGAGGCAGGAGTTTCCTGATCCGCAAAATGTCGATGTTGGGTTCAGACAGCAGCCAAATTGAACCGTGTAGCATACCCGGCGATGACCTCGTCCCTGTCAGGTCGCTCATAATGGTGCAGGGTCCACAAAGACTTGGTCGAAGATGAGGTCCATCAAGTTGGCCACGTAGCCTGTGCAATGTTAAAAAAAAGCACAACAAAAAATGTGGTTTAGATTAGTATATGCATGTAAAAAACTGAAAGTTCTTTCTAATTTTATATTTGTAAATAGTTGTATAATAAATATTTTAAACACTTACGGAATGTGGGGTCAGTCTTTACTGGTTTTGCTCTGCATTCTCCCTTCCTGGCCTTTGGGAACTGCAGTTTATACAGAGGGTTTCCAGGGGATGTAGTGGCTTGTGCACGCTCAGCGTTTTCATTGTAGTGCAGGGCTGCCAGGTACAGTTTCATTTCCGCCATGAGAAAAAAAAATGTAAATAATAGCAAAGGATGTACAAATTGTCACTAATTAGTAAGTATGTGAGGTGCTGGCCTGTAAAGAAGAAAACATAGTTGGAACAAAATCATCTCAATTTAGTATTCAGGATGAGAAAATACTATTTGGATAAATATCGTCTGAAATCCCAAAAGATGGGGCTTAAAACTCTCTATTTAGCAAAGCTCTTTGCTTAGCCTTTTCCAATCTGAGTTAGTTTTGAACCGTAACGTGCATGCTGTGTTTCTGACTCAATACAGATGATGTGTTGGAGAGGGGCTGAGCTCAGTAGACTGACTGTAATGAGTGCTAGCCACTAATTAGCCTGTTGCTAGGTAAGGCCTTGTCAACAACATACCAACGGGGCTTTAGCTCCGTTTTACTCGTGGTGTGTGTCCCCCCTCGCATACATACACACAGTGTTGTATCCTCACACACCCCCATTTATATTCATGTGCGCAAACAAGTAAACACACAAAAGCTTTTACATATAACGCTGCAAAAAACGGCATGTCTCATTAGCGTAGCGTAGCTTAGCTTACAGATCGATGATATCTGATCGTTCTTACAGACTACAATCACAAAAGCTTTTACATATAACGCTGCAAAAAACGGCACTTACCTACAGAAGATTACGTTTGTTATTATAACTTACTCAATATGATTTTAGAGGATACAAAATACTAATAAATAGGAGAATAAATACTTGTGTTATCGGCTAGGGCGTGGCTTTACAGCCTTCACACAGATGGCCATTACGGCAGTATGTCTGAACATGTTAGCAAATGCCTGATAATTAAAATAAAAGACAAAGCAAAGACTGCGGAGCGTACAATATAAAATGTTACAAAAACATATAAACACCTAACCGATTACTATTTGGGTTTGAGGCGACATTGATACGGCAAAGCTACATGCTACATACTACAAGCTAGAGATAGCTTTATCAGGAAAAACACCGCTAAATAAAAACTTACAGCTTCAAAATTGGATGTGTCCTCACTGGCCTGCTCCCGGATGGTTGGTATTGATCCCGGCAATGCACGTGGCCGTGGCTCATTCCCCTGATAGGTGGAGAGTTGACCAATAAGCAGAGCACGTCTCTTTGTGACGTAGGAAAGTGTTGAAATCTGGATCCGTTTTTTTCAGATCCGTTTCAGCCACTTTTTTAGAGATTTGGCGAAGGAGGAAAATAGAGAGGGTTGTGTTTTCTGACACTTGGTGAGTTCCCTGGAACACCGGGGACACATATTCATGTATAAAAGACGTCCAAAGGTGCATTTTGCATGATAGGTCCCCTTTAAAAAAAAATAATCTTTTTTTTCTTTTTTTTTCACACTGGTGGAATATCAAAACAACGGCCCGGGGTGCAAAACGCATCAATGAAAGCGACCCTCTACCACACAAAACAACACCTGTAGATAACCCAATTTGTGTTCTTTGAAATTGAAAAGGATATTGCATTGTGTTTGTTACTTTCGTTGCAGTTGTATGTCTTAAGTGTAATTTGGCATGCTTTTATTTTGAAGGCGAGTTTACGCTGTTGACAGTTGTTGTTGCTATGGAAACAAGAAACGTTTCACAGTGGGCGGAACTTGTAATAAAGTCCGCGATAATAAAGCCCACCCATTTAGAGGGAAGATATGATTGGTCAATTGTACTGTCATTTGACATTACTCTCTCGTTCAGTTACTATAGCTGGCCCTCTGTGAATTCATAGCTGGACGTCCAATCAGCTCCTGTCTTCACCTCGCAGAGAGGAGCTTCTTTCATTTAACCCTTCACATTCAAACAGAAACTGAATAGGCAGATTGAAAGGATTTATTTCTTTGGAAATGTTATTTTAAATACAATTTAATCAAGTTATTTTTGGTAAAACTAATGACAAATATTACTAAAAACATATTTTTAAAAAATATATAAAGAAAAATATAATTTGTTTTAATGTTTTTAAATATTATTTTGTAGAATATCTTAGGCCCTCAGAGACAGGCTCGCCACTGGTAAAAATCTCTCATACACACATGTGAAAGGCTCTCACAGACACACACAAACAGCATTGCAGTCGGGAAGAAAAGCAATGTGGAGAGAGAGGAGAGAGAGAGAGAGAGAGAGAGAGAGAGAGAGAGAGAGAGAGAGGAGAGAGAGAGAGAGAGAGAGAGAGAGAGAGGAAGAGGAGAGAGGAGAGAGAGAGAGAGAGAGAGAGAGAGAGAGAGAGAGAGAGGAGAAGAGAGAGGAGAGAGAGAGAGAGAGAGAGAGAGAGCACACCTTTATCTATTTAATAAAGTTGTAAAAACTAAAGTAAGAAATCATTCCAATGTGTACTATAGGACAGTAAAAAGTTTAAAAGGGGAGGGATTAGTCAAATATGCATAAATAAAAAGAAAGAATGCTAACTAGGTAACATAAGATAAGAATAAACAAGTTTAAATGATTTGTTATTGGTTGTGATCATATTCTAAAGATGTTTGGATTATTGAAAAGTATACAGCTCCCTTTCATCTGAGTGTTGAGTGCTGTATCCATAAATTCATGTTGGGCTCAAAGTAGGGCTGCTCGATTATGGCAAAAATCATAATCTCGATTATTTGGGTCAATAATTGATATCACGATTATTAAAAACGATTAACCATTTACTTTGAAAAACATCAATTTATTGAAGAAAATAATTTGAAAAGTATGTTTTTAACAGTTGATTACCCTGAACTTTAAGTATAATTCAACTGAAAACCCTATTTAAAAAATAAATAAAATCGTTTTATTTCGATTATGTTGTTTTCATAATCGTTGCAAGCCAAAATCGTAATTGCGATTAAAATACGATTAATTGAGCAGCCCTAGCTCAAAGTGCACCAGATTGATGCATTTAACTTCAACATTTAAAAAAAATCTTCCTGGGGGTGCATGCCCCCGGACCCAGAGGATGTGATGTCCACCATCAAATAAAGCAGATTAAAATAATTAAATTGCATACATTTTATTTTAGTAAACACTGAAAACGGGTCCCACAGACCCAAACAGCACTCAAAGGTTAAAGGTAGCATATAATAATGTTAAAATGTGCTAAATATATACACTGCAAAAAAACAAAAAAGAGGAGTAAAAGTAGCTCACGACTTGTTTTATTTTTTGAAATAAAAAGGTTGGAGACCCCTGTTATAGAACGATACATTTGACAAGTTTAAGCTTGGCCTACCATTTTATTGGAGCGATGAGGAACAGGTGGGGCTTGAAAAGGCCCACCTGTTCAAAGTGGGGAATGACAGAAAAAGTTTGAGAACCACTGCATCAGGGTGACCAGACGTCCCCGTTTTCCGGGGACAGTCCCCGTTTGTATTGGCCTGTCCCCGGTTGAAACTGTCCCCGGAAATGTCCCCGTTTTTTAATATACGTTAAAAACACATAGCAAGGTGAAATAAAACGTTTAATGTCAGGAAACACTGGGTAAACAGACTGCAGTCAAGCCAGCCCCCACTTCGGAAAACACAGTCAAGCCAGCCCGCACGTTGTAATGCGGTGCGCGAATATCCTATGCATTTAGAGGCCTGTAAAAACTGCCTTCAAAATAAAAGCGTTTACTCGGTCAATAACAAATATACCTAAAAAACACACCAAACATATTCATATATACTGGAGCTTAAATTAAGAAATATGTAGCCTTCTATATAATGTGATCAATAATAATGTAAAAACAAACTACGTATAACTACCACATTATAACTGAGTGAATGTAAAATGTAAGTATTGTGGTGACCACCTATTTATACACTGGGTTCATAATTCATACATGGAACTACAGTTGGGGGTATTGTTCCCACACGGACATGTTATGTGTTTTACTATATATGTTGTGTGCCCTCCTCTCTTCACTCTCTTCTTCCCGGACTGCAACCGGACAACATGTCCTGTTCTACTTCTAAATAAAGTACCCTTTTGCACCTTCCTTGCACCGCCTCTGACTCCCTATCTCTCGGCACTACACTGGTGACCCTGACAAGTCTCGAGAAGTTTCCGGGACGGACCCGAACACGGCAAAAGGAACTCAAGTTTCTTTCTCGAAATGCCGGGGATTTTTTCCGTCACGCGGACTGAGGCTCCCGCAGAAGAGCTGGGGACGTTGCTCACCATTCCCGCATCAGCCTTCCATCCAACAGGGGGACGATGCACGACCTGCTGGGTCGACCAGCAACCCGATTGCTACCTCGTGGGCTTGTTTCTTCGGGGCGTGCGGCTGCACGTCCCGGCTGCGCTAGCTGACGACGACTAGCGGCTAACCACGAGGGGCTAACGACGGCTAGCAGCTACCCATGGCTGCCAGCTAGCGGCTAACGGCTAGCTGTTAACGGCTGTCGACAACAATTTTTTTTCCGGTGCCGGAGAGGAGGTTCGACCAGCCGGTCGACCTCGTGTGGACACTCAGAATTGTCTCCCTTTTTTCTTTAACAGTGAAGACAATTGGATATGTTAATGATATATTGACCGCAAAACTCAAAATGTCCCCGGTTTTAATTTTGAAAATCTGGTCACCTGGAGGCTTCCGGTTGACTGCGGGAACAAAATGGCTGCGTAAGTCTTGAGCTCCCCGACAACATCCCACTATTATTACACATTAAGTCATTTCACGCCGAATTATCTGTTGGAAAGCTATAAGAATGCCGGAGGCAAAGGGAAAATCGATTAAAACGTTGAAAGATGAAGATATTAAATCCATCGCCGAAGTGGTGAGGACCTTGCTACGTGAGGAGCTAGATGCTAGCCTCGATCGAGTAGCTAACAAGATTGATGCTATGCACTCAGAGCTAGCAACTGTAACGACAAGGATTACTTCAGCTGAAGGAGAGCTGGATGCTTTGAAAAATAGCTCTAAGAAAGATTCTACCGTCCTTTCCACCGTTCAAGAAAAGATGCTGGGTTTCGAACAGAATATAGCGGATCTTGAGGACCGTAATAGGAGGTGCAACATTCGGGTTTATGGTCTACGCGAGGACGGGGAGGGTGACGCCCCGGTGCACTTTCTGGAACTTATGATACCCACCGGGCTTTTATCTTCTGCTGTCTACGCTTCTCCACACGCCAAGCTATCCTCCGTGAGGCGAGGAAACACCCCCCTTCAATCGGCAACAGAGCTCTCCGCTTCGCTGCTGACTTCAGCGATTATACAGCTAAACGCCGAAGAGCATTCTCACAGGCTCTGGCTTTGGCAAGGGAAAAGGGAACTGATGCTTTCTTGATGTACCCTGCCACTCTCAAGATTAGAATGGGTTACTCCACTCATCTCTTCGCTTAAGCCGTGGATGCGGAGCGGTTTTTGGAGAAGCGCCCTTCTCCTGGTCGCCTCGTTGACGTCCCAGCAGAGCTGGGAGAGGAGCAAGCTGCACCGATGACCATTTCACCGGATCATAGCGACCCTCATGTTGGCAATGAGTAACAGGTTTGCACATCAAGATCGCCCAAGCCCTGTGGCTGTAAACTGACTACTGTTTTGTGACTATCCATGGAAGCTATATGCGACTAGCTGTATTAGCGCCGTTAGCACACCCGGTTTCACATGTTTTATAATGAACCTGTAAACACGAAGCAGGCTATTCTGGGCCTGTAGCAATACTGTGTTGACTATGTGTGGCTAGCTATGTTAGCTCCGTTAGTGGGCCGGCTTAATTTATCTACAAGGGATTATTTTTTCCCCTCTCTGTTCTTTTGGGACTGTAGCTTTGGCACACTTCCTTGTTAAATGCAGTAATCTTTATTAGCTTAGTCGGTAACGTTACGCCCGGTTAACGGGCAGCTACTGCATAAGTACACTTGACTTGACCGTAAACTCAGTTATATCTGCTACATTTATTATGTTCTTGGGGTTAGGTTACTATCGGTCTGCTAGGTGAGTTACTACATTAATCATTTAATGATTCATAGATCCCTGGCTGTACATGTACATTGTTTTTTATGAGCATGTATGGATATGTATATTTGAGGATAAAGATTGAATTTCATTATTTTGATATACGCACTATTATTAGATGTTATTACACATCTTTAGCAGCTTTTGCTATCCATGTTAAATTTGTGAGACCTGCTAGTTAGATTTTATGGCTTCCCACTAGCACATTTTTCGGGTTGATGTTAACATGGGATGTTGTTGGGCTCAATTCTGTATAGCCCTTGGTTCTTATTCTGGTTGCGGACTGTTTGGTTCTTTTTGTGGGAGGGCCGGTTGGGGGTGTAATGGCCTCTCCTTTTTTTTTTTGTCATATGTGTGCATGTTTTTGTTTTTACCTTTTTGCTCATGGGTTTTTTGCGGGTGGGCGGGATACCTCAGGTCCTTTCCACAATTTCTGTGCATTCCTTTTATTATTATACTGGTACACACTGCTCACCTTTATAAATGGCTAATTTAAACATATTGGTTTGGAATACGGGGGGCCTTAACGCTCCACATAAACGCACCAGTGTCCTAGGCTTGTTGAGGAGGAAAAAGGTGGATTTGGCATTACTGAGTGAAATCAATCAATCAATCAATCAATGTTTATTTATATAGCCCAATATCACAAATGTTACATTTGTCTCAGTGGACTTCACAGTTTGTACAAAATATCAGTATGACAATACGACACCCTCTGTCCTTAGACCCTCACATCGTACAAGGAAAAACTTCCCATGAAACTCACCTTCTGAAGACTGACGCGGGAAGACTGGCTGACAAATTCTATGATGTCATAGCATCTTCTTCTGCAAGTACTAAAATCCTGGGAGTGACCATAGTGGCTAAGCGCAATTTAAATATAAAAGTTTTAGATGTATGGGCAGACACAACAGGCCGGATAACGCAAAAGTCGAATGTTCTAATAGGAAAATTGCGCTGGTCTCAGCATATGCTCCTAACTCATTTGAGGGAGATTTCTATAATGTGCTCACTGCCGCCATGTTAGAGTTGACAGACTACTCGTTTATAGTAGGGGCCAATTTTTATGCAGCTATAGATAGCTCAGCAGCCTCTGAGACAACAGACCAAAGGAGGGCTTCTTCCGCCCTGCGGGCGTGGGCTCACGAAACAGAAGACCTTTTCTAGAATCGACTACTTGTTCGCCTCACCCCATCTCTTTGACAGCACTGATGTTTCCATGCTGCCAATAGATCTCTCCAATCACAAAGGCATCTTACTCTCCGCCTCACTAAGAAGACGCTGTTCCCGGGCCCCTAGGTGGCGATTTAACACAACTTTGCTTAAAAATTATGATTTCTGTAAACAATTTAAGGCAAACATTTTTTTTTAGTTTAATGTAGGATCTGTCGAAGATCCTAGGATATTGTGGGACTCAATTAAGGGATTTATCAGGAGCAATTCAACACTATTTGCATCTAATCTGCGAAAGGCTCGACTCTCCAAATTGGAAATATTAGAAAATGTGTACGCTATAGGGGTGTAACGGTATCCGTATTCGTCCCGTACCGTCACGGTTCGGACGTCACGGTTCGGCACATGCAGTCACACGGCGAATACGCCTTTTTTTACGAGTGGGAAAAAAGTCTGTCACTCAGGGCAGTATTACACTATATATAATCCAGGGGGCGGTATTGCGCCTAAAAGCCAGCCGCCCGTAAATAACTAATGAAGAACAAGAACACAACAAAACGAACACAATACATGAAGAAGAAAAGTTAGTAGCTACGGCGAGTTCACACAACACACAGGAGCTAGAAGACCCACCTGCTTCTTTTAAATCAGGTGTGTGGGAACATGTTGGGTTCCCTGTGGACTACAACAATGATGGTGTGCGAGTTGTAGATCGGACGAGGACGGTGTGTCGGCGTTGTTCGACAGCGGTGCGGTATGCTCGTGGTAACCGTGGTAACACGTCAAACATGCTCAATCACATCCGAGTCAGTCTCAGTCTCCAGCGAGAGGGTTTTCTCGACGGCAGGTGACATAGTTACCGCCAACAGATCCGCCCTCACTACTGACAACGTAGACAAACTCATCTTTTTGAAGAAAAACTTGAAAATAGAGTAAAGCTTGAGTACCTTTATTTAGGCATAATGGCCTCACACACTCACAAGTTAATTACACATGTTAGACATTGCTCCTAAAGGTACAGATTTTATTTTGTTTTATATTTATCATTGTATTTATTTTATATTTTGACATCAGGAGATGTTATACAGTTCTGTATTGCCTTTTATTGATTGTGATTGAAACACTTTCTTATTATTTATTTTAATATTTTCAAGACATTCTTTTTAGTTGTACAGCTTATTTAACCTTTTTGTTTGACATTAGCCAATATAAATAATATGGCCATCTGAGTGTGTGTGTTACTGTTTGTGGTTTGTTTTTAACTGTGTAATACAGTTAATGATTCCAAATGTTACAGTTCTAAACTTGCACGACTGTTAAAAATAAATAACAGCAAAACAAATTATGCATTTGGAACTTTTTTTTGCTTTTCCTTGTTGTACCGAACCCGTACCGAACCGTGACCCCCAAACCGAGGTATGAACCGAACCGTGACTTCTGTGAACCGTTACACCCCTAGTACGCTAATCTGAATGCTTCACTTCAATCGAATTACACTGAACAGCTTAATTTAAGGTTAAAGGTAGTTAAGAAATAAATCAACTCAATTCTTAGACAGCGATCCGAATTTTTTATGCACAGGACATCCATCTGAATGTAGCAGCTACAGGCCCTTAAGCCTACTTTGTGCCGATCTTAAAATGTACGCAAAGGTCCTGGTTCGTCGCCTACAGAACTTTATGACATCTCTAGTTCACTGTGACCAAACCGGTTTCATAAAAGGTCGCCTAGCCTCGGACAATCTCAGGCGATTGCTGCACATCATTGACGCTAGCAAAGATGATAAAACACCAGCGGCTGTATTATCTCTGGATGCTATGAAGGCTTTTGATAGGCTAGAATGGTCATACCTATGGGCTGTTCTAGAGTCTATGGGATTAGGTAAGGGGTTCATCCATATGATCAAAGTACTTTATTCTGCCCCTTCAGCAATGATTTTAACAGGCAAAACTATCTCGTCGCTTTTTTCTGTAACAAGCTCATCCAGACAGGGCTGCCCCTTGAGTCCAGGGCTCTTCGCCCTCTCGCTCGAGCCACTGGCCCAATGTATTAGACAATCACAGGATATTATCCCCATTTCTATCCAAGGCTCGCTTCATCACATTGCCCTGTATGCGGATGATGTACTGATTTTTAATGCGGAACCCCTCAACGTCTACAACTGCCTTTTTGCCTCTCAACGACGCTGCCAAATCAGCTATTCTCCCTGCAAACATTCCTGTGGTAGAACATTTCAAATATCTTGGTATTGAAATATTCCCAAACCTGACTATAAAGAATAATTATACAGACATGTACAACAAGGTTCTCCAGGACCTCAATAGGTGGTCGAGCCAGGCCAACTCACTACAAGCCAGAGCTTCAATAATTAAAATGAATATACTGCCTAGAGTTAATTTAATCAGTTCAATGCTTCCTTTATCGTCCCCCAATGGTCATTGGCAGAAACTACAGTCGGCAATTTCTAAATTTATTTGGAACAACAAGCGGCCTAGACTCAAAATGTCCACTACTCAACGAAGGAGGCTTGATGGGGGGCTGGCAGTACCACATTTTAAATTGTATTTCTGGTCCTTTTCATTAAGACCTTTGATTAATTGGTTTGACCCCCAAGCTGTGGTTTCATGGCGGGCTTTAGAAGAGAAGTTAGTCTCCCCATGGAGACTTCAGGACATAATTTACACAAACATATCTATCAAACAATGTCAGCTTAGGTTCAGCCCTCTGATTACTCATGTAATTCAGACTTGGCGAAATGCACAGAAATTATGCGCTATTCAATGCCCCTGGCATCTCAATTCGCCAATATTTAATAACAACCAATTACTCATAGGGCGGAGGCCTATTTATTATTCCCAATGGGGGAGGAAGGGTCTTCACACCTTGGGAGATATTTACAGTGACAGTGGTCTCTGCTCTTTTCAGGATCTTAAAGGCTGTTATGACCTTCCAGGTACCTCTTTCTTTTTTTATCTACAGCTTAGGACAGCCCTTAAGGCTTATGGGGTCCCGTGGGATCAACAACTAGCACGGCATCCATTCCACATACTCATCACTAATAGAAGAACATCCAGGGGCTTTGTCTCTATGTTTTATACTCACCTACTTGAGTCCTCTTATGGTGACCTTCCCTTAGATAGACTGTGGAGGAAGGATGTCCCAGAATTGAGACCTGATTTTAACTGGGATTCAGTCTGGGCTAACATTCGTCAGGCGTCTCGCAATCCAGACCACCAACAAATCCACCTAAACTATGCATATAGAACTTACCTGACACCAGGGGCGGACTGGCCATCTGTAGAATCTGGAGAACCACAGAATCGCCTGTCGTCAAGGGCCGTTGACGGCCGGCCCTTTAAAAAAAATTGTTTAACGTCATAATTGAAGTTGCACTGACGGCCGACAGAGAGCGACAGCGGCCGCTAATGCAGTTGTGTGGTTCTTATCTGTCAAATAATAACACACGAAGAAGAAAAAAGACCGGCCACAGGAAGAGAAGGGATTAGATGCCACGGCAGACAGGGAGAATGAAAAAACATGGATACAAATCAAAGAAAACAAAAATAAAAAGGTGGGGCCGAGAAGGCAAGAGAAAAAAAGGTGAAGTCACTCGCAGGTGAAGCATATACATGTCGCAAATTGACAGACCTTTTTGGCAGCAGCGCTGCTACAAGCACTCTCAGCAGCAGCTTAGAACAAGTGCAAGATGATGAAGAGAATGATGAGGGCGCGAGTTCAGATATACAGCCAGCCTCCTGCGTTCATGATGAGGGACAGAGAGTTGAGCTGCTGGAAGAACCAGCTCAACTGGCACATACAAGTGCAGGGCAAGAGCAAGAGGTGGGTGAGAATTATCCCTTGAACTCAGTGGCGTTTTCTCCTGGAGGCCAAGGGAAGCCAGGCTTCCCCTGTTTTTTTGGATTGTAGTTATAATTTTAATAAATAAATAAAAACACTTCGTTTAGTTTCGGTAATTATTCTGCCGGCCCGTCTCTCCCCCATTCTCTGAGTATTTTACAAAGAGTGAAACAGCGCCCCTCTAGATGTTATGGTGAAACAGTAGATTGCACTCTCTGTTGCGAGAGGAGTCTAGCCAAAATTGGCTTCCCGTGGTGAAAAAAAATTGAGGGATTGACCAATCAGATGAGGCTCACGTCATGCCTCACAATCCAATCAAATCGCATCAACTTCAGTTCATACTGTCTGTCATCACTGCCCTTAAAAAGTAGCAAGCAACTGAAGCAAGTGCAATTATGGAGGGTGGAGATTTGGAGTATTTCATCAAAAATAATTGTACTAAACTTCCGCTACAGCAGCAACTAAAAATGAAATCTGATGACAGGCCAATGCCCAAACTGGAGCTGTGTACAGAGAGTCTTCTGGCAGATGCTCGGTGTACCCTGTGCTCCATGGGGGCTCCTGGTACATTTCTCCATATGTTCTGGGAATGCCCGCCTGTTGCTCGCTTTTGAAACGGGGTCTCCTATAAATTGTCCGACATATTTTCTTTGACTGTACCTGTATCTGTGTGCGTTTTCTTTTAAATGACTTATCTCAGCTGCCGGCTACTGGGTACCAGAAAATACCTCCCTATGCTGGCCTTACGGCTGCCAAGAAATTGGTTGCTATGAGGTGGAAACAACCCGACAAGCTCTCAGTGACCTGCTGGTTACTGACGTTTCTTGACGTAGTCTACATGGAACTGTCCACTGCACGCGTGATTGGAGTTAAGGAGTCCAATATCGGTTTATGGGTGTCGACAGCTGAACAATTTAAGGAACGGATCTAGCTATCTTAACCGATGTATTTGTTTGCAGTCATTGGTCCTGGGATTGGGGTGGGAGGGTTTATTTTTTTTATTTATTAGTTTTGTCCTCTTGTCAGATTGTTGTTATTGTTTGTTTTTCTGTATTTTGTGTAATTTGTGTTGTGATTGTACATTGTAATTTACTAAATGTGTGTGAATAAAAACATTTGATAAAAAAAAAAAAAATCTGGTCACCTTAGCACAGGGATGGGCAACTTTGATGGTGGTGGGGGCCACATCATTGATGTACTGGCCACCAGGGGGCCGCAGATTCACTTGGCACACACACACACAAAAATTCCATGTGTTGTATGTAATTATTAACAAATGTACTAAGTCTGACATCTTCATTGACATTTTACAATCAAAGGGAACATCCCCAAACAATGGGAACATCCTCTAATAAGCTCACTAAACAAATATCAGTTCACAGAAATGTTATTTCATTTTTACAAGTGGCATGTTTGTATTGAACAGGTTATTAAACAGTGGAATAAAAGTATTTTAAACTATTGGAAAGCACGGGAAATGTGTGTGTATTGAGATTAACCATTAGATGACATAAACATGAAGTCATGAACACTAACCCAGACATTAGTTGTCTAACTTGAACCTAAAACACTTGTAGCCAGTCTCTGCATTCCCCTTATTCCACAATAAGGGGAATGTCAACACAGACACCTGTCAGCCCGCACTCTGCTGTTCCTCAGCACCACTCCCCCTCCCGCTGAAATTATGAATGAAAAGCATATAGTAATCATAGATAACACGACAGGGTCCGTGACAGTTTGTTTTCATCTGATTTCAAATAAACAAAGTCTTGGTTTTAAGAATATTAAACTTGTTTCGCCAAATTCAGATGATAAAAACAACTTTTAAGCTTGTAAAGGCATAATTACAAGAGGCAACTTAACGTCACAGCAGGCATAACAACAGCCGGTGTTTCTTGTGAGGGTTTCCCCGGGAAACAAACACAATACACACAAACATGTCACAGATTATTTTGCGGTATTTGAAATCATCTACGCAGCTCGCGACGTAACTTGGAGTCTAGTGGACGGTATCAGTACTACAAATAAAAAATAAATATATTTTTTTTATTATTAATTACGTTGTTTATAAATTAATCTGAGGGCCACAAAAAGAGGAGGTGGGGGCCGCCATTTGCCCATCCCTGCCTTAGCATATATGCTAGCTTTAGCCATACTAGCCTGTATACATGCTTATTGTACAGCTAGCATTAGCTATATTTACCTTGTTTACACTTAGTGGTCATATGTGTTAATCTGTGTGTGTTACACTTGCATGTATGAGATCATTAAGTGCCTTGTAACTTCTTTTTGTATAGTTTCACTCCGGTTGAATGTCAGTGGACTGCAAATAAGTCAATAAAGGAGCATGGCTGCTCATTCCCTGGCTCTCAAAAGAGTTTGGCTGGCTGTTTAATCTATGTTCACACTGAGACAGTACAACACATAGAGAGAACAGTACACCTATTGTGCAAGTACATACAAGCAGGTTACACAGTATGATCACAAATACATCAACTCTGTTAAAAATCTGTTTTTATTAAAAAGTACAGGCTGCATATATGTTCTCAGCCTTGGAGAAACTTGATATGTTTTGGGATGTGTCTGAACCTCTCTTCAGTGGTTCATTAATAAAACAGATATTTCAACGTGTGCCTACTTTGTTCATGTACTGTTAAGAGGTTAATTTCAGTAGTTGTGTTCTATAATGTATTTACTTAGTGTGAAGAGGAGGCAACTTTAGAATAGGGAACCTGTTCAGGTCAATTAGAGTCAAACTACTAGCTTATTGGTTATGAACAAGACTTCCCTTTAGAATAGGGAACATGTTCTTAGATATAAATACCTAATTTTGAGTTATTTAGACTTAATTAACACTTGTAGTTTCATGTCTTGTTACATAAGAAGAGATCATATTTGTTAAGTGTTATTATGGGAGAATAACTATTCTTGTGGTACTACTGCCTTATTAGGCCCATATTGAGCAGCGCATATTAAGACCAAAACTCATGTACAACAACTTCCTTACTTGCAATAAATCAGCACTAATTAGAGGGTTATTGAGGAAAAACTCTCAACTAATGGCTTATTACTTGTAGAATATGGTCATGTAGAACAAGGCATTAATAGGTGTTTTATAATGACTAATAAAGAGCCAATATACTGCTAATATGCATGTTAATTAACAACCAGTTGATGGTTAATTTGTGTACCTTAATATAAAGTGTTACCGAAATACCTAATTTTGAGTTATTTAGACACAATTAACACTTATCGTTTCATGTCTTGTTACATAAGAAGAGGTCATATTTGTTAAGTGTTATTATGGGAGAATTACTATTCTTGTGGTACTACTGCCTTATTAGGCCCATATTGAGCAGAGCATATTAAGACCAAAACTTGTGTACAACAACTTCCTTACTTGCAATAAATAAGCACTAATTAGAGGGTTATTGAGGAAAAACTCTCAACTAATGGCTTATTACTTGTAGAATATGGTCATGTAGAACAAGGCATTAATAGGTGTTTTATAATGACTAATAAAGAGCCAATATACTGCTAATATGCATGTTAATTAACAACCAGTTGATGGTTAATTTGTGTACCTTAATATAAAGTGTTACCCTAAGTTATTATCCTATCTGATAATAATCCAATTCAGAGGCAATAATGTAATACAATACATTATTTGATATATATATATATATATTATATATTTATATAGTTACGGCCCTTTGAGTGCAACCTTAATGTGAATGTGGCCCGCGATAAAATTGAGTTTGACAACCCTGGCCTAAAGCCTATATAAGAGGCACTATTATTATTTACTCTTCCTGGGGAAAAAAACAATATCTATCTAAATTAAACTCTTTAGAGAGTGATATTAAAGTGCTGGAAAAACAACATTTTCAGTCACAAACGCAATACATTTTTGATCAGTTGGCTGCAACAAAGGCAGAGTATAACACTATCACTACACGGGAGGTGGAAAACGCGATTGTCAGGTCAAAACAGCGTGATTATGAGCAGGGGAATAAGGCTGGGAAATTGTTAGCATGGCAGATAAGAAGGGAGGAAGCTGCTCGATGAGTCCCAGCCATTAGGCAGCTTGATGGGGGGGAGTTGATTCGTAAGCCCTCGCTTATAAACCAAGCCTTCGCAGACTTCTACAAAATACTTTACACCTCACAAGGAGAGAAGACAAATGATATGAATACATTTTTGGACAGTCTCAGTATCCCTATATTATGGGAAGAAAAAGGTTCCTAGAATTAAGATCAAAACTCTGTACAACACATACCAGCATGGAGGATTAAAGCTCCCAGATTTTCAGCGTTATTATTGGGCTGCTCAGTGCAGGACATTATGGATCTGGCAGACAGAACTAGCTAACCCTCCTGCTTGGAAACATTTAGAGCAGTACCAATCATTAGACGTGCCGCTGGCCGGCATCCCTTTTATTCGGTCATCCATATCTGAAGAATGGTACTGATAATCCTATTATTAATCAAACCCTAAAATCTGGTCTGATATACAGAAACATCTCAAAAGTGTTATCGTACTTCACAGCAATACTTCCTTCCATACCAACCCTGCTTTGCCAGGTGCACTTAGAGATGGGATAACCAAAATGTGGCACCAAACATTTATTAATAATAATAATAATAATGCATTACATTTTTTTATTAGAGCGCTTTCACAGGTGCTCAAAGCGCTTATTACACATATTAGACATGTAAATATCATTACTGTCTTACCTAAGGACACAACGGCCTGACGCAGTGGCGGCCGAGGCGGGTTTCGAACTGGAGTTCATCAACGCCCCTTGATCTGATGATCGACGCTCTAACCACTGCGCCAAAACCACCCCATCCTCATTTGGGGATCTCTACGAGAATAACTTACTTATGACCTTTGGACAGCTGTGTAGTTCCTTCAGCCTCCCAGCTACTAATTTATTCAAATATTTGCAAGTCAGACACTTTTTAAGCACACTTCAAGGGGAAACTCCACTCCCTTAAAGTCTCTCCCAATTGACAATGTTCTAAAAAGGAGTTAAACACCCCAGAGGCATACTTTCCTTGACATATAACCGCATCCTGGCCCTTACAGAGGTCAATCCCCTGAATTCTAGGACCAAGTGGGAGCAAGACCTGAGTTGTATCAATTTCAGATATTTGCCCTAGATCAGTGTGTCTCAAACTTTTTCATACCAAGGACCACTTAACAAATAAAAAAACATTCGCGGACCACCTAACTTCACAAATATCAAAAAACACATCGTTTTTCTAGAACAGATTACAAATCGCCTGAAAATGGTACAAACAAGTGGCAACATGTGTGATGAAGGTGTTGCGCTGGGCTATATCATGCAATCAAAAGTGAAACCTCGCTCCATTGCGGAGATATTCCCGCGAGAGTGTGGAAAACTTTAATTTATTTATTTATTTCAAATGTGACATTTTACCAATATACTCACGGACCACTAGGGGGCGCTCACAGGCCACCAGTGGTCCGCGGACCACACTTTGAGAAGCACTGCTCTAGATGTACTACAGAGACGGGTAGCCTAATTCACATGTTCTGGGAATGTAATAAATGAAAGCACTACTGGGGGTTAATATGGGAGATTCTTAAAGAGATTTCTGGGTTTGAGATTCCTTGTACACCTAAATTAGAACTGTTAGGCGACATTTCTGACATCCCTTCACACAAAAGGAATAAGGTGCGCCTAATCAAACTGGCCATGATTGCTGGAAACAAATGTATTGCTATATTATGGTAGAGTGCAGAACCCCCCCCATATCCATGTGGCTCAAAGAAACCTCCTCCTACTGTACATGATGTACTGGTCTGGCTTTAGGAATTATATAGAAAACATCCAACAACCTATTGTAGGCTGAAGAAATGCTATGACAAATACACATGCATTTGCTGAGGCAAGTACTGTTGAATCTTTCTTTCTCCTTTTTTGACGATTACTGCACAGTGTGGCCCTGTCTGGAGGTAGGGGTGGGAGGGACTGGTCCTAGGGGTTTTCTGTTTCTGTCTTATCATGTCATTGTGTATTTTGGTTGATTTTTGTCAATGCTATTACTGTAATGGTTTTTTATGTTATTATCATTATTGTTTTGTCATAATTGTTTTGTATTTCTTTTTTATATAGCACCTGCAATTGTACTCTGTATTTCCTCCTGTTATTGTGTTATGTGTGGGAAAAACCAATAAATAAGTGTTCAAAAAATAAAGTGAATCTAATATGGTCTAGGCAGAGCTGCCAACAGCTGGAGAGAGCTTGCTGCTTGCTGCTCGTGCTTTGCTGCAGAAAGCAAATGTCAACAGGTGTTCAAACAATTTCTCTCTACAGCAAGGGGGCAGATGCTGAATAATTATTTTCCAAAAGGCTTCTTTGACAGAGCATCACCTCTCAGACCTTGCAGCGGAGTGACGGTCACCACACTGCGAGGCGCTGAGGTTAAACACATCTTCAGACTGTTGATACCTCCAGAGGGCTGACATTAAGCCTGACATGGAGACAGAGAAACACACACTACTGCCAATGACCAACACATGTGAAGACACAACAGGACATTTGAATCATTAGGCAGATTTGTATATTCATCATTTACTGTTTATG
The DNA here is from genome assembly GCF_902827175.1 of Gymnodraco acuticeps. Lineage (NCBI taxonomy): Eukaryota > Metazoa > Chordata > Actinopteri > Perciformes > Bathydraconidae > Gymnodraco > Gymnodraco acuticeps. The sequence goes on from NW_022990513.1 coordinate 1,550,436, forward strand.
GTCTGAGGTCAAACCAATTCTCAGGGTGATTTTCAGTGTGCCAGAACTCATATTAGGATTATCCTTTGCCTGGAGCCAGCTCCTGTGATCATTGCAACATGAATTCCTACTCACTAACTACCTTCTACTCCTATCATTTTATTATCATTTTTATTTTAAACTATACTGCTACTTAATATCTTTTTGCCATGGTCTACTTATCTGTTATTATTTGTTTCACTCTTTTTAACGTATCTGCATTCTTGCTGTTGTAATACCGTACATTTCCCAGTTGCAGGACAAATAATGCACTTCCCTTTGAACTACTACTCTTCCACTAATGCACACATATGGAGTTAAAGCAACCCCTGCAAACACTTACTGCACAAAACATTCTCGTGGTCTCTTGTTGCCTTTTTTACTAAGATGCTGTTGATGATTACGCCTCCATGAAATGTGCGTAACTAAGGTGTTCCCAAGGTGGCAATCACTAACAAGTTATGGGCCAGGAGGGAACTATGAAGCTGATAGAGTCATTTGTGTTTTAACTGAATTGCAAACACCTTAATTATCAATCTTTAATGACCAAAAGTGATAACAAAGAAGTTTAAAATCAAGTAGAGGACATATAATGCTCCAAGAAGTTTACCGCTGCCAATCCAACTGATGACAATTTCATTAGGCAAGTGGCTGCGCGGGGGGAGAGATGAAGGTGGTTCAGAGAGAACGTGCTACAACTAAGAAAGAGCACAGGGCCAGAGTTGCAATAACATTTCAAATAAAAAACATGTGACTTATATGTTTGGAAAGCAAACTGCCAGACAGCTGTGAAACATGTAACCATGCACAATGTGTGTTATTTATGAGTATATGTTTAGCATTACTTGTACAGTAAAAGAGCAAGTAGAAGTATTATCTTATAGATTCATATCCTCTAAGTTATGAGCTTTTACACTGATGTCCTGACCTTTGACATGTACCACGGCTTATGCGTAACACAAGGCTCTGTTAAGCATGTGCATGTTTATCCTCCATTAAATGTGTCTAATTGAACCTGTGTACTTACACTAGGATGGAAAACATCAACATCTCTCATTTCATATCCATGACCTACATTATTACCTATTTAATGAACATTACAAAGGAAATTAGAATCTCACTCTAACTTCACTCTGGTGTCAGGAAAGGATCCAGACCCCCTCTCTAGATATTTCTAAATCTCTAAGGGGTCTTTATTAGTTGCCTAATTTAATAAAAAAAGTTGACAGCATTGCTTCCATGCCTTCATGCCAAAGTGAACTCCATAGAGTGGTGCAGACATTACATCGTTTTGTATTCTGAAGAAGATGGTGCCTTAGCAGAGGCCTTTGCTGCTAAGGAGAGCAGATACAGGATGAGACCCCTGCAGTACCTGTAGTTATGACTGGAGTAAAGGTTACTGTTTAAAAACCTCAATACTAACAGATACTGCAACAAAATGGAAATAATTGAAAAAAATGAATTCATTTTCATATAAATGATCTGTTAATGTTGTTGAATTTCATAGGACATTTTTCATTTCAACTGTAATTTGATGACATTATATCATAATGTTATCTGGCAGAACATCATTAGTGATGAGCTCAGTTTGCTTGAGTCAGTGAATAATGAAAATGGCTGATAACGCTCCATTCTGTCAGAAGAAAAATATTTCTGCTGCCAGTGACAGCGGTTTATAGTTCACATTCATCTCTGTCCTGATGGTATTATGGGATGCAGTAATGTATGGTGCAGGCATATGGTTGCCAGGTTGTGCAGCTGCTAGGCTACAGGTTGTCATGCTGACTCACCCTGATGCCCAGCTCCACGTTTTCTCCTCCGTAAATTTCCATGCCTTCATCTAACAGGCCAATCTCCTCAAAGTACTTCCTGTCGACCACAAAGCAACCAATCAGAGCCGGGCTCCTAGAATAGAGGGTGATGGGAATAGAGAAACAAGGTGAGAGGAAAGAAAGAGGGGGAGAAAATGATTTGTGTTAAGCAAAATGCATAGAGAGTTCAAATGCAGAACAATTAGAGCCACACTGGGAAACTAGGCGCTAATTGTGATGCACATGTGATGCTCTAAACACAGGTATTCGTCTTTCATGATAAACATTATGCATTACAATACATTTGTAAATGATCCAGCTGTCATAATTATGCTTTCATCAGACACAACACATTCAGAACACAAGCATCAAACTGAATCTGAAATGGTTACTCTTATCAGTATTCATGCTGTCAGTCCCACACATCTCTTCTTATCAACATGCTGCAGAGACAGCTTGTTTTGGTGAATGTATCCTCCCTGTGGATACACAGATTGGCAAACTCCCAGAAACACTGAAAGCCAAAACGCTAATAGAAACACAGCCCACTCACTACGGGGTATGATTATATTCAGATAACAGCGCAATGCTAACAACAATTCAAGATATTACATATAAGAGCTATGCTTTTTACTGATCGATCTCAACATGCACTCCATTAAAGGAGTGAATGGTGGTGGTAGTGAGCACAAACTAATGTTTTATGCGGATGACCAGTGATCCTAAAAAATCATTGCCTGCTCTAATGGACACCATATGTGAATGCTCTAAGCTTTCGGGTAACAAAATCAACAGGAATACATCTGAAGCGATGGTCATACACTGTAAATAAATATTGTAATTTTACAGTAAATAACTGTAAATTTGTATAATAATTATCATGTTTTTTTACATAACTTGCAAAATCCTGTAAAATGACAGATATTAACTATAAATTAACAACCCAAAACATTATTTTAAGTATTTTGACAAAAACAACAAATAACGTTTATTTCATTTTTTTTTTACAGTAAATTTACTATATAATATTTACAGTATTTTTGCCCTTTCAGAAAATACATGCAGATGTACGTAAAATAAAAAGTATTATCTGTAATTCAATATGTAACTCGTAATATAAAAGTGTATTACTATTATAAGACTTTAAGATATTTCTTTGTAATTTTAAGGTAAACATAAAACTGTAAAAAAAAGCGTCAAATAAAAAAAACGTAAAATGTAAGTAAAACATTTTTACATAAATCATTTTCTCAATATTCGATTGAATCCACCACAAACACAAAATATCCAATGTTGAAACAAAAGTAAATAAATATGTTTTCATTACATTCCTAACTTACTATATTGTAAACATCTACAGTTGACAATATCATTAAAAAAAATAAAAATCATAGAAAGTGGAGAAATCTCTGCAGGCAGGACCAATGTTTAAAACACTAAACAATGTCATTCACAAGAAATAACACACCATAACTTTAGATGGATTACTAAAGGCATGATCTACCTAGGTATTAAATTAAGGCCAGACCTACATGAGATGACCACACTCAATTTTGATCCAGTCCTTCAAAAAACCAAAACAAACCTATGGGGGAAGTTAAACTTGACTGTGGGGTAAAGTAAATTAACTACATATCCATGATGCTACCACTCAGCATACCTGATCACATCTTTAAACAGTATGAACATCTCATTAGAGACTTTCTATGGTCCGGAAGAAAGCCCAGATTTAAATTGAGTAAACTGTATGCACCCAAAGATAAAGGAGGGCTGGGGTTACCTGATGTTAGACTGTATAACCTGTCTTTTGAAATGGTCAAGATAGCTAAACACTGGAGAGGGACAGTGCCTGGTTTAGAATGGGCCACTATTTAAAAGGCTCTTGCCACACCATTCCACCCTATACATGTGATATCCCAGAAGTCAAGTGATAAGGAGAGAGAAAATAACCCAATTATTAAACACTCTAGGGAGGTCTGGGCAAAGGTTCATAAAATACACAAGATTTCACATTACAAACAGCAATATGCAACACTTTAGTTAAACTCAGAAGTGAAAATAGGGAAATAAACAGTATTCTGGAGAAGATGGCTAGACAACGGTATACATACAATAAGCAATCTCTATGAAGATGGTACATTTAAATCATTCACTGAATTATCCCAAGAGTACAATTTGCAACAGAAGGGGGATTTCTGGAAATACTTGCATATTAGACACTGCTTGGTGGGAAAGTATCAGCCGAATGAAACAGACAACCCATTAGTTGACTATATTTCAAAACCCACTTAACCATAAGGCGTCAGTATTGTATAGTAAATCAATGTATTTAACCAGCAGCACATGTGATCATTTGAGGATAATCTGGCAGAAAGACCTTGACTGTCAGATTGACGAAGATACTTGGAAACAGATTCTGACTGATAACGGTAGATATATTAAAGAAACTAGAGGTTAATTCACTCAGTATAAAACTCTACACCGGTACTACTGGACACCATCTAGGCTTTTCAAAACAGCACTAATAAATACCAACACATGCTGGAAATGCAAGAAAGAGATGGGCATATTTGTACATCTCATATGGGAATGTTCCATGGTCAACCCGTTTTGGCAAAGAGTGTTGGAATTCTTAGAGGCATGGGTAGGAATATCCTTGCCATTATCCCCACGTTTATGCCTATTGGGCGATAAAACAGAAATTCCAAAACTGACAAAAAGTGCTCATTCAGTTTTAATGGAGGGGATAACCTCAGCTGCCAGAATTATATTGAGACACTGGAAATCACATATGAGGTTATGTTGGCAAGAATGAGGGGTAGCACCTGTGGTTCTAGGGAGTTGGGATTACTTTGTGGATTACCTGACCTCTAACTAGTAGCCTGACTCTCACAAAAGGGCCTTTGTACAATTATTCGAATCAAGCATCATTTGTTGTTATTATTTTATTTTATGATCGCTGTCGTGTCTGATTGGTAATCTTACACCTTTGTATTTCTCTGTTTTCTTTTGAACCAGGAACACTTAACTAACATGTTTTGTAGCCTGACCTTCCTCTTTCTGTATGCTGTACCATGTGAGCTATGTACCATGTATGTTCATAAATAAAAACTTTAATAACAAATGTGATCAGTCCCTTCAGAAGACCTTCAGCAGTAAAAGTTCAAAATCGTGTATTTTCCCACAACAGTCTTGCGGTGTCGGCTATGTTCCCTGATATACGTCCTTATTGTGAGTTTTCATTGACAGTTGTTGCCATGGCTCATATTTTTTCCAACAGCAAGTGGTTTCAACTCAAACTCGAAAACTACTCCAACGTTTTTCACACCTAGATCTTGGCCTTGGACATGGCAAACTAGCTGAGCCACTCCCCCCAACCCTTTTCAAAACTAAAAGCACCCAACTTGTATTTTCTCTTAGACATACAGAATGAAATGTGCTAGGCATACGTGGCATTTGAAGACAAACACAAAGCCTATTGTTCCTATGTCTAACACCAACAGGAAGTTGGCCATTTTGAATATAGTGTGCCATTTTTGCACATTATTTAGCATTTTTCAGACAATGTACTAACAATTTCAAAATAAACCCTCACCCTAACCCAACATGGAACAAACTTGCCGTGGCAGCCATTTAGCCTGAAATCTATACCAACTGTGAGTATGATGGCTGTTGCCATGGCGATACATTATTTGCCGTGAAACCCAATGTGTTGTAACTCCAATATATATGGTCAAATCAGCCCCAAATTTCACATGTTTAACAAAAGCCCATGCCTGAGGACATTGACAACCCCCCTCCCCAGAATGGTTGGCAACCCATTGTTGTGGGTGAATCCAGTGACAAATTGTAATTGAGAAAAAGTACTTAGAAAGATAGAGTAATGAATAAGAGGATCAATTCATCTTCCTGAAATACAATATTGAGCAGCAAATTTCCTCTTCTTTGTCCAAATCTATTCTTATTGATCTGCCTGCCATGAAGGACAATAACAGACGTATTATCCTCCTGCTGATATCGTTTAGCAAGCAGTTCTGCTCTGGTTGCTAAGACGATTTTCACTTTAAGCCTTGGAAGCGCCTCAAAGCAATCTTTAACTGTCATGATGGATGTGTTTTAACTGGGCCGAGCTATTGAAGAGCTGGATTATTATATTGATTTCAAAGTGCAATGACTGTACACACTGTTCTATTGAATATGCTGCATCAAACAAGCTTAGTTAGTGAACCTAGATAACCTACTATATGCTTTAAGGCATAATCATTTATTTAATGCACTTCCAAAATAAAAATTGTATTTAACCTTTATTTAACCAGATAAAAGCATGGAGATAGAATCTCATTTGCAATGCTGACCTGGCCAAGAAGGCAGCAACGTTACACATAACACAAACATATAAAATACAGAGAACATAACTAAGAAAACAAAAGACAAAAAAGCAGTCACTACATTGAGCACATAGGACAGTAAGAAAGGTGCACTACTTATTACTGCAAGAGCAGCTGGTGGTAAGGACTTCAGACAACTTCAATTTAAAACATGCTATTGAGACAAGTGCCCTCAGTTTGAGGTTTGATTGAAGGTCATTCCAATACCAAGGACCATAATAACAAAGACTCCTTTTCCCAGCCTCAGTCCGCACAGCAGGAACCTGGACCCGTATCCAGGCACTGCATCTGAGGTTGTAAGAGTCACAAACTGGAGCAAATCTGGCACATATGTACAGTGGAAGCTTTCCTAAAATGGCTTTATACATTAATAAAAACCAATGCTGCATCCTACGCATAGTAAGTGAGGACCATCCAGTTAGGCTATACAGTTTGCAATGATGAGTCCTATAGGGTGCATCTGATATAACGCAGTGCAGCATGGTAGAGTGGGTCAAGTTTGGCCAACACAGTGGGACAGGCAAATCTATAAATGGTATCACCGTAGTCCAGCTGGGACAGGAATAAGCCAGAGACCAACCTTTTATGGGATAAAGTTGAAAAACAACATTTAAGTCTGTAAAGGAAGCCAAGATGGAATTTCAATTTCTTAGTTAGAACTTCAATATGGTGTTTAAAGTTCAGATTTCTGTCCAACCAAAAGCCAAGATATTTGTAGGTATCGACAAACTCAACAGAGATGCCATCAAGGGTGTCAATGGAGAGGCAAGAGGACGCTGACTTGGGAGCAAAGAGCATTGCTTTGGTTTTCTTACTGTTCAAAAGCAGTGTGGAATCAAGAAGCGCATACTGCAGCGTGATACAATCAGATTTTAAATTGGAAACGGCCATATCCAGAGAAGGAGCACATGAGTATACAATAGTGTCATCAGCAAACATATGATAGGTAGAAAATTGCATCTGATTACAAATATTGTTTACATATAATAAAAAGAGCAAAGGCCCCAAAATAGAGCTCTGTGGAACTCCCTTCTTCAAGGTGACAAGGTCAGAGACAGTACTACCCAACCTGACGCATTGAGTACGGTCGGTTAGATAACTCTGAAACCAGCAAATGGCATTATGACGGAAACGAGACACCAATATAACATTAGACATAATGTGGTGATCTTCAGTGTCAAATGCTTTGGCCAGGTCAATAAACAATGCATCACAAACAGATTTGTTATCCAAAGCAGCCTTAATATCGTCTAAGTCTTTCAGACTGGCAGTCACAGTACTGTGCTTTGATCTGAATCCAGATTGCATAGGGTTAAGGATGTTGTGTGAATTTAAAAAAAGTTTTAGCTAAGTAGAAACTAGGGACTCAAGAATCTTTGATAACACAGAAAGATTTGAGATAGGACGATAGTTATTTAACTCTGTGGGGTCACCAGCTTTCAAGAGGGGCGATACCAGAGCTTGCTTCCACACAGCTGGCAGTGTGTGAGTGGACAGGGAGAGATTACAAATATCAGTTACTGGTTGTGCTATAATCTGAGCTGCAATTTTTAAAAAGAACGGGTCGAGGCCGTTAGGCCGGCAGACTTTTTAGGATCAATTGATTGCAAACCCTGTAAGACTTCAGAGACCGAGAAATAAACTAAATCAAAAACAGGGGAGTTCATCTCTTGACTAGGGCTGTGAGTGTGACCATTTAGAGAGTCATGACTTTGCTCATCAAAAATGTGACCAGCCTTTTTGAAGTGAGCATTGAAAGCATTAGCCATACCATCTGAATCTGAAATAAAAGAATCACTGACCTTCAGTTTTTTTGGGAAACTAGAAACCTTCTTGTTCTGAAGTGATTTAATTGTTTTCCATAACTTAGAATGGTCATTAAAACAATCAGTGGTTAAGCTCAGATAGTAATCAGCTTTAGCTTTTTTAATAAGGGCTGAACATTTATTTCTGAGGACACGAAAAAGAAGCCAGTCATCACTAGTGTTAGACTTTCTAGCTAAGGACCATTGCTTATTTCGATCATGAATTAGATCAGATAATTCTCTAGTAAACCATGGAGTGTTCCTATTCTTAACTCTGAATTTTCTAAGGGGGGCATGTCTATTAATAATCGATAACAAGTGATCAATAAAGAATTGGATTGCAACATCGACAGATGGAATTAACGCTATGAAGTGCCATTTAACCTCCGCCAGATCGTGTTGGAAAGCCTGCTCAGAGAAGTGTTTGAAGCAGCGCCTGAGCACAATAAGGCCCTTGGCTTTGGGCAACTTAGTGCTCCTAACGCAAGCAATAGTGCAATGGTTGCTGATATCATTAGGAAAAACACCAACAGACACATACTTATGAGCTGCATTTGTTAGAATGACATCTATAAGGGTATCGTTATTGGGTTTGGCAGGATTTATTCTAGTGGGATTATCAATAAACTGAGTTAAGTTCAAAGAATCACAAACCTGCTTAAACTGTGAAGATGTATCACTCAACCAGTCCCAATTTAAATCACCCAATAATATGATTTCAGAAGAAAACGTAGACAACAATTCAGTAAGGCTAGTAGTTGCATCCATGATGGCCGATGGAGGCCTATAACAGCCAATAACAGTGAGAGGAGCATTTGCTATAGTTATTTGGACTGCTAGAAACTCAAATTGCCTTGGAATTGAAATTGAATGAAGGACAGAGCACTGTAGTTTCTCAGCAGTGTATATTGCAACACCACCAGCTCTGCCCTTACGATCCATTCTGAATACATTATATCCATCAATGTGAATAACAGTGTCAGTGACAGACGGTTTTAACCAGGTTTCAGAAACTACAACAATATCAGGCTTAGCAACTAAAAACCAAGTCTTGAAAACATCTAATTTGGGCACTAGGCTTCTATCATTAACATGCAGAAAACCCAATCCTTGCCTACAGCTAAACTCATTCGGAGTTGGCAAATGATGCAGGGAAGAAGAGAAACACTCAGGACCAGGGTTAATGTTAACGTTACCAGAGAGTAAAAGCAGTAACAATATTAACAGCCTGGAAGATGATTTTTTCACATGGGCTCTGGACGCGTCGCTCCTCAGGGGGGCGGGGCTGCTCCGATCCTTCGATATTAGAGAGTCCAGAGTAAAAAGGGCATACGGGAGAGCGCATTTCGTGCCATGAAACGTCAGCTTTTGGTAAAAACTATCCGATGGAGTCAGCGCTCCAGAGGTTCCACCATCCGAATGTCCGAAGTGAACAGAGATATTGCTGGGAGGCAATCTGTCAGTTTTGCCGACATGCGGACTGACAATTAATCCCAGGAAAAAAGCGAACACAAGGGTAGCTTTAGGCAACATTGTGCCTTAACACACCCAATTCAGGATCCGCAGCTCAGGTCGATCAACAGCTCAGGTCAATCAGCCCCCGACAGCACGGCAGGACAGACAGCAATCCAGAGTCCGAAAGAGCGACAGCTCAGGCAGAGAGCAAACAATCCAGTCACAGCGAGGCACCGGCACAAAACAGCCCAAACACTTAAGCTTTTAAAACGTTTTTAAAAGCGCAGCAGCCCAATTTAAAAAACGGGTCTAAAAAGCTAATTAAAAATTATAAAATGAAGAAGAACGAGAATGAGACAAACACTAACAGAGACAGAAACAAATCAACGTGCTGCCATCTTGGTGTTGGTGCCTCCTGCAATATATGCATAATAATATCATGCAAAATAAAATCGAGAAAAATGTGAGGGTTTTTCTCATTCATCTTCAACTTTTCTCCTTGTGCAGTACCTGATCGGGGCAGTGTGGTTCCGTTGGGTCCACCAGGACTTCGGGGGGTTGAGGTACCGACACCACAGCTCCCAGTCGAAGCCCTGAGCAGACAGCGGGTACTCCTCGATTTCAAACGTGTCGAACTTGATGTTGTCGAAAGATGGAGACACCACCCGGGTCCGGTCCTCCTTTATTCTCTGCAGGATGGGTTCTGCCCTGTGTTTAAGATGTGAAAACAAATAATCCCTGAGGCAGTGGTACATTGTGGCTGGAGAGTTCTGGCCAAAATATGGAATACAATATGATAAGTGACCATCATAACATTTAAACAAAACATTTAAAAAATAGACAAATACAAATAATGTGAAACTATTCACATATCTGTAGGCAGGGCTGCTAGTTTAAAACATGCATATGGCGAAGTTGTGCAACCAGGACATATTTCCAAACAAAGGGCTACAAGACAAAAAAAATGGGCCCTATGCTGTGGGCTCAGAACAGTCTCATAATACACACATGCACACTTGTATTTCATGATCCACACTTGTGTTTTTCAATGCACACACAAATGTGTTCCGTTTCATATACATGTATATACAAATACAGAAAAAAGTTTTACATATGTATTTTTGATCCTCACATATTTGTTTTCCGTTTAAATCCTCTGAACCTGCAAACACAAACCGCTTTCTGTGCACGGATCGCTGTGCATTCCTGTGTGGGTTCTTTGAGGCTCCCCTGACGGTCAGCCGATTCGTATGGCCTACTTGTAATTTGTTCTATCTATAGCCAATCAGATGTCTCCTTCATTCTAAGCCAATCACATGAGCGCGCCCCCACGAGGGTATGATTTCTTGCGTTCATGACGTAGCGCTTCATATACGCATTTTGCGCAGTCCGGTCAGCTCGCTAAACAGAGGGCAGAGCATCAGGTGATCATGCAGAGCTGCGTGTCTCCGTCAGACTCAGCAGCTGATCAGATCTCTCTCTCGCGTCCGGTTATACTTCACTCGCGTTTATGTCCATAACGATCAGATCTAGCTCTCCTGATCGGCCTTTATAGAGAGCACCGATCAAACTATTAAGAGTGAATATCGGCAGAAAATGACCGGCGGGGCTCCCCCCGTTAACAGGTCACTGTCTAACACTGGCTTCATAGTGCACTGATCGATTAGGCCCAAGACCCGACCGGAGAAAAAGATGTGCTGCAGGCACGAAACACATTACCAGTAGAAATACATTGCTTTTAAAATCGTGCTGTGCAACACGAAAAAAAGGGGAAAATCGTGTTGGTGAACACGAATCAATAGATTAAAAATCGTGTTGGTGAACACGAAATGCCGTGAGACTGGGTTGCCTGGCATTATAATGGTGTGTGTTTGTGTGTGTGTGTGTGTGTGTGTGTGTGTGTGCCTCTGAATTGTTATTGTCATTGCGTGTACTCTCAATGAGTGTGTGTGATATTTGGATTCTGATGGTCAGAATGATGAGCATGCACACAGCAGTGCTGTTTTGTCACAGGGATTCAAAGTGGGCTGAAAGAGATTGACATTGAGTTTATGTTCAAAAGAAGACAGCACTCAATTTGTGTCAGAAAGATGTAAAGTGTTGGTGGATAATGCTCTGTGACTCTCAGCCGCCTCATTACTGTGATGGATTAAACATAACCACATGCTATAAGGTCAGTAATTAACAACTGCTCAAATCGCCTAAAGGACTTTGTGAAATCATTAGTAACATATTTGTCATGATGTTAAACATGGTTGTTATTTCAATTAACTCGATCTCCTAGAAAGTTAGGAGTGAGAGCCATAACATTTATGAAAATGTCTCTGTTCCAATTCAACAAATTTAACAATCTAATGAAAATCAGCTGAAGTCGAGATTTGGCAAAAAAAGGCAGGACCAACTGTTCAGGCCTGTGTAATATGTTGGCAGATTGTTAAAACTGAAAATCATAACCTCTGGTAAATACACATTTATGCCCCGGCCACACGAGGACGAAAACGGTCGTTTGCGTTACTGTTTAGTGTCATATAGACCGTTCGGCCACACGAGGACGACCGAATACGGCACTAAACGACTGCGGTAACGATAACGGGTCCCAAGGTGGATAGAACGGCATACGCAACGCTCTGGGGGGTCCAACGGCTCCGTGTGTACGCCCTATACGATCATTTTCTGATAATGATGAGGCAATAGCCCCGCCTCTCCCCACCTCTGCTGCTCACCCCCGCGTCAAAGTAAACTGCACACTGAATTCAGATTATGTATATTTCTCTCAATATGGACCTAAACGCGAGTGAAGTCTAATCTGACAGGACGGAGACACGCAGCTCTGCTCACCTGCAGCTCCTCCCGCTGTGATGCGGCGGTGAACGGAGTAAAACACACATTTCAAGTCAGATCATCACCCTTAGCTATTTTAATTACCTCTCAAACTACTACCTAAACTAGATATAAATATGTATATATATATACACTTTTATAATTTTGTCGGAAGATTTAAACTTTAATACACGTTGACTGGCGAACAACTCTGCCCGGTTCCCTCGGCCCCCACCGCGGAGAATAAACAGAAGGGCAACCATGACAACCATGCTTCTTCGCTGCTTTTGTGGAGGAAGTTACAGCGCCACGTACAGGCTCCTGCATATGTACTGCAGCTTCTCCAGCGGTTGGAGCTAAACGGAGCTGACTCGTGTGGACAGACACTATCCGGATGACTATTGCGTGTGGACGGAAGCTTTTTTGCGATTGCGTTTGCGTTAATCCTATGCGTTTAGCCGTTTTCGTCCTCGTGTGGCCGGGGCATTAAAGTGTCCTGTAATAGCTTCCAGCCTTTAAGCATCACTCGCATTCAAATCATTCTTATTTGCCTGACCCAGAGTCTCCAGAGGTGAAGATTAATTGCAGGTGGATCATTGTGTGTCATGTTTGGACCATGGTTTGGACCAGCTCAGCCTGGAAGCAGAGGACGGCCAATCAGGAGGCAGCACTACAGCTACACTTTTACGTGTGCATTGTCAAAAACTATTATATCTGCTCATCTCGACTGTGGCTCTGCATGCATGCATAAACACAATCACATGCAGTGTTTCCCATACATAGATTTATTTGTGGCGGGCCGCCACAATTAAATATCGTCCGCCACAAATGGATCTCATAAAAAATAAATAATATATTTTTATTTATTTTTTATTTTGGTGGTCTAATGGATAGTGAGGTGGGCTGATGATCGGAAGGTTGCGAGTTCAAATCCCGCCTGGAACACCACTACTAGTGTGCCCTTGAGTAAGGCACTTAGCCCTCAGTTACTCCAGGGAGAATGTCCCTGTAATTGGTCATTGTAAGTCGCTGTGGAATAAGGCGTCGGCTATTTGGATGTAACTCCAGCTCTACACGAACGTACTGTATGTATGTAGCCTACAGTGGCTCTGTGTCGACCTTAACTAAACAGAGGAAGTAAACCCAGTGATAGGGACAGCAGGGGTTATGATAAGAGTCTGATTTGGCGGAACATACTGTACATGCAGAGCCGCCCCGCACTACACGCAGATCACGCAGACTGTGTGGGGCCTCACTTGGCGGAGGGGGCCTCATCTTGCGAAGGGATCCTAATCCGAAGCACAAATGCGGCGCACCTGTATGCGCTTATGCGGCGCAATTACTGTAACAGTGCGAGGCTCCGGCGCGTCCTCCACTATCACCGTCGACGGCGACGCTCGTGACACAGAGGGCCTCATCACATAAAGTGGGCCCCACGCATACATGTCTCTTGCATTGCGGTGGTGATATCAGGGGCATTTGAGGCTTAAAATGTAAATCTGGCTCAAAAAGGCCTAACGCCTTACATAGACTGATGAAACAAACGGAAGTAGCTTCTGGGTCTGAAAAGTGATGCCATAGAGGCAAGTGAATTATAAGTGCCTTAAATGCACATTATTTCCAATATCCAGCTGTAGGGGACTCCATTAGTTTAAAAAATAAGTCTTATTGTGTAGAAGTCTACAACAAAAATGACCCCACTTCCTACTTCCAACTACCTTGCTAAATATGTATCACAGGACGGAGGGTTCAATTTGGCCACAGCAACCTAGCACACTGCCACCACTTCTGTGTTATACACTAGGGAATCTGAAATCAAATCACTGGATGCCAGACTCTCAGAAAATGGACTTACTCTGGCAGTCAAAACACTAAAAAGTATGCCACAGCTGCTTTTGTGGTCTCTCTGGGGCTGTGCGTTTAATAGAATTACAAATGTACAAGAAATGGGTTACAGCTACACCGGAGCTGAAGAATAGCCAAAAGGAGGGTGAACATGGAATGATCCCTTCATGCTTTGCCTGATCAACTGATCTAGCAGCAAAATACCATTAGAGTGAAATGATGCCTGTTCTCTGATTTAATCATCAACCTTTTAAATAAAGTTCAATATCAGATCAGAAGCTTGAAATCGAGGAACCTTTCCGGTAAGGATATATCTGTGAGATTAAATTCCCGTTTTCTTCTTATCAGGTCTTACATTCATGTGCAACATACATATTCTGATAGTGAAGTTTGTCTTGATATATGTATAAAATATATATTGTTTTTTATCAAATATTACTTGAACAGAATAGTGAATTATGAAATCTTTGCTTGTGAGTATTTACAGCAGCAGGATGTGTGTGTGTGTGACTGAGTTAATGTGATAAATGACAGTGTGTGTGTTTTGTGTTTACTGCAATGAAGAAGAATTGTATCATTATCATCATCATCATCATCATCATCATCAGTGTGGAAACAATAGAGCGCTATGGCAGAGAGGAATATATCCACTTTAGTAGGATCAATTCACTGCCGTTACTTTGGTATCTTCTTGATATTTGTTGAAAAAAAGAAAAACGATTATTATAAGCCAGTTCAGATGATAAGCATGTTCAACCGGAGTGTTAGGGTGTCTGGTTATTGAAATGTTTCATCTAGAAACAGAGTCTGCTTTGCGTTGCAACTTTAGCTTTGCCTTTTATTGCAGACCCTTCTGAAGTTACAGTACACACTGACGTGAGCTACTCACCATCCAGTGTTGAACTCCACATGAGCATCGAACAGAGCGACTACAGGAGCAGAGGCCACCTTCCAGCCGCTGACTCTGGATCTGATCAGTCCTTCCTGCTTGTCATGGCGGACCACCTTAATGAACCCGGGGCCGTGCTGAGCGTTGGTCTCCTCCACGAAGCTCTGCAGGTGGTCTTTCAGCTCCGCTGGAGAGAGAGCACACCAGGGGGATTACACACTGAGGCTCACCATCCATCCTATCCAGCATACTCCACAGAGTCCCTGAGCTCCACTGGACCAAGGACGAGATAAGTGTGTTTGTGTGTGTGTAACACAAATGTTTGTGTGTGTATTCGTAAAACCTTTAGTTTTTTTTTACCAAAAACCAAAGTTCTGCTGGAGATATTTGTGCAGGTTCAGTTTCTGAACTTCGTGGCAACAGTTCTTGCTGAGTCTCTTTCCTGGTTGGGAGTGACAGTCCCCCAATGTACAGAGTAATAATTGTTTGTCTGGAAAAACTTGCCAACAGATCCCAGACCTCATCTAAGATTGATGATGGTGAAACCTTACGAACCAAATTACAGCAGACTGAGTGAGAGGTGAGTGTGTGGAAGAAATGAGCAGCAGCCAGTCAGGGTGCTTTAATGTTCAAAAAGCTCTGTATTTTCCTCATACTGCCTGTGTTGCAGCACCTCTTTTCACCCTCTGTCTGAAACCAGAGCCCAGTCTGCTCGATTTTAGCTTTTGCCGACCATTTACATGCGCAAAAACCTGTAGAACACACTACAGGAAAGGGAACATCCCAAAAAGCAGAATAGGGGCTCTTTAAGTCTCAACCAAAGACATAGAACCACTAACTTAGAGACTGACCAAACAAACTAAACACTGATTTATTATGTCACTATGGAAACAGTTAATGCAGGAGGCCTTCATTTTAAATAAAATAAAAAATACTGCTTTAACATCAATGCAATGGTACACACATTCACATCCTTTGAATATATGGAGGCTTGGCATTGTTTGTTTTGTTTCTTGTGCTGCTTCTGTCTTTCTCCATGACTGATCATATATCATATACAGTATGCCTTGCACACATTCAGGTAGACAGGGACACACTAAGATCGCCTGCAGTGGAACAGCGAACATCTTCATTTCCTCGCTGTTATTTCTCTGCTGTAATCCTGCCTTCAGGCTTCGTCTGCTGCTCTATTCATTATTCCCATCAGCCTACCTTCTCTGTCTGTCTGTTTTCCTTTAATGAGCCACAGATTGCTGCTGACCTGGAAGAAAGATGGGCTGATTTAAAGCTGGAGCTGGGAGTATTTGAAGTTCTGTCACGATCTGTCTTTATGGTGTTTTGTCTTGTCTTGTTTCATGTTTTATTTTGTAAGGTCTTCACCTCCTGTCTTGCCTGTTTCTGTCTGCGTTGTGTCTTGTTTGGATTTGTCTGTGGTTCCCTGTCGTTAGTTTCCCTGGTGTGTCTGATTACCCAATTGTGTTCACCTGGTGTCCCTGTGTTTTCTCCTCCCTCCTCACCTGTGTCTTGTTTCTGTGATTAGTCTTGTGTGTATTTAAGTTCTGGTTTTTCTGTCTGTCTTTGTCGGTTCGTCTTTTGTCATGACTAGTTCGTCGGTGAGTGTTCTGTTCTGTCTGTGTTATCACCTAGCCTTGAAATAAAGGCATTTGCACTTTATTCTGCATTTGGGTCCTACCTGCTTCACACACCGTGACAGTACGAACCGACCACATTATGGACCCAGCAGATTCAGCCCTTTTGATGCGACAGGCGGAAAGTCTTGGATACTCTCTGGAGTATATTTTTTATACGTGGAAAGGCGCCTCATCTAGACGGGGTAGAGAGGCTGCGTTGAAGGAGGCACGTCAGGAGGTTGCTCGCAAGCCCTGGCTCTGGAGCTTGTTGCCCGAGTGGCATAGGGTTTTCTCACGTAGCCCTGAGTACCAGGCTTCATGTTCTGACCCTTTCCTGGGGTCTGGTCTGGCGTTTGGAGGTCCACGAAGCCTCCAAAAGACTCCTAAAAGACGAAAGGCCAGGGTTTCAGCGCCAGTTCCGGCTCCAGTGCCGGACCCAGCAGCCATGGTTCCGTGCTCCAGTACCATCCCACATAGCCATGGTACCGTGCTCCAGTACCACCCCACACAGCTATGGATCCGTGTTCCGGTTCCTTGCCCAGCAGCCATGGTTCCGGCTCCAGTGCCGGCCCCAGCAGCCATGTTTCCGGCTCCAAAACCGGCCCACACAGCCATGATCCAGGCTTCAGCTCCGGACCTTACAGCCATGTTTCCGGTTCCAGAACTGGATCTTACAACCGTGGTCCCTGCACCAGAGCTGGCCCATACAGTCATGGTCCCGACTCCAGCACCTCGTCTCCTGCTGGCTCCCCAGCCGACGCCAGCTCCCCGAGTCTTGTCGGCGTACTGGCCGACTCCAGCACCTCGTCTCCTGTTGGCTCTCCAGCCAACATCAGCTCCCCGAGTCTTGTCGGTGTACCGGCCGACTCCAGCACCTCGTCTCCTGCTGGCTCCCCAGCCGACGCCAGCTCCCCGAGTCTTGTCGGTGTACCGGCCGACTCCAGCACCTCGTCTCCTGCTGGCTCCCCAGACGACGCCAGCTCCCCGTGTCCTGTCGGCGTACCGACCGACACAAGTTCCCTCTCAAGTCCCCTCTCAAGTTCCTACCTGATTCCCCTCTCGAGTTCCTACCCGAGTCCCCTCTCGAGTTCCTACCCGAGTCCCCTCTCGAGTTCCTACCCGAGTCCCCTCTCGAGTTCCTACCCGAGTCCCCTCTCCAGTTCCTACCCGAGTCCCCTCTCCAGTTCCTACCCGAGTCCCCTCTCCAGGTCCTACCCGAGTCCCCTCTCGGGTTCCCTCTCGAGTCCCTTCTCGAGTCCCCTCTCTAGTCACCTCTCAAGTCCCCTCTCGAGTTCCCTCTCCAGTTCCCTCTCGAGTTCCCTCTCGAGTTCCCTCCTTTAGTCCCCTCTCTAGTCCCTCCTTTAGTCCCCTCTCTAGTCCCTCCTCTAGTTCCCCTCGTGAGTCCCCTCTCGAGTTCCCTTCTCTAGTTCTCCTCTCGAGTCCCCTCTCGAGTTCCCCCTTAGTTCTCCTCTCGAGTCCCCTCTCGAGTTCCCCCTTGGTTCCCCTCTCGAGTCTCCTCTCGAGTCCCCTCTCGAGTCACGTCTCAAGTCCCTACCCAATGTCCTGGTCCGTTGGAGGTTCTGCTGGGGTTCCTGCCAACTCCTTGTCCTGTCTCGTTGGAGGTCCCGCCGACTACTCTCCTGCCGGGGGTCCTGCCAACCCTTTGTCCTGTGCCGTTGGAGGCCCCGCCGACTACTCTCCTGCCGGGGGTCCTGCCAACCCTTTGTCCTGTCCCGTTGGAGGTCCCGCCGTCTACTCTCCTGCCGGGGGTCATGCCAACCCTTTGTCCTGTGCCGTTGGAGGCCCCGCCGACTACTCTCCTGCCGGGGGTCCTGCCAACCCTTTGTCCTGTGCCGTTGGAGGCCCAGCCGACTACTCTCCTGCCGGGGGTCCTGCCAACCCTTTGTCCTGTCCCGTTGGAGGTCCCGCCGTCTACTCTCCTGCCGGGGGTCATGCCAACCCTTTGTCCTGTGCCGTTGGAGGCCCCGCCGACTACTCTCCTGCCGGGGGTCCTGCCAACCCTTTGTCCTGTCCCGTTGGAGGTCCCGCCGTCTACTCTCCTGCCGGGGGTCCTGCCAACCCTTTGTCCTGTCCCGTTGGAGGTCCCGCCGTCTACTCTCCTGCCGGGGGTGCTGCCAATCCCGTGTCCTGGTCCTCTTCCGTGGGGGATCCTGCCGAGGCCTGTCCGGCCGACACTGGGTCCTGCCCGGCCTCCGGCGCTGGCCCGTCAGCGCCTTCCTGCCCGGCCTCCAGAGCTCTCTGGTCTTCGCCCTCGAGCCCGGCCCCCTGAGAGCCGCGGTCTTCGCCCTCGATCCCGGCCCTCTGTGAGCCGTGGTCTTCACCCGCGATCCCGGCCCTCTGTGAGCCGTGGTCTTCGCCCGCGAGCCCGGCCCCCTGACTCTTCCTGCCGCTGCCCTCGTCCTCGAGCCCGGCCCCCTGACTCTTCCTGCCGCGGCCTTTGCCCTCGAGCCCGGCCCCCTGACTTTCCCGGCCGCGGTCCTCGCCCTCATGCTCGGCCCCCTGAGTTCGCCCGCGATGGCCTTCGCCCCTCCATAACCCCCACCTTGGACTCTGCCTTGCCCCCGGGCCGTCCGCCCGAATACCCCTTTTTGAACTCTGCCTTGACCCCGGGCCGTCCGCCCGAATACCCCTTTTTGAACTCTGCCTTGCCCCCGGGCCGTCCGCCCGAATACCCCTTTTTGAACTCTGCCTTGCCCACGGGCCGTCCGCCCGAGATCCCTTCCTGGTCCTCTGCTGTGCTCCTGGGCGGTCAGCTCAGTCCCGTCCTCCTGACCCCCTCCACCCACCCTGGTGGCCTAGTGATACGGCTCCGGTGCTAACAATTCACGGGCGTGCTCCACTAGCATAATCCGGTTTACATAAAAAGCTGTCAGTGGCATAAAGTCATTTTTGGCCTTTTACACATAGAATATTTAACATACTGGTCTAGAGGCAAATGCGATATATTTTACCAGACGTGGACTCCATATAAATGTAAAACTTGTGTAAATGATACATATGCACTATTTATAATAAAGATATGTTACAAAAATAAAAATATATATGCGCCGTCAAATGTTTCGTTATTCATTATTTTCATGATGTTATTGCAAACTCTTACACTTAGTGTTCCCACATTACATAATTAATAACTGTAACAGTTGTAAATGTCCCCTGCTGCTCCATTAATCATCAGTGCAGCGGGACCCATAAAGTCTGCAGGCCACTGTACAGATACACTCCCCATTATGGTGGTTATAGATGTGGCAGCAGTGAAATATGTTCCACAGTACCTGATGCATTATTTACGCCAATCTTCTAACAGACAACTGGCGTCCCTGCCTTACCTGTCACTGCTGCAGACATTTGAATCTGTTTCACACACCCTGATGCCTGCACATGCCCTGATCTGTGCACCGCAATATACAATTAGTAGGACATCAAATATAAACACTTCAGAAGGGAGAACTTGAACCAAAATGACTCCCCTAGATCCCCTACAATGTGAGGAAAACTCTTAATCAACTATGTGAATCAAATGAAGTGCTTGGCTACTATTTGGCTGTATAGTTTTGGAGTGAACAGCATCTTGGAAAAGGAGGTGAAGAAAATATGTGAAGGAGAACAGAGCGGTGCAGTGACGACACTGTTTGTCGGCCAACGGGGACGTTAGCTTTGGAAGAGGTCCCTTGACAAAAAATTGAGCGATTTCCCCATTTGATTTCTGTATATTGCAGGAAATAAGCTTTATGGCAAACACAGTTTATGATACTCCACATATTAGCACCACTTTGTGATGTTGGCTTATGTTGGCTTGATGACGTTCATTAGTTTTATTAAGACACTTGTTATCAACCAAAGCTTCAGACATTCACGAGAGGAGTATTTACTTGCATATTTTAAATATATTGATTATATTATAGAACTCCCACTGATTTCTTATAGCCAGCAGATAATTGCTTTCAGGAAAAATATCGCAACCAGGAGAGAAACGGTATCCACCTTTAATCCCGCCTCTAACTAATTGCTTCCTGTGGATGAATGGAGTGAGTGTGAGCTGTGTTTGAAGCATTAGTTTAGGAACTGATGGCACGCTGTCCACACCTCTATAGAGTCTCTTTTGTGAACCTGTGATGTTGAGTACCCCAAAGAATGATGATAACATATACAGTAGGGTCCCCAGCACATAGAAACTGCCTGATGCTAATTTGCATATTTTGGGCAATTTCCCAAATTAGCATTCATTAGCATTATAGCCTATATAGAACAAGAACATAATCCCATCATGAAGGTGAAATAAAGAGAGAGTGTTTCTCACGGCTGTCACTGTGGTCGTCCACCAGTACGATCTCTCTGAGCAGGTGGGGCGGGGTCGTCAGAATGGCTGTGTGGATGGAGCGCAGCAGCACGGACAAGGCCTCGTTCACAAAGATGAAGATGACGCTGAGCTGAGGTAGATCTGATGAATAAGACATGTTCCTGCACCTGGGGGGGGGGGGGGGGGGGGGGGGGGGGGGGATCAGAGAAAGAATTACCAACAGAAACATAAAGCCTTGAACAACATCATCTAAATAAAGCTTGAATCCATACAGGCAGGGATGGAGAGGTATTCAGTTATTTTACTTATCTCTATCTATCTAAGTAAAAATAGCAATACTAAATTGTAAAAGTACTCCGTTACAAGTACAATTCCTGCATTCAAAATGCTACTTAAAGTATAGGTACAAAAGTATTAGCATCAAAATATACTTAAAGTTCCAAAATGAAAAGTACTTACTATTTCAGAATATACATGTAATGACTGGATTATCATCAGTGGTGAAAGAAGTACATTAATGTCAAAAACACTCCATTACAATTAAAAGTCCAATATTCTAGTAAAATAATATATTATCAGTTAAATATAATTAGCATAGAGAATGTAAAAGTAGAAATTCTGAAGAAAATGTTCCCCCATATTTTGATACACTCATAATTCATGTTAAGAAATGTTTTAAATATATTGTAAATGTTCTAACAGTTAGTCGACTAGTTACATTTTTAGAGAGGCATTATCTTGAAAGTTCATCATAATATATTTTTTAAATAAATGTACTTAGTTACTTTCCTCCACTGCATACAGGCACATACTGAAACCACACCTCGATGTATATATAAGTACACAGAGTACACTGACCCGTCCGGTCGTAAATCTGGGATGGACCGGGTGAGGGAGATGCGGTCACTAAGGTAGCCGTTGTAGCCATAGTAACGGAACTTCCTGAGGGCCACCCTCCGACTCTCGGGGCCGAGGTCGTGACCCCAGTGTCCGAACAGCTGGGAAGAGTCTCTGGAGGAGTCTGGGGGGGGGGCAGCGTCCTCCCCGTCCCTCTGAGAGCTCTCTGTGGACACACAGGCACAGATACTGATGCACTGTGTAGACAAAACGGTTTTTTAAGAAACATATTTTAAAATGCTCACATTCTCTCCAAATGTTTATTCATAGATACAATTTATAAATGAATAACTATCAGGGTGCAGGGTTAAGGCATACATTGAAATACTGATGTAATAAATACAGATGTTATAAAGAGTTATACACAGACATGGTAAATGAGTCACAAGGAGTGAAACGTCCCTGAGTGTGAGGTGCTGTGGGTTTGAGCCCCATGACATTCAAAGGGAGTGTGGAGTGAGGAGGGGCGGGGGGGCTGAGTCTGAGTGTTCAGGAGGGTTAAGGTAGGTAGCAGGTAGTAGGCACCGACTTTGGTGTTTTTCGGTTAAGGTCAAAGTTACAGGGTTTCTCTTTTCCTGGCTGTAGGGATGTTTTTAAATTGTCTGCATGCGGAAAACAAGATGACATCAATGTTTGAACTGAAACTGTGAGCAATTTTTGCTAAATCTCATCTGCTCGAGTCAACACGCCATCAAGCTCTCTCCACCTGTCGGTGTGTCGGTGGAGGAGTGTGGTCTGGCTGTGGTGGGATATGGCTCCCGCATGAATAGTGCAGTGGTTATTTTTTTAGACTGCACGGAGAAAGCTAACCAGCTGGTGGAGAGCGGGCTAGTGATTAAAGGACGCCGTTACCCGTGCTAACCCTTGTCACTCCATCTAAAAATGTTATCATCTCTAACGAGTTGTTGGAGAGAGAGCTGGCTCGACACGGGCAGCTTGCGTCTCCCATTAAGTTTATCCCCCTGGGCTGTAAATCCCCGCACCTCAAGTACGTTGTGTCTTTTAGGCAGTGGCGAGCCGTGACTTGTATACCTAGGCCCTCTGACCCCCACTTCCCTTGAAAAAAAAGAAGAGTTATTACGTCACAGCGTATACTTCTGCGGAATATCAAAACAGCGGCCCGGGGTGCAAAACGCATCAATGACAGCGATCCTTTACCACACAAAACAACACCATTTATATAAACACCTATCATGACAGGGCACCCACAGCCAAGTAACAATTACAAATGAATTAAGTCGGCACGGCGGCCCACATTGAAAATGACTTAGGCCTACCTTTGATGATCAAATCACTTAAAGATCAAATGCAAAGCTTCCAAATATGCTATATTTTTATAGAAATGTTGTTTTTAAGACTGTCTGTATTTTTTATTTAATTTAAATCGAGATAATACACCCGAAAAAAAAGCTTTTTATTGATACAAAACTCGACCCAAAGCCGTCTGAATTTCTGACATGTCATTCCCAGCAGCCTCCGCGCGCGTGACGTCATTTTGTACAAACAGTCTCTGGGCCAAATATCCCGACTCGGCAGTCTCGTGCGCTGTTCACATGTCAGCGGTGTTTTTCGCTCATGACTGGTGCAGAAAACTCTGAATTATATCCGCGCAATCACGCAAAACATGGGTTATTGTTGTGCTTTCGGATGTACGAACGGTGCGGGATCTGGGAGAAGTTTTCCACCACCCCGCCCTTGTGGGCTAGGTTTGTCAATGTATGTGAATCATGCTGGGGTGATTTGATTTAAACTAAAATAGTCCAGGGGTTTTTGCCATGTTTCGGTCAGATACAGAAAGTCCAGGTTATTGTCTTTAATGAATTCATTCAGAATGTGGCTCTTATTGTGGATGGAGCGTGTGTTGAGCAGGGCTGCTCTGAGGTGACGTTGCATTGGGGGAGTTGTGTGGACCGGGGGAGTGGAAGGAGATTGGTCAGATTCACATGTTGTTTGTTGTGATGGCGTAGTGTGGGCGTGTGACAGGACCGAATGGACGGGATGGAGTGTGGAGACGTGGAATGAAATAAAAACGTACGGCCAGAGCCTCTGTGGAGGACGGCGTTTGCGGAGTATTTCATTATCTGCGAGGATGTCCATGCAGTCCGGAGGCAGGCGGTTATTAAAGGAGTGGAGATCTGACAGGGAGTAGAGCGGTGGCATGATCCGGTGAAGTGGCGCTAGCACGGAGCTAGCTAATGCTGGGGACCCGGGCAGCAGAGACCAGTAGGAGCCGGATGACCGTGGAAGAAGGAGCGGTGTGAGTCCAGATAAAATGAGAATTATAATCCACAGCATATCAAGAGAATAATTCCAGTGGTTTCCAGAGGAGAATCGTAGGAGGGGCTGACAGCCTGGTGCAGAGTGGGAGCCGGGTGACCAGCCTACTAGCTGGTTAGCTAGCTTGATAGCCACCGGCTGTAGGCGGCAGGGAGAGACGATGTCAGCGGGGAAGCCGGCTGATCGCAGCGGGATGGGAAGACCCACACGAGCCGCGGAGTTAGGGTGGAGACAGAAATGTTAGCTCAGCAGACTTCAGGGAGCCGAGGAGCATCTATGTAGCAGCCTGCTAGGTCCGATAATGCTAGCTAGCTAGCGGGCTAGGGATCGGTGAGCAGGAAAGAGCCAGCAGGTAGGAGATGACAACACAAAGATCTGTGTCGATTCGATATAGAGATGCTGCTATTTTTGCTGATGACTGACGTTTCAAAAGTAGAGAGCCAGACAGGAGAGGTTCTGATCTGGACTAAAGAACAATATTTGGGGCGGAGGAGCGGAGAACAAACAACGCCAGCACCCTCGGCGACCCAAGAAAAAATAATCACCTACAATCAGTTAATACAACTAACGAGTCAAAATACTTTAGTGGTACTTTAGTGGTTGGATGTCGACAACATACTCCAGATCTTGGGTGGCCTCCGACTCAGAATCAGACATGATAACGAAACTAAGTTGTACTATCGAGCAATAAGCCAGGTGGAAATATATTTGTACACTCTGACGTCACGCCCAGCGCCATATTGCGGAGACGAGCGTATTTAATGGCTGAAAAATAAATCGTTGGACTTGGTGTTGGGGGTTGAACAAAATAAATATTACGCATTGCCAGACGCATATCAGGGTTTCCCACACATAGACTATACTTGGGCGGGCCGCCCAGGTATATTTCGCGACCCATTTAGTTTATTTTTTTATTTTTTATAAAATTATTTTTTTATATATATTTTTTTTTATTCGTCCGTGACCACGACGCCATCTGCGATCGATTAACTTGTAGACAATGATCCCTCGCTCCCTTGCTCTGATCTCGCCTCCTTCTGGCCTTTTAAGTGGCCTGCCTCACACAGGGTGACTGGCTGTCCACATGATGTGGCCTGCCGACATGGCCACTGTCATACTGATCATAAATCAAAGTCCTTGATTGGTCTCTGTGTGTCATTCAAGCTCGGGATAACCTCAGCTCAGGTGAGGTAAAGGACTCTCTGAGTGTTTAGATAGTTAACTTAGTCTAAGTTCTCAGTGGGTCTCAAACGGTGTGGTCACCATTTATGTAAACACATATTTCCATTTGAGAGGGTAGTGATTGGTCTAATGGATAGTGAGGTGGGCTGAAGATCGGAAGGCTGTGAGTTCAAATCCCGCCAGGAACACCACCACTAGTGTGCCCTTGAGTAAGGCACTTAGCCCTTAGTTACTCCAGGGAGAATGTCCCTGTAATCGGTCATTATAAGTCGCTTTGGATAAAAGCGTCAGCTAAATGAAATGTAATGTGATTAGTAAAATATGCATGAATAAATAAATAAAAAGTTAACTAGGTGAAAAAAGGCAAGATACACTTTTAAAACTTGTTGAGAGAAAACTAGTCTTTGCTGCTGCCTCCAAAGAGGAGCAGGGGGAGAGGATGGAGAGGGGGGAGAGGGGGGAGAGGAGGGAGACAGGAGAGGCTGGTTCAGGAGCACAGACACACTCACAACTATAAATGAACCAAAACTAAATTAATAAACAAGTTTCAGTGTTTTTTTCATATTGGAAATGGTATGTTATTGGTTATGACCTTGATTTTATGATTATTGAAATGTATACAGTTCTGTTAAATATAGGTGTTTCCATAGATCTAGTCTCTTTATTTTCCCCTCAAAATGCACCAGATTGATGCATTTAACTCCAAAATAAAAAATAAAATCTTACCGGGGGGGCATGCCCCTGGACCCCTCTAGAGGATTTGAGGTCGACCCCCACTAAAAATCACATGGATAGGTTCCTAAATACATTCATAAATACATTTATTTTTTTAAATAGTAACCCATTTCCATATGTTCATGTGTGGGTAGTAGATTTAAACTATAGGGCTATCATTATGGACCCTGCCTGTACCTGTACCTGTTCGCTCTGCCATCGCGTGAAGGGTCTGCTAACAAGCGACCAACAGAAAGGTTAATGTTGTTGCACGTCACCTCAACCCCCCCCGCTACCACCACCCCCCAAAGTATATTTCAGATCTGTGGGAAACACTGGCAGTTAATGGACCAGCACCAGAGGCATTCCCATACACACAGGCGTTGGAGCTGTTCTTCATGAAATCCCAGAAGGATGAAGTGCTCTGACAAACAGTGCCATCTTTGCGCAAAATGATTATACCCGAATGAAAAGTCAATAAATAATGTTGTTAAAACTTTTTTTTTTTTTCGCGCACTGCTCGGTCAGCTTCCGGATGAGGAGGCATTCGTTCGACCAACTTACAGTAGATAACATTACAAACATGTTTAACAGGGGCCATAATAGTGTAAATAATGTTTGTTTTGGCATTAATAACTGAATGTAATGTTTTCTACTTTTTTACTTCTGGGAAGGCATTTGCCTTCATCAGATGGAAAGTGTCTTGACCAACAACTTAAGTGTTTCTTATAGCTATGCAGGGCATGCAAGCGAGCAAACACAATCAAGAACAAACAAACAAGTGAAATGAAGAATAAAATTGAAATTGTACAATACAATATTGTGGTGGTTCATCTTATAATTCAGTCTAGAGAATGCACCAGACAGCATCTAAGACCTGCAAAAATCAAAATGTTCTAGGGGGACGGAGGCCCCCCAAACCCTTCGTGCCATTTCGTCCGCACACATTTTTCAGGGCAATCTCTATTGGGCTCAGGGCCATCTGTAAATTAGCTTAGATGGCCCACAGGGCCATCTCCCAAAATATTTAATGTCATGCACTGATTTATCTAACAGGTTCGTTTTCCACAGACATTATTTCGAGCTATTTTCCAAAATCCTATGGAGAAGTCCCATTGCTCTTTTGTCGAGGGAACCCGAGCGCAGCTTACTTCCGGGTTTTAGGACGCGTCACTGCACCCCTTGCATAGACCTCACAGCGGGCGGAACTTGTCATAAAGTCCGCGAAAATAAAGCCCGCCCATTTAGAGGGAAGATATGATTGGTCAATTGTACTGTCTCTCTCGTTGAGTTACTATAGCGGGCCCTCTGTGAATGTAGAGAGGGACCAACAAGCCCTCCCGTCTTCACATAACGGAGCGTCCACACTACAGCTTCAAAAAAAGCTTGGAGCTGGGCGTATCTGAAGCTTGGGGATTTTATTCGAGCAACGCGACCAACAACCAATCACATGAATCTCCCGCCCCCGACATACAAAGCAAAAAACCCCGGGGATTTTATGCGAGCAATATATATATATATATATATATATATATAAACTCCCCAAACAGGCGAAAACCTACCAGTTTCACCCACTGTCTCTGCCACCTCCCTCCATGACTGGTTCTTCCGGTTTGTATCCCGGTAGGTGAAGAGGGTCTGGTCATACAAAACCGGGTGATTTGCTACGGCGATAATTAGTTTCTCCTCCATCTTTTTTTGAAATATAGAAATGAACGGCGGGATATCTCTCCCAGCTTAGACGCAGTTTGATTGGCTATGGCTTGAGCTGTCAGATTTTCAGAAACGGGATTTGATTGGCTGGCGCTGGCTACTCCGGCGTCAGAAGTTGAACATTGTTCAACTTCTGACGCCGGAGACGCCGGAAACGGACTGCTATGCTACCCACAATTCAGTTCGGCGAAAAGCGAGGCAATGTGACGTCACCCCATTCAAAGTGAATGGGCAGACGCGTTGGAAACCGTTTTTGAAACTGTCGAAGCTGTAGTGTGGACGGGCCGTAACTCGCAGAGATGGCATTTAACCCTTCACATTCCAACAGAAACTTAACAGGCAGATTCGAAGGATTTATTTATTTGGAAATATTATTTTAAATACAATTAAATCGTTATGTTGGTAAAACTGATGAAAAATGTAACAACAAAAAAATATAAAAATAATATTTTAAAAAAAAAGTTTTTTTTTAATGTTTTCAAATATTATTTTTTAGAATATCTTAGGACCTCACAGAGGGCCTAGAGGGCCCTGACGGCTCGCCACTGCTTTTAGGAGACAGGTGCAAATGGTCCTGAAGAAGGATGAAGGGGAACATAATCTGGCTCTTAAATTTAAAATTGATGATTTTGTGTATACTGTCCATGTTACGTCTGACATTTTGAGATGTTATGGTTGTGGAGCGGCAGGACACCTGATCCGCGCGTGCTCAGAGAGTGCGGGTGACGCACCCGTGGTGTCCGCGCTCGTAGCCGGCCCGACGGTGCCCGCGGCGGAGCCGCTACCGGTTGCCTTGTCCACGGCCGGGCCGCCGGTGCTGGGGTCCGCGCCCGCGGCGGAGCCGCTGCAGGTCCCTTTGTCCACGGCCGGGCTGCCGGTGCTGGGGTCCGCGCCCGCGGCGGAGCTGCTGCAGGTCCCTTTGTCCACGGCCGGGCCGCCGGTGCTGGGGTCCGCGCCAGCTGCGGAGCCGCTGCCGGTTGCTTTGTCCCGGGCCTCAACCCTTAGAGAGTCTCTCTCACCTATCTCAGACATAGTCATTGAACAGGATGATGTTAGGAATCTCTTAAAACGAGTCAATATTAGGAAGGCCCCAGGTCCTGACCATATGTGTGGGCGTACACTCCAGTATTGTGCTAGCAAACTCTGTGGTGTTTTCCAGCATATCTTCCAATTGTCACTTGAGAATAGCCAAATTCCTGATATGTGGAAATCTTCAACTGTAATTCCCATCCTAAAGTCCTAAATGACTTCAGACCGGTGGCTTTAACGTCATTGGTAATGAACATTTTTGAATAAATTGTTAAAGGCCTTGTCATGTCAGTAGTAGGTGGTGAACTTGATCGACTACAATGTGCGTATCAGGCAGGGAGAGGCGTAGAGGAGGCAAAGCTTTTTATACTGCACACCCTCCACAAACACCTTGAAAAGCCACAAGCCCATGCCAGGCTTTTGTTTGCTGACTTTTCTTCAGCATTTAACACAATACAGCCGCATCTCCTGGTAGAGAGCCTATTATGTCATTTTAAACTGCCCGATCAACTTGTTTTATGGATTTTAAACTTTCTAACTAATAGAGAGCAACAGGTGTCTGTCAATGGACGCCTCTCTGACTCTGTCATCACTTCCACGGGCTCGCCTCAAGGATGCGTTATTTCGCCCCTACTTTTTATAATGTACACTGATAAATGCAGGAGCATGCAAGACAACAGCTACCTGGTTAAATTCTCTGACGATACCACCCTCTTGTCCCTCCTTAGCGGCTCAGAATCAGGCCACGAGTGTGCTCTTACCAATTTTATTTTCTGGTGTGACGACAGTTTTCTGGATTTAAATGTCTCCAAAACCCAGGAATTGATCATTGATTTTAGACGTCACAAGGATGTTCCTAAGGAGTGCATCATACACAATGACAAGGTAGAAATTGTCACATCATA
Source organism: Gymnodraco acuticeps (assembly GCF_902827175.1). Classification (NCBI taxonomy): domain Eukaryota; kingdom Metazoa; phylum Chordata; class Actinopteri; order Perciformes; family Bathydraconidae; genus Gymnodraco; species Gymnodraco acuticeps. The sequence goes on from NW_022990513.1 coordinate 1,580,133, forward strand.
CAAATACTTGGGCACCATTTTCGATGACCACCTCAAATTTGATGTGAATACTGAGTGTATTGTGAAGCGGGGTCAACAGAGAATGCACTTTCTTCGCAAACTGAACTCTTTCTCTGTCAGGCCTTTCATTCTTTGTCGTTTTTACCAAGCATTCATTGAGAGCCGTATTTGTTTTTCTTTTATCTGCTGGTTCCATAGCCTTACACTGAAAGACAGGAACAGCCTGAACAGCATTGTTAAAACCTGCTCTAAGATCATCGGCGTGAAACAGAGAGACTGAAACTCCTTCTGTAACCAACAGATTCTACGGAAAGCAGAGAGCATTCTGAACTCTCCAGGTCATGTACTTTCACATGAATTTCGTCTGTTGCCATCAGGGCGAAGATATGCTCTACCTGCTCAAAGGACTAATCGCTTTTCTAAATCATTCATCCCTTCTGCACTCAAACTTTTAAACTCTTGAAAAGGCTTTTAACTTGATTATTTATGTATTTATTATCGTGATGCTTTGAACTATTTATAGTGTAAATTAGAATTATCCACATCTGTGCTCCCGGGTGTATCTGTGTGTTTTCTTCTTGTATGTTCCTTCCTGTGTATAAGCTGCTGCTCATAACCATTGTGGGATTAATAAAGTTGTTGATTGATTCCTCTACCTAGTGTAAAATATTGAGAATGTATCCTGTTAGTACTCACTGAAGCCTTGGGTGAAGAGTATAACAATGCTATCCAGGACACAAATTTGGATCCGAGGCTGAACCTCTTAAGGACCTCAAATAGAAAACCCCACTCCACCCTGTCGAACGCTTTCTCTGCATCCAATGAGACCACCACCTCTGGTGTCTCACCGGATGCAGGAGAGAGGAGGATGTTGAGAAGGCGACGGATGTTGGAGAAGGATTGTCGGCCTTTCATAAACCCAATTTGGTCTAATGATAGGATGTTTGGCGTGACAGATTCAAGGCGTATAGCTACTATTTTAGCTAGGATCTTATAGTCCGCATTCAAAAGGGAGATGGGGCGATAGGAGCTACATTCAGAATTGTTCTTGCCTGGTTTTAATAATACGATAACTACCACCTCAGTGAGAGTTTGAGGCAAAGCTCCCCGGTCCAGAAAGTCCTCGAACATTCTCAAAAGGAGGGGGGTCAATTTATCAATAATTTTTTTATAAAACTCAATTGGATAGCCGTCTGGGCCCGGGGCCTTGCCACTCTGGATCAGCCTGATCGAATCAGCTATTTCACTGGGCTTTAGAGGTTGATTCAACTCACCCTCCCGAGCAGGTGTTATGGACGGAAATTCCAGATCATCCAAGAATTTTGTTCTGTCCACATTATCGACAGGGGCTTGTGAGGGATATAGTCCCGAGTAAAAGGTTTTAAAGGTCTCATTGATAACAGGTGGGATTGTTGTGAGTTCACGAGTAGGGGTCTGTATTTGTTTAATTTGTTGGCAGGCCGACTGGCTCTAAATTTGGTGCGCAAGGAGACGACCCGCCTTCTCCCCATGTTCATACTGAAATCCACGCGATCTTAAAAGCAATTTCTTAGTCTCTTGTGTTGAAAGTAAATTGTGGTCCATCTGAAGATGTTGCCTTTTCTTTATCTAATTCAGGGGATGGAAATGTTGAGAGTTTGCTATCTAGTTTTGCTATACTAGTTCTAACTTTTTTTCATTATAGTGTACAGTAATCGATGCCATTTCATTTATATTGTAATATCATAGTACACTCACTACACTCCCCCCTCCCTCCCTCCACCCGCACATGCCCACATGGGCGAAACCAAAAAAAAATGCTTATCAATATAACTTAAACAACAGAGCCATGAAAATAAACAGAAAACGGAAAAGGAAAAAAAACGAAAAAAAACCCACATCAAAGTAAAACAAACAAATAATGATACAATACAGCAACAATGTAGACCAAGGGTCGGAGACCGCCGCCGCCGTTACCTGCAGAAGGAAGCCATGCACGCAACGCAGCCCCGCTCTCTTTAACTCCAGGCGACTTTCTGCCGTTTTCCTCCGTGGTGCTGATCGTTTCACCACAGAGGAAAACACTTCACAAATTGCAGTACCCATAAGGAGCTGTACAAATACCGCAGTGTTTGCGTGGCTGTGTCTTTAGTTGAAAGCCCAGTGGCGATCTGTTCATCTCTCATCGAAATAATATGCTACAAAGGGGCGGACTGGCCATCTGTGTGTTGAACTTTCCTGTCGGCTCCCAGACCGTAGTCGAGGAGGGCAGAAGCAACAAGCTTCAGGTTCAATAACCCACTTTAGCTTAAATGACTGGAGAGAGGCGAGCTCTTCTTGGGAGGCCGTTGCATTTATTTAGCTGTTCTTCTGTTTCACAAAATACACCACAGACCTCTGTTTTTCTTCTTCCTCGTTTCACTTCCAGAAACATACACACGTTCTCTCCATAGGTTCTCTCACTGTCGCTCTACCATCCACAAACACACATGCTCAAGCCACATCTCTCTCTCTCTCTCTCTCTCTCGCTCTCTCGCTCTCTCGCTCTCTCCACACAGCAGCTTTGACCAAATCTTGAAAATCCTGGAGCTGGGCGTGTCTGACAGCTTGGGGATTTCGCGACCAACAACCAATCACATGAATATCACATGAATATCCCGCCCCCGACATACAAAGCAAAAAAACCCGGTTCTTCTACACTATTGTCAAATAGGAAGGGCTATGATGAACATTTATTTTTTTAACATTTTGAACATTTATGAGATTAATGTTTATGGTGCTATTTTATGCTACATTCCATGCTGGCTAATGATACTGTCTATGCTTGCTAGCAACGAAGTAAACTAGCAACGAAGTAAACTGGATATAAAATCCCCAAACAAGCGAAAACCTACCAGTTTCACCCACTGCCTCTGCCACCTCCCTCCATGCCTGGTTCCTCCGGTTTGTATCCCGGTAAGTAAATAGGGACTGGTCATAAAGAACCGGGTGATTTGCTACCGCAATAACTAAGTTCTCCTCCATTTTTGTGGAATATAGAAATGAACTGCGGGTCTCGTTCTCCCAGCTTGCACGCGGTTTGATTGGCTAGCGCTTGAACTGTCAGATTTGCATAAACGGATCTGAGTGGCTGTCGCTTCCAGCTCAGCCTCAAAAGTTGAACATTGTTCAATTTTGGAATCCTGAACATCCTGGAAATCTTCGCCTCGCCCCCCCACAATGCAATTCGGCGACAAGCGAGGGAAAGTGACGTCATCCCCATTCAAAGTCAATGGGCGGAGACGCGCTGGAAGCGGTGGACAAATCGCCAAAAGCTGCTGTGTGTACGGGCCGTTAAAGGGACAGCGATCTCATCTCACTCTGCATGACCCTAATATCATAATATGTGTGCTCTGGAGCAGGGACGTGCACAGACATTTGGAGGGGCTATTGCTCTAAACTGGAAAAAGGGCCTCCCCCCGAAAAAAAACATAAGACCTTTTGAAAATTGTAACTTGTTTTCAATGTAAAAGAAACCAAACGATTTTTACATCAACTAAATTGAACAGTAATTCACATCTCATAACAAAATAAGATAAGGCGACTACTTGCATTCGGTGACTTGATTTTTAAAATGTTTTTGCGGTCCATATCTCATTAAAATATCTAATGTTAGGAACTATTAAAGACAAAATGGGGACAATTCTGTTCTAATGTACCTGTAGTTTGACCATTGTAACTGCTGTGCAGTCCAGACATACCGATAAAATAGGGCCTCTAACTAATTACCTTAAATAAACTCACTAATTAATTAAACCAGTTAAATACGCATTATTCTTATTCTTATCATTCTTTATGAGCGCAGTGACGGTAAAGTATCTAATTACTTATTTATTTAGTATTCCATAACTCAATAACAGAAATGGTCAAACTAAAGTGGTAGAGACATGGCAGAAATCCTACAATGAAGCGGGACATTGAACTGTTCACCCGTGAGAGGGCGATGCTGTCAGTGGCCGTCTCGACCTCGCAACATCCGCGGGGATTGGACAGACGTCACCCAAGCCCTGCCCGCTTCTGCTACGTCATCCGGGGGAGGAGTATAAAGGCTGGGCACGGACACCATTCGGGAGGCTCTGTATTGTGTGACAGACGCCTCAAGCCTCGCATTGTGACATTGCCTTCGTTCTGTGACTTCTGAGACTGTTAGCCGTGTGCATTCTGTGTTAGCTACACTGATTAGCAGTGTATTCAGTAGGGTTTCTGGGCGAGCACACTGATTAGCAGCGTGTCGTCGGGTTCTGTGTTAGTATAGGGTTTGTGTGTATATTGCTTAGATCCAGGTTGATTAGCACCTGTAGACCAGCATTCCTGTGTGTATATGGTGTAGATCCAGGTTGATTAGCACCTGTAGACCAGCATTCCTGTGGGTATATGGTGTAGATCCAGGTTGATTAGCACTTGTAGACCAGCCTTCCTGTGTGTGTATATTGCATATATCCAGGTGATTAGCACCTGTGGACCCGCACCAGCTGTGTTTTCCCACAGTCCCATTTTGTTATTGTTTTGTTTCCACTTTAGAAGTGAGGTATTTCCTTTCGTTTTGTATAGTACTGGGCAACTCTCTTTTGGAGACCCTGTTGTGAGATAGTGACAGATTGACCCGTTGTTGGGCCAAGCTGTTTGTGTACATCATTTACTCAGTTGCCGTTACAAATATAACCACCGGTAACATATACCAAATCCAATCTGGTCGTGTCGTTTCCCCTTTTGTACCCCTAGCCAAGAGGGAACGTAACACCCCCGGACCGTGCCCCTTTAACACCGGAAGTGGCCACAGTAAATATCAACAGAGGAAAGCTAGTGCACATGCTGGATAACAACATCCATCCATACCTCACGGTGGTTCCATATCAGGATATCTTAATACAAACAGACTCAGGTTAAACATTTCAACTTCACCGTTTCTAGAGATGTCCATTTGTGAGTGTTTATTTTCCGTGCATTCAGTCCAGAGAAAGTCCGTGCTCCACAGACTCCCACTACTCGGGCGGGACAATGCATTGGTTGTAGAAGTCCTGGGCTTTTTGCGGACAGTCAAAGTAGTAATTGTGATTTCTGAAAGAAACATGAAGGTGAGCTGGGTGCAACAGGGATAATTGTATTCCTTTCTGGTAAAGAGAAGTCTTGATGGGGATGAACGCAGCTCGCTTTTTGGCTAGGACGGTGCTGATATCAGGATACACTCTCAACTTGGTGCCGCCGTAATCCAGCTGATGTTGTCTGGCCCATTTTAAGACTGCCTCTTTTTCCTGGAAACGGAGGAATTGGACAATGAAGGCCCGAGGTTTCCCCGTGTTGTTGGAGTCTCCCGGTCTGGGACAGAGGGAACGGTGGGCTCGTTCTATCTCCGGAGGACTGCTGAGAACACCGGGACCCGTCACCTCCATTATCAAGTCAGACACAAACTTTGTCGGGTCCTGACCCCTCTCGCGCCCCTCGGGTATGTTTATTATCCTCACGTTGGACCGCCTGGACCGGTTTTCCAGGCCGTCCACCTGCTTCTGGTGTGCGCTGGTTTGGGACTGTAGGGACTGAACAGCGGCTTCCATCACGGTGAGTTTCCCAAAGTTTTCACCCACCACTTCGGTTTTGTCGAGACGATGCCACTTGTTGTCCCAGTGAGTTTACCGACCTCTCCAGGGAATCTGTTGATTCTTATATCAGTCTCGCCATGTCGGATTTGAAGCTATCACTTTGTTTGCTGAGAAGAGCCTCCAGGTCCGCCCGAGTAACCGGGCAAGCGGCAGCCATGTTAGCTGCTATCTGAGCCGCAGCTCTGGTTGTTTGTGTGGTTGATGTCGATGGCTGTTTCTGTTTCCCTTTAGTCATTACTACATACAGTAGTTCCCTTAAATATTAGCGTGATTTCAATTTGCTTTGAAAGGTATATTGTAAAGTTTGTCAGGAGCCCTCCACACACACGTCTGCTCACTCCCTCATCAAACCGGAAGCCCAGCCCAGGAAATGTATTTCTGAAACAGGTTTCCAGCTGCTGAGTTGCCCCCATAATAACAAAGAAGTTTCCATCTGACATTGCCTGGTGCAAGCCGGCGTATCTATATTCGTATCTAAAATCATTTTAATAACACTCTGTTGTTTACTGAGCAGAATAATGCACAGCGTTCTTTCCTCTCGGTTCTCTGTCCTCGCTGTCATTCCAGCTTAAAGCTTGACAGATTAAAGATCTGGCCATTTCCTCCACCACACTAACAACCTTTTAAAACTATCAGCGTTCATTTTCTCCCCATCTTGCTGTCTTCATACTTCTTCATAGTGCCCACGATGACTGTCATTCTGCCTGACAGCCTGCATACAAGCTTACTGTGTGTGTGTGTGTGTGTGTGTGTGTGTGTGTGTGTGTGTGTGTGTGTGTGTGTGTGTGTGTGTGTGTGTGTGTGTGTGTGTGTGTGTGTGTGTGTGCGTGCTTTCGATAATCAACAAAAACATTGTACATTATGACTCTCTGGAGATACAAAGACATTTGCTTTCCACAGACTTAGAGAAAGAATCGAGGTGTGTGTAGAAAAAAAAACACACACACACACCACGGGAGCAACATGACGAGAGGGTAATCTGTGTCTTGATTGCAGCTTGACTGCAGTCTGCAAGTGGTCCACTTCCAGAAATCAATAGAGATTGAGAGTCTTCCTGTAAATCCACATGCTCTTTGCTGTCCCAGACGGCTCCACTGCTCCACTAACAACATTACAACACCACCAATACGCTTTCACTGTTACTAACAATGTGCAGCTATATAAAAAGCCCTTATTGGAAAGAGAAATGTGAAAACAAAGGTAAAGAAAATGGAAGAGAGACAATCAGACACAAACTACATTACGTCCAGGAGGGATGAGAATTTTTAAAAAACCTTTTCCCTTCAATTTACTGTAATTTAGCTCCTGCTCCATGTTCTACATCTGTAGACATGAATTGAAAACACAAAACAGTGTAAGCAAAACCGATCACAGCCATCTACTGTATACCCAGGGTTGGGGTAGTAATCAAAAAAAGTAATGCCTTATTTACTCACTGTTGAAAGTAATAAGTTACACTAGTATTGTAGTTATATTACTTTGGGATTACTCTGTAACATCACCTGAGTCACCATAAATCAAATGACAAATAACAATATAAAGTGAAACTTCATTTATGCCCGATCAGCACAAATCCTTATTCTAATGAGGACAACGCTACACACAGACCTCTGTTTCTGCTCTCTGTTTGACCATCAGCCATGTTTCCTTCAGCTCAGTTTCCATCAGAACTCTGGAACAGGTAGCAAGAAAAAGTATTCCTGTCTGATGGCAGCGGCCCCCCTTTACCTGTATCTTTCTCATTATGTTTCAGAAAGATAACCGTGGAAACGGGCAACATTTCCTCCACGATGAACGCTGCGACAGGCCTGTGTGTCTCTGCTGTGAGACTCTGACATTCCTGCTACGTCTCCTCATCAACGAACTCTGAGTGTAGCGCAATTTCATTTTCTGTCCTCCCGTTATTCAAATAGTCAGACTTTAAAGTAATGCAAGTAACGAGATAATTGTTGTGCTTGGTAACTGTAACGTAACAGCAACGCGGTACATTAACGCATTACAGATAAATGTAATCTGAGCAGGCTGAACCGCTATAAGCACTCATTCCTACCTATGTCGATTAAGCTTCTTAACATTCACATGAAATGAAATGTAGTCAAATATAATGAAATGTACTTTTTAAATGTTGGCCATGAGGGGTAGTGCAATAGGTCGCCATTGTCAGTATGTGCGTCTGTGTATTGTGTTTGTTCAAACGGTGTATGACTGATGATATGTGTATGTCTCTATGTCACTATGTTTGTATATGTGCATGTATGCGGAACTGCAGGACGGAGTCCAGAACAAATTTCCTTACGAGGAGTCGGGGACAATAAAGTATATTGTATCGTATCGTATTACTGTACCCCAAACACTGGATATACCTGAGAAATGTTATGTGTAAAATACTGAGCAATGTCCCAGCAGTCATGAGTGTATTCATAGGAAGACAGCAGACACCTCACTTGCTCTGTGACCTCTTACAAACAACACTGCTGGTTGGCTCGACTTGATGCATAAATGAGATTCAGAGAAATGTAATCTTTATGTAAATGAATTAAATCCGACTGAACGATGCTATCCGACACTACATTAGCATGTTCTTCTCTGCAGGCGTTTTCTCTCAACAACACATTTGCATTTGCAGCAGCCTGTTTGCTCAAACCGCACAATATGCTCCACTTCTGGGGGCTTAATCAGAGCAACACTGGGGCATGCATGTTTCTAAAAAAACAGACCCTGGAGAGGAGAAACGTGTTACTGGAGCTTCATGAGCCAATTAGTACACAGCAGGTCTGTTGAAAAGAGAGGAGAATTTACAACCATTCAACAGCACATCACATCTGCTCTCTGCAGAGATGTGCAGTCAACAACAATGGACTGTTTGCAGGTAATGCTGTACACCAGGGGTGCCCAACCAGTCAATCGCGATCGACCGGTCGATCGCGGGGAGATTCCCAGTCGATCGCGAGATGTGTCTAAAAATAGAACAACAATATTCTGTTTTATCGTTAATGTCGTGTAACATAATCTTCCTGTGCCAGAATAATGTCTTTGAACGCATCAAAGCTTTGTGATTGGCCGGCGTGACCCCATGTGTCGGGGCGTGGCTGGTGGGCAGTGGGCACTATTTCGCTGACTTTGTCCGTGTCAACAGCATGGATGTATAATAACAGGAGTGACAGTCCGCACACACACAAGACCGCAATTATGGCTGAAGCAAAAAAGCCCAAAATATATAATTTTCACTCCGAGTGGGAGGAGGATTATTTTTGTATCTATTCCAATTGAAAGTCCATCTGTCTCATCTGCAATGCGAGCGTGGCTTTATCGAAGAAGGGTCATTTAGGAGCGGCATTTCAAAACAGTGCACAAACACTACGAGACGGAATTCCCTCCTAATTCTGTCCTATGCTCCAAAAGGGGAGGGGCCTGAAAGGACAGCTAAATGCACAGCAGTCCATTTTCACCAGGTCCAACAACAAGAGCAAGGCTGCTACCATAGCATCGTATCGTGTCAGTCACGTTCTTGCGAAACACATGAAGTCTTTCAAAGACGGCGAAGTTGTGAAAGAAGCATTCCTGGAGGCTGCCGACGCGCTTTTGGGGAACAGTAAAAATAACAGAAGCATTTCAACAGGTTTTTGATATAATAAAAACTCAAGTTTGATACCGTTATTAATCAGCTGTAAGTTTTAGTTTGTCGGAACGTATTCATTATAATTATTGTACAAAATGGTATAAGAATGCAAACATTAAGATCTGTTCCGTTTAAATTGATTATAGTCTATTATCAATTCAGGTTAAGAAACTAGTGTTGCTTGCATCCTATTTTAAAGGCATTTATTTTTATAATCTACTAAAATGCAACAAAAAAGGGTTTGATTTTATTAATGTTGTCTTTTTTATTGCACTTTGGCAGCAGATTCCTGTGTAGCTTCAGATCTGAGTTGTCTTATTAGTAAGCCTAATTTATACTTTTGTACCAACACTATTTTTATATAATGGCAAAGAAAGGTCTTTTCTTTTTTTCCTGTGTCATATGTGGCAGCACTGTTCAATGTTTCTTGAAAACATTACCCACTGTATTGACGTGTGAATAAACTCCATCTCATTATCAACAACACTGTTGTGTAACTTCAGTTAAATACTTGTATGTGTGTAGATTAGAAAGAGGTAAGATAAAGGATCTGCAGTATTTTATGAAGTATTCATCGTACAAAGGTCAGTTTTATACAAGTAGTGTGTATTTACCTGGTAGTAGGCTATCAGTAATGGCTACGCCTCTCTATTTGGACTGATAGATCTCGGCAGACTGGCAACTTTAAAAGTAGCTCTCGGTTCAAAAAAGGTTGGGCACCCCTGCTGTACACCCTGATCTGTGTTTCAGAAAGTATGTGCACTTGCAGATTTGGTGTGAACTGGGCAACAGACAATCAACCACAAATGAATGCAAGTAGACATTGCTTCATTCAAGCCTTAAAGTTGGAAACCACTTAGTAAGTGTGATGGTTTTTTACAATACTGTGCAGGGATGCAGGTATTGTACTTAAGTACAATTTTGAGATACTTGTACATTACTTGAGTATAGTAATTTGTTGTTACTGTGTACTTCTACTCCACTACAATTCAGAGGTAAATGATGTTCTTCTACTAAACTACATGTATTTAATACCTTTAGTTACTTTACGGATGTGGATGAATGATGTGAAATATAATCAACTCTAAGCCCCAAACCTGTTTTTCAGGTCTCAGGCTCGAAAATGACATTCCCAGAACAAACGACCATATCTTTCCTTCTAAAAGGGTTAAATTAATAATATTTTTTCTCAAAGCAATGATAAACCTGTGAGTTGGATGTAGAAGAGTCAGAATCAATATAGATGATTTTATTTTAAAGTAAATTCAGATTGAACATAGTAAAAAACTGTAAATTATAATGTCCGTCCAAAAAAAAAACATTACTTATAGTGAAAACCACCCTTGAATGATGGGATAGTAGACTAAAATAAACTATAACATATAATAAGTACCCTGTATCAAGATTGATGCAAAACAAGTGACATGTGACCTTTTTAGAGAGGTTTAGAACAAATAAAACACTTCTGGGGTCATTTGGGTGTATTTTGGTATTTTGGGCCGTTTCCCTGGAACCCATTGGTCGATTTTGGTGATTGACACCTCTATTCAACCGTTAGAGCCAATAGAATCGAGGGGAAGTTCCTAAATCAATCTAATCATTTCCATTGAGGAGTGAGAGTGATGCACACGCAGTTTGCCCAAAACCGGAAGCTCCGTCACACTCTACGTATATGAAAAATATGAATACCATAAATATGATGATGGATTATCAGCAGAGTCGTTTCTTCCTATAAACTGACTATGTGGGGGCATAGGGCCCCCGCGGCCACTAGGGGGCCCCCAAGCTGAAAGTTTTTTGTTTTTTTTATTCATCCGAAAAAAACAAAAAGTGTAATTCATACACACAAAGATGAACAAAATTAGTAGAAGCGGGAGGGCTGAAGAATAGCTTGTGGAAAGTAGCTCTCCCGTGCATCATCCTAATACAGCGGCATTATTGTGTCAAAAACGTATAGAAATGAAGGAGTACAAAGAAATAAAGGAAACAGGAGAACAAATTAAATAAAAGTTAGGGCAGGAAAACAATAAGATATATATATATAGGGTCATTTTCTGCACATGTCAATAGCAGTTTTAACTATCTTTTTTTGGAAATTAAAATACTATATATAAATATATACATAGGTACACATGCACTTGGCAAATGAATAATAATAATAATATATGCATAATTGCATATAAACATTGTGAACACTTATTTTCAAGTGACTTTTTTTACATTCATATGTTCACGCTGTGGTTTGGAACTGCTTTTGAATGTTATTAGGCATTTTCTTATGGAAAATGTTGTGCATAATCAGTACTGTTTTAAGCTGTACTCTCTCAACACATTTTAATAGATTGAGTTTTTTTAAATATGGGAGTTGTGTGTTCATATTTACCAACACCACAGACTATTCGTAATACTTTTTTTTGGGATGTTATTATTTTTTGTAGATTTGTTGAGAACGTGTTTCCCCATATTTCGGAGCAGTAATAAAGGTAAGGGAGAAATAGACTGTTATAAAGAGTATATTTTCTTCAAGAATGTTCTTAGTATGATACAAAATACCTGTTGTTTTTGACAGTTTAGTCTTAATTTATATGGTGCTTCCAATTGAGTTTTTCGTCAACAAGCAGTCCTAAAAATGTACATGCACCAACTTTTTCTATCTCTGTATTGCAAATCCGTATAATGCAGTCATTTCTACTCTCAGACTTTGTATTGAATAATGTAATTTGTTTTGGCCACATTAAGGGATAATTTATTAACTGCAAACCAGTTACATAGTATTTTTAATTCTGCATTCACAATTTGAACAAGATCTCCAAGATTATGATGGGAGCAGAGAATTCAAAGTTCAGGTTCAGCCTCAATATATTTGTGGAGAATTAAAATGAGCCGTCTTTATTTGTAGTCAGCCAAGCCCCCTCCTGTGTTCGCAGTGGCGTTTTTATATGTACAAAAGTGGTGGGGCACAAAAAACGTAGATGTCTATATATAAGCTTCTGCAGTGAGGTTCATGGCTGCTGAGGCTGACTCTTCAGGTTTACAAATATTATATTTTCACCTAAATCAAAATATAATATTATTTTCAAAAGCTTTTTTTGTCTGATGCTTCAATTAATTTTAAACAGACAGTTCAACAAAAGGATACCCAAAAAATGTAATTTTATCATTTAAATATTGAATTGTTCTCTCTTAGTAAGATCCCATTTTCAATCAAATGGTGGTCTTACCTTGACTTGAAGATGAAGTCCATTTGCCTATCCTTCTGGACAAAAATCTCTATTACTTTTTTGTAAAAGTCCTCCTTATCTTCTTGTAGTTTCAAAAGTCTATCATAAATCTAATCCATATATTTATGATTAGAAAATTATAAAAGTAGGGTAGACGTGTGGATATTATCCGGCTGAACAAAACGTGCATTTATCTAACAGGTTTGTTTCCCACAGATCTTATTTTGAGCTATTTTCTAAAACCCCATGGAGAAATATCATTGCTTTTTTGTGGAGGGAAGCCATGCGCAGCTTACTTCCTGGTTTTAGGACACGTCTCTCTCCTCCTCTTCACACACCACACTTTTCGCGGCACACGTACTTACAGCCAATCAGCTCTGAATGATGTGAGATGACGTATGGTGGGGATGGCAGCTCTATGCCCCTATGGTCCTTATTTTTTTGCCACACACATTAAATAGGACAATACTCTGAGCATGCGCAGTGTAGTTTTTATAGTCACCGTTCACTTAGACAGTGAGAGGGAGGGGCATGATCGGGTTTTGTCCCACATGGCTCTAAACAGCTCAATAGGCACACACTGTAGACACTAATTAGAAGAACACAGACTAAAACAGCAATGTACAGACCAATCAGATGATTAAACATGATCTTAAAATATATTTTACATATTTTGTTATTTATTTTTTGCATTTTTTTGTAATCATTATTTGTAATACTTTCTGCTGACACAAGGTGGGGCTGTGAAGTATAACATATTTATACAGTGAGTTCTGTGCTAAGTGCGTTAGCATTTTTTAGCTTATTTTGACTAGTTTTGTTTTGGTAAAAATTGTTCATATTGTCAGTTAGCTGAGTTTCTTCTCGTTAAGTGGGTATGACACATTAATAGGTTGTTAAATGTTAAGAAATCCTGAGACACAGTTTCGTGATTATTGTTGTGTTTTGCCCCCCGCTGCACCTTTACCAGCTTTGATAACACTTTAATGATCAATAATTATAAAACATATCATATATATTATTCTGAAATGGACCAATCTGCACAATGACTACTTTTACTGTCGCTACTTTCACTATATTTTGATGATAGTACTTTTTTACTTTTACTTGAGTAACATTTTGAATGCAGGACTTTTATTTGTAACAGAGTATTCCTTCACTCTAGTACTTATACTTTTACTCAAGTAGAATATCTGAGTCCTAGTGAATTGCCAGTGAACTGAAAAAAATACAAGCAGTCAGTATGACTGCTCATTGTCGAGAGTAAAGCCAACGCATCACTTTTGTACAATTTGACGTCCTGCTCTTTTCCTGACAGCCTGCCAACAATCATTTCTGATTCAGCATTCAGCTGTCTCTTCAAACTGCCACATGTCCTTGTTTATTAAGCCCACAATGGGCTTATTCCTGGGTGGTTCTCACATCATTGGGGTATTCATTTAGTTAAGCACAGGGATTTGTCCAACATTCTCACATGGGTGTCTGACAAATGTACACAAGAACCAAACTAAAATATCTTAGAGCTGTCAGATATAAGCAGGTAGTCAGGTGAGGTACAGGAAGGATGGCCATCTTTTTATCAACCCGGTATCATGCCAAGACGTGAACATGTGACGATTTACCATGCTGGGAGACGTGAAGATGTCACGATTTCGTCCCTTGAAACGTGACAGTTACACGGTATTGTTAAGCCATGTTAACCAGTGGAGAAATAACCCAGACGTAATGATTTATTTTTTAATAGTCACACTAGATTACGCCGATTTTCTGCTAAAAGAGGTGTCGACCAGACTCCTCTTTTAGCTTTAAGATGGGAGAATTGCTTCGAAATATTTGCTTTCAAATCAGATACCATAATATGATCCTTGGGCATTCTGCTCTTATTGGCGAGCTTACATGGAGAACCAGGAATTTCAATGTTGCACGTCCTACTGTTTGAAGAGTTGGATAAAGGTTATACAGCACTCTTTGCCCTTTGATATTTGCAGTGCCTTTTTTTAGCTTTCAGTGAAACTGCCATGGTGTGTTTGGGGCATTGTAATATCACAACGATCCGTGCCTGCTGTGAGCTGAATATCACTCTTCAGTTTGAAGCTCCCAGTAAGTTTCCTCATGTGGCGCTGACAAGGGCCGCTCCAGCTTCGGTCGCACGCCTTGACATTAGCTGCATCTGAAGAAGTCCTGCTGAGGCGCTTAAAATGCAGAGCTGTGCACGGTCCAACCTTTCCGTTAAACTGTTAAGCCCCGAGCCTGTTTTTCAGGTCTCAGGCTCGAAAATGACATTCCCAGAACAAATGACCATATATTCCCTTCTAAAAGGGGAACATTAATAATCTTTTTTCTCAAAGTAATGATAAACCTGTGAGTTGGATGTAGAAAAGTCAGAATCAATATAGATGTTTTTATTTTAACCTCCTAAGACCCAAGCTGTTTTTTTATATTCATTTTTTATTTCTCTTTGCTATTTGGGCTTATTGGAACCTGATAAGTATACAAACTAAGTATCATCTTTTGACATGATGTACTTTTAGAGAAAAATGATGTCCACATATGTGGACACTCGTTCTGAATTTCCAAAAAAGTCATTAAAGTCACCTTTTTGTAATAGAGTGAAAAACTATTTTATTTCCACCTTGAACACAGCAGTTTTTCCTGGCTGCTTTTGCATGTATTAATAACTTATACACACATCATTTTTGCATGTTTTGCAACATGTTTTGAACATCTGAGAGTAAAAACAACATGAAAACACTGCATTTTTGCTCCTTTTGGACTGTCACAACTACAGTACGGCTCATTTAAAATGCTACAAACTGTTGCAGGAAGACATCATATGCCTGTAACAAAATATAAAACATTCAAAGCATTTTGCATTGTCACTGTTGCATCTAATAATACCACATAGGCTACTATTGTATGTGTTTTGAACATCATTGTGAAAAAACAAAACAAAATGAAAAACACCTAACATTTTTGCCCCCTTTGGACAGTCACAGTTACAGTATGGCTTACAGTATGTGAAATGTTGCATTGGTCATGTAAAAAAATAAATAGGAATGCCCTTTTCTTTAGGAACATGTACACACCTATGTGTGAAAGGCTGTGTAACAGTTGCGATCACCTTGCAAGCACAAGAACACTTTGCAGGTCACACAATGCACTCGGGTTCTTCCAGTGCAGCCTGCTACCCTGCAGCGCGCCGCGTTCTTCAGGCTGATCATCTCTGGGAGATGGGCATTCGCCCTCCTGCGGACCGAGACATGGGGCACTGCCGTCACAGGATGTTTCTTCCCTTGATTTGAGTTGTCTTCTTCCTCTGACTGTTCTGAGAGGTCTGCATCGCTTACTTGACCGTGATGCTGGGCCAAGAGGGTCGTAGCCATTTCCGTACGGAACTCAAGGAACTGCATGATGCTCTTCTTTGGTGCAGCACATATTGCGAGGTCTTTGCGGTAGAGTAGCCAGCTGTTGGCTAAAGCCAGATCCGTGAAGTGCATTAGCATCCGCATCGTCCACTTCTTAGTATGGGCGCTCATGTGATAGTAGCTAATAGGGGTGTAACGGTTCACAGAAGTCACGGTTCGGTTCATACCTCGGTTTGGGGGTCATGGTTCGGTACGGGTTCGGTACAACAAGGAAAAGCAAACAAAAGTCCCAAATGCATAATATTTTTTTGCTGTTATATATTTGTAACAGTAGTGCAAGTTTTGGTATGAAAATAAGGAACTGTAACATTTGGAATCATTAACTGTATTACACAGTTAAAAACAAACCACAAACAGTAACACACACACTCAGATGGCCATATTATCTATAATGGCTAATGTCAAACTAAAAGGTTACATAAGCTGTACAACTAAAAAGAATGTCTTGAAAATATTAAAATAAATAATAAGAAAGTGTTTCAATAAAAAGCAATACAGAACTGTATAACATCTCCTGATGTCAAAATATAAAATAAATACAATGATAAATATAAAACAAAATAAAATCTGTACCTTTAGGAGCAATGTCTAACACGTGTAATTAACTTGTGAGTGTGTGAGGCCATTATGCCTAAATAAAGGTACTCAAGCTTTACTCTATTTTCAAGTTTTTCTTCAAAAAGATGAGTTTGTCTACGTTGTCAGTAGTGAGGGCGGATCTGTTGGCGGTAACTATGTCACCTGCCGTCGAGAAAACCCTCTCGCTGGGGACTGAGACTGACTCGGATGTGATTGAGCATGTTCGTGTTACCACTAGCATACCGCACCGCTGTCGAACAACGCCGACACACCGTCCTCGTCCGATCCACAACTCGCACCCCATCATTGTTGTAGTCCACAGGGAACCCGAAATGTTCCCACACACCTGATTTAAAAGAAGCAGGTGGGTCTTCTAGCTCCTGTGTGTTGTGTGAACTCGCCATAGCTACTAACTTTTCTTCTTCATGTATTGTGTTCGTTTTGTTCTTGTTCTTCATTTGTTATTTACGGGCGGCTGGCTTTTAGGCGCAATACCGCCCCCTGGATTATATATAGTGTAATACTGCCCAGTGCCCTGAGTGACAGACTTTTTTCCCACTCTTAAAAAAAGGCGTATTCGCCGTGTGACTGCATGTGCCGAACCGTGACGTCCGAACCGTGATACGGATACCGTTACACCCCTAGTAGCTAATCATTCTATCGATCACTGTACTCACAGACAATGCTTGGTCGCGAGACAGTCACATATTGTTTCAATTTCTTGTCCCAGCGCTGGCAGGTGTCTTCAGGCTCTGTGCCATGAACAACAGACATCATCAATACTGGTTTGTTGTCGTACCACTTCACTACACACAACTTTCCGTCTTCAGTGGAAAGTTCTGATGAGGTACCTCTTCCTGTGTTTTTCATGGTTTTGTCAGAGGGTAGCTTCTCCTTCACGCCAGCGAGTCGGTTCTTCATTATTGTACCAGTAATGTACATCTCCTTCTTCATCATTTGTTCCACACATCGGATGCTTGTGAAGAACCGGTCACAATACACTTTCGTGCCACGATGCAGAGTTTGACACAGACGAGCCAAGACTAAGCTTCCCAACCCCAGGCCCACCTCTTCTTCTTCGACCTGCCCAAGCAGTGCACCTTTACCTTGATACAGATCAAAGTCCAGCACAATGCCATCTGCTGTAGCACAAACGAAGTTCTTGATGCCAACTGGGTTTGGCTTCATTGGCAGATATTGTCTGTATGGACAGGCTCCTGTGAAAGGAATCATCTGCTCATCAATAGATGCGCATTCAGGTCGATTCTGAGACTTGTAGCCTTGCAGAATCCGATCCAGAAAAGGCCTCACCTTCCAGAATTTGTCCCTCTTCCTCAGATCTTCTGGCACATCATCATCAATTAGCACTTTTATTGATCCCCTCAGTCTGAAGAATCTGTCGCGCGTGAATCTGTCAGTGATGGCAGTGATTCTCAAGGCTTTGGACCAGTACATCCTGATTGGTGGGTATCGGATGCAGGACATCAAAATACAGGCACCAAAAAAGTGGTAAACCTCATCTACAGAGGTGTTGAGTGGGTCCCCACTCCTAGACAGTGACATAGCATTAGAGCAATCTGAAATCATTTTCATCAAATCTCTATCTATATACTGTTCAAAATAGTTTAGTGGGGTCCAGCCATTTCTGTCAAGCTCAGTTTCGTCCTCATGCTCAAACTGGGCAAGGTCTGGCATCAATGGAGTAGCCCTCCAGCGCAACCCACGTCCTGCACAACCAGAATCAGAATAAAAATAGTACTTATTGCAAAGTAAGTTACATATTTGTACCCATGCAAGCAATTCACTGAGGTGTATTGGTGCATAACGTAGTTGAATCTGAGTGGACGTTTATATGAAATTTGAAAATGTACCCTGAAGTCATGCTAAAATAATAACAATTACCTTTATTGGGCTGTCCCTGAGTGCTTGGTCCTGGTGTTGGCTCTTCCGAGTCATCATCGGAGCGATCAGCCTCGATCTGCTGAGTTTGACGGCGCCGTCTGGGAGTGCGGGATGAACCTGTATCTGTCCCTGTCCCTGAACCTGTCAACAAGTGTTGTAAATAAGCATTTTGCTTCCTATCCTTCACCTAGCCCTGAGGCCCTGCCTAAAATAAACAAATATCCACTGGGTCTTGGCTAACCATTATTTGCACCACGGAGACGTTAACATCCTCTGCTGAGCTCAGTGGGCTGAGGAATGGGGTCCTCATCATCACTACTGTCATCCTCATCCTCACTGCTGCTTTGCTCCTGTGGTGGGGGTTGATAATTGGCATCCAGGATGGGATCATCGTTGTCAGACAAGTCTTCCAAATCTGAGTTGTCTCCATCAATTAACCCAAGTAGCTCCAATGCTCTTTGCACAGAAAAACGCTCTGGAAATAAAAACATGAAAAAATCAAATACAAACCCATGTCATTTATATATGTATGTATTTATGTATTTCTTTGTTATTTATTTCACTGGGACAATGTACAGCTTTTCAACTGCACCAGAGTTAGCTATAAACAACTCTAGCTATTAGCTATAGCAAGGCACATTTGTACTAGCATATTAACATTTTCAACCCAACTAATTTATGTATGTATGTATTTAGTTATTTAATTGTTATTTATTTCATCGGGACAATGTACAGCTTTTTAGCTGCACCAGAGTTAGCTATAAGCTATTTTACTTGTGCACATTTTTACTAACATATTAGCATTTTCGACCAACCTAAGTCCCTATGTGCACATACGTGTACATCATGTTTAGCAGCATACCAAATTGTTATTTTTACAAATTTTTTGTCAAATTTGCATGTCATGACAAACGTACAATGCTTTGATAAATATCTAAATCAGAAAAAGCCTTGAAATATGATAGGACTTCTTACCTTGTCGAGGTTTGTATTTGGAGCTGCCACTTGAATTATCCCTTGTGTTTGCCGCTATTTTGAATGTTTACCGTAATGTGTTGTACTCTTCTGACACCACCAGATGGCAGTGTAAGTGCCCACATACGTGGCCATGAGGCCCCAGTTCAGCAGAATTAACGACTGTGGTCATATGACCAACAATGTGATGTCCACGCATGTGTACGCCAGTAAATTCAGATTGAACACAGTAAAAAAATGTAAATTATTGTGTCCGTCCAAAAAAAAAAAATTACTTATAGTGAAAACCAGTGCTGGAATTGGGCCGGTACTCACCGGTACGCAGTACCGGCACTTCTGGTTCTGACCCATGGAGTACCGGCACTTCTTGCTCAGTACCGGCATGCTGGCGGTACTCCGGTACTCATGCACCGTGCCAGTACTCAACACTCTCCCGCCGTTCTTATTATACATCCATATATATATATACAGCCGCCCGGTACTCAGTAGATGCGTCATGAGGTGCCGAACGGACATTCTCATCGCTCTAACCGCTGGAGTTTCACAGCGGCTGTCAGCTGTTTACTCCTGTCATTCAAACAGAACGTGCTGGAGAGGGGGCGGGGCTTATCTTCTCCATGTAAATACTGTGGTGGAAACGACTGTCAAAATTAACCTATTTGACCGTGATTTAATAGTAATACACGTTTCAAAATAATAATAATAATAATAATAATGCCGAAGTAACAACATACTGAAAACTGTTAGTAAAACCATGTTTTAATGCTTTACAATTTACATACCTAGATGCACGTGTGTTGTGTTTATGCAGTGCAACTCCCACCCAGTGGGTGGCTATGTAGAGTGATAGAACAGAGCAGGCATGCCCCCGAGAGAAGGAAAGCAAGTCACGTCACAAATTAGCATTTCTAAAATGTTAGCATGGATTAATAAAAGTGCAAAAAGACAGCGGTTGTCGCCGGAAGAAACTTCAAATACAGAGAATGCTGTGCCTGTGTTGGAAATTGTGTCTGATGGGAGCTTTCTTTGGTTGATCCTCCTGCTCCAAGTTCTAGTGCATTAGCATTAGCACTAGCTCCGCCGCCTCCTCCAGAGCCTCTAACGTTAGCTGCTGCTGGCGCAACTGCCACCACCAACACCGGGCAAAGCGATGCACCTGACTGCTGGACAACGGACCAGGTGCAATATTTTGCAAGACCAATGCATGGCTCCTTCTTAAAGATAAGAAGCTAGGATGTCGGATATGCAGAGATGTCAAATCTTTGGGAATACACACTGGACAAGGACTGAAACTGTCAACTGAATGGGGTGAGTGTGCAGTGTCTCATTTCGGTGTTGACAAGAGCAAACAACAAGCTAGCCTGAGAAAAAAAATCAAAGAACATAAAGAATCACAAGCCCATGTAAAAGCTGCTGACATCCTTACATCTGCTTCACGTGAAACTATTCAACATCAAGTGCAGTCTATGCATAAATCTGAATTAGACACCACTATCAGAGTTTTTCGAACGGCATATAAAATTGGCAAACATAGCCGGCCATTCACAGACATGCCAATTGATTTGAATGTACAGAAACTGAATGGGCTGAACGTGGGCAGGGTTTTGCACTCCAATAAAACCTGTGGCGAAATCATCGACCACATAGCTCATGAGCTGAAGAAAAAAATGGCAAAAGACATTACAGAAAACCAAAGAAAACTCTGTGTTTTGGTCGATGAATCTACCACTATTAGTGGTAAAACGGTGCTTGTTGTGTGTCTACGCTCAGCATTAGCTGATGCTGAGCCCGAAACGTTTTTTTTGGGAGCTGATCGAGTTGGATGGAACAACGGCTGATGACATCACAAAGGCGTTAATGGAGTGTCTTGGAAGAGATTTTAACGAGGACTTTTTAGGTCAGTGTTTCGTTTCTTTTGCATGTGATGGGGCTTCAGTCATGCTAGGGAAGAGAACAGGCGTTGCTACCCAGTTGTGTAGTAAATTCCCAAGCCTGTTTGTGTGGCACTGCTCCAATCATCGTCTAGAGCTGGCAGTTGGGGATGTGGTCAAGGAGGTCTCAGGGCTCAATCATTTCCAGATCTTTTTTGACAAACTCTATTCCTTGTTCCATGCCTCCCCCAAAAATCAGAGGCAGTTAGCGCAGTGTGCGCAAGCAGTCGGACAGCGTCTCCTGGTGATAGGGCGTGTTTTGTCCATCCGCTGGGTGGCTTCAAGTGAAAGGAGCGTCAGAGCAGTCTGGGAAAACTACCGAGTGCTTCATGATCACTTCACAAATGCTGCAAACGACACGAGCAGGGATTCCAGAGACAGAGCAAAGTACAAGGGCCTGGATGATGTGCTCACATCTGCAACGTTTGTCAGCAATCTGGGACTGATGTACGATGCGCTCACAGAGCTCAGCGACCTCTCTCGGCAACTCCAAAAAAGAGAGATGACACTGCCTACAGCAGATAGGCTCTTAACTCGAGAAATACGAGTTTTTGAATCCATGGTCACCATGCCTGGCCCACACATGACTACAGTTCATACAGCTCTAGCTGAGAAGTCCTTCAAGGGTGTTGCCCTGCGTGAGAATGGCAGGCTTGTACAGATTCATGCAGGTCAGTTTTTCCGCAGTATGGTAGAGAATCTGAGATACAGAATGACTTCCACAACCTCCTCTCATGTCAGCACAAGAGAAATCCCATTACATGGCCGGGAGGCCCGGGACAATCAGCTAATCCAGGACATGAAAGTTATCCATCCTGGAAGTTGGCCTGAAGAGGAGTTAGACGTACAGTATGGGGACGTAGAGGTGCTACGTTTGTGCGAAGTGCTGAAAGTGGACAGAAGAGAGACTGTTCAGGGCTTTCGCGAATACAAGGAAACCAGGGCATCCCGTACACCTGCTGCCATGGAGCCTCTACTGAAAGCAGTCCGAACCATCGCTGTCTCCACTAGTGAGTGTGAGCGGGCATTCAGCTGCATGAACGATATCCTTACTGCAAAAAGGAATGCTCTCTCTGTCAGCCGACTGTCCAGCCTGGTTTTCATTAAATGTAATGGACCATCACTAGGACAGTTCAATCCGGAACAGTATGTGAGGTCCTGGCTGGCAAAGGGAAGGAGAAGTGCTGATGAAAGAGCCTGTCCAGCTCCAGCCCCTGATACTGATGTCCCCAAGGCCTTCTGGAGCCTTTTCTAACAATGTGAAGTATATTGCAAAGCAGCTCACCCAGTGAGAAGACTTTTGGCATAATGTGCCGATTTGTACAGATCCTGGAGATAGAAGGACTTCAGACCAACCAGGGAGTTATCTGATCAGCTTGGGTGTTCAATGTAACTCTTTACCATGGCTCAGACTTTGTTACTTGCAGTTACAGTTTCTCATTTTAGATTGTGCAAATTTTGCATTTGTTTTTACATGTTCTTTGTTCATGCTCTTTATCATTTTTCTGAGTTGGAAAGTTAGATTGCATCATAGTTTACTTTATACATATTTGTATTCTTCAGTGGTGAAGTATATTGCAAAGCAGCTCAGCCATGTGAGAAGACTTTTGGCACTTTTTCGTTTTTCGTTTTCTGAGTTGGAAAGTTAGATTGCATTCAAAATGTACAGAAATACTTAATTTTGTTAAAGCTTTTTATAAAAAATGCTTCTGACCAGAGCTTTGTTTCCTTGTCATTAATGTTGCACACCACCAGAGGGGCTCTCACCTGAAAGGTCTCTGCTTCATGTGTCTTCAGCAGAAGATCTAGACTTTGATTGCTATATTTTCAGTTAATATTGACCTTACTGAGCTTTAGCCATATCCGCTGCCTATCATAAAAAATGTTAAGTACAGTGAACCTTTCTAAAATATACAGTAGTAAAGAGACAAACCCACCAGCATTATAGTAGTCAAATTCTTGTTTGTGGGCTGTATATATAAAATTGACTTGAAAAAGTTGCTGATTTTAGAGTACTGGCACCTTTTTCATTCCAATTCAAGCACTGGTGAAAACCACCCTTGAATGATGGGATGGTAGACTAAAAGCTTTAGGAATCCAAACTACAACATATAATAAGTACCCTGTATCGAGATTGATGCAAAACAAGTGACATTTGACCTTTTCAGAGAGATTTAGCCAAAGAAACCCACTTCTGGGGTCATTTGGGTGGATTTGACCTATCTCTGGCCCCCCTTGCTCGATTTTGCTGATTGACATCTCTTTCTAACCGTCAGAGCCAATGGATCGAGGGGAACTCCCACATACTCCTTATTTGGTAATGTGTGTGTGTGAGACTGACGCATAGCCAAAACCGGAAGCTGCGATAACTCTGGCGGCTAACATTAGCAGCTAACTTTTACTCTCCGATTTTTACATAAAAATGGAATTATGGATTATAAATAAAAAATAAAAAATATTCCACAGAAACATTATCAACCTATGGATCAACCGATTCAGCCGCGGTTTTTCTCGTTTTAATGCCATTGAACAAGTCTTTTGATCAGATTGACAGCTACGGTGAGACGATCTCCCGTAAAAGCTACGTAAAGGTACGTGTTGTGATGTCTGTGTTTGCTTCCCCTGTCGCGAGTTCGGATCACTCAGTGATGATACTATATACCTAAATAATCTGTGGAACCTCAGCTTTAATCGGATATCTTGTATGTGCAGCTGATAAGGGTATCTTTTATCTTGAGTTCTGTGCCAAAGTGCGTTAGCATTTTTCGCTCAGGGGTCATTTAGATGCTTCTTATGAGACTTGTGTTTTGTTTTGGTAAAAATGGTTTGTATCGTCAGTTAGCTGAGATTCTTCCCGTTAGTCTGGTATAACACATTAATAGGTTCTTAAATATTAAGATCGCCTGAGACACAGTGTCGTGAAAAAAAAAAGGACCCGCCGAGGGGGTCCTTGGGGCTTAACAGTTAAAAACACTTTTTACATTCTAGCAAAGTGATGCCCGAACCATTGAGGCACCCAGCCATGCTCATGTTAGCGGCTTTTGAATCATGGTGTTATTTATTGGGCTCAGTGCATGAAGGGGACACAGATTTGGTGAAGGACATTGTGTTTGCCTTTGTTAAGTCCCTCCTTGCTCTAAGTGTTTGCTAAAAGGGAAGGCAACTATAATCAGGGGGCACATAACTGGCACGCAGGTACGCATGCGCGGCAAAAATATGAATTGCGTAACGTCACTTGTGTCACTACGCGCCTTTGCGTACCTCAAAACATCAAAACAAAACACATATTTCGTCTACACGTGTTCCTTGTCAACAGTCAATGGAGTAAACTAGAGACATGTTTAAAAAAAAAAAAAAGACATTACAGTAAGCAGCTACATTGCCATTTCGCTCCCTGCAAAAACTCTTCGGACTTTCTGTGACTGACTGAACTGGAGCTGGCCGACCCGCGCAGGACATAACCGACGGACCTGTGAAGCTTACAGGAGGCAGAGGCTTAGATCACCGGACAACAGAGTTGGTCGCCGTGTGCACACACAGGGTTAACGTCGGTAAGAACAACATAATTGTGCCAAAACTCCGCCAACTGGCTGCAGTGGGAGACTCCCCTGAGCACACTCTGTGCCCCGCGCACACACTGGAGAACTGCGTAAAATCAGCTGATCACAACGTTCACGCTCTGTGGTCAAGCTGCTGCAGTTTGATTTACAACAAAGTGCAGTAAAACACACAGTTGCAAACTTCCTCAGGGTGTTATGGAAGAGTTTGAAATCAGACAGAGGTGGAAGAAGTACTCAGATCTTGTACTTGAGTAAAAATAGAAGTACAAGTACCATTACTTTGTTACAATAAAAGTCCTGCATTCAAAATGTTACTCAAGTAAAATTAGAAAAGTATTATCATCAAAATATAGATAAAGTACCAAAAGTAAAAGTAGTCATTGTGCAGATTGGTCCATTTCAGAATAATATATATGATATGTTTTGTAATGATTGATCATTCAAGTGTTCTCAAAGCTGGTAAAGGTGCAGCTACTTTTACAAATTAGATCAAAGTCAAGTAAAGTACAAATATCTCAATTGTACTTAAGTAGAGTACTTGACGAAGTGTACTTAGTAACTTCCCACATCTGAAATCAGATATGACTTCAAGTCATGTGATAATTTCTTAGTATTTGATCCTTCAACTTGGCCTCAAGAAATGCAAGGACTTCACAGTTTTGGCAACACATTTTGGAGAAAGCAAATCGGAGGCTTCAAAAGAGACAGGGAGGTGCATCTTCATCATCTGCATCATCTAGCATGCAAGAAGTGTACATAGAGGACAGTGAAGGAGACACTGAGGAGGACCACGCTTCGTGTGGGGTGAGTACCAAACGCTGTCTCCTGGTACTCACCTGAGTAACTCACTCAAAAAGTGATGTGCACCCCTGACTATAATGCAAAATGACAAGGTGACCGCTTCTGGCCTTCAGCAAATACAATCTGCTCATTAAAAGCAGATTCCACTACTTCAGAACAATAATATTGTTTTTTCCTCGGTCCCCCCAGTCACAGCTCATCCTCCAGGCAGTTTCACTTCGCTGCTTTTTGTCTTCAGCGTAGACAAACATTGTATACGACAGATTTTCCGGAAAGCCTACATGTTTCCAACTAAGACACGTGTCTTCTGAAATAGTCTTGTCACTTGTCTTGTCCTTTCTTATTCTGTCTTGCTCTGAATCATCTGCATGAGAGACAGCAGGGAATATCAGACAGCCACTGGATAAGTGTGTGTGTGTGTGTGTGTGTGTGTGTGTGTGTGTGTGTGTGTGTGTGTGTGTGTGTGTGTGTGTGTGTGTGTGTGTGTGTGTGTGTGTGTGTGTGTGTGTGTGTGTGTGTGTGTGTGTGTGTGTGTGTGTGTGTGTGTGTGTGTGTGTGTGTGTGTGTGTGTGTGTGTGTGTGTGTGTGTGTGTGTGTGTGTGTGTGTGTGTGTGTGTGTGTCAGAGAGACAGGACAGAGGAGCTGGTGCAGAGGAACTGCTCCGGGCAGTGTCCTCATCTGAAACCAGCAGAAACAAGCGGAAGGCTCTGTTCACAAACTCTGAGCGCTTGAGAGAAATAAGTCTCCACTGAATCGAAAGGAAAGATGACCAGCATGATTTACAGTCTTCCCAACATGTACAAATTGACCTTCTTGTTTTCTGTTATTAAGTGACTGGGTTAAGCATCTCAGTGGTTACCAAATTAATAAGAGGATATTGGGTTGTATTATACAGTATGGGAACTGTCACAATTACTGTCACAATTATCAAGGTAAAGGTAATTCCAAAATGAAATATTAACCACCAGGCAACACCAGTACAGGAAGATTGAGGTGGGGAAAAAACATGTTGTTCAATAAGACTTCTACTTTCAAGGGTTCAATATTCACATAACTCACCGGATAATAAACAAAATACTTTTAATGATGTGATTTACTTTCTTTCAAAAACTTAGATGAGAATATAAATGCCACCCTGTTATCAAACTATGAATGTGTCATACCCACTTAACGGGAAGAAAATCAGCTATCAGACAATATTAACAATTTTAAGCACCTAACTCATGCTAAAATACCCTTATTACTTATCGGATCTGCACAAACAAGATTAACAAGCTGAGATTCCACAGATTCCAGAAATATAAGTATCACCACTGAGCAATCAAAACTCGCGACAGGGAAATCAAACCCAGACACAGTGGCGGCACCAGAGATTTATTTTGGGGGTGCTGCGGGGTAGCTTGACGTTTCATAGAGGGTGCTCAAACATTTAGGATTTCCCATTAATGTACTGGTCGCTACAGTGGAATTTTCTACTGAATCACTCCCCACACACACATACACAATGTACAGTTACAATGAAGGCTCGATAATCAGCTCACGGCATATAGGTGTAAGCAGGGGTAAAGTGCTATTTTCTTTATAAGTGGGGGGTGGACCTAACATCCTCTAGGGGGGTCCGGGGGCATGCTCCCCCGGGAAGATTTGTTTTTTTAAATATTGAAATTAAATGCATCAATCTGGTGCACTTTGAGAGCAACATTAAGAGATCTATGGATACACCTCTCAACACCCAGATGAAACAGAACTGTAAACCAATTTTCTATTTCTTTACGGATATTTTACAAATCACTCCCCTTTTAAACTCTATTCTTGCTGTCATATAGTATTTCATACCTGTTTTTAATTGATGCTCTTATTTTTTTATACCTATAATGATCATATAAACGTGTGCCTCAGAAATACTTATTTACATTAATCGTGACCAAACCATTTTGAGACCCACTGAGATAATTTAGACTAAAGTTAACTATCTAAACACTGAGTCCTTTACCTCACTGAGCTGAGGTTATCTTAGACTCTCAGTCTGACAGGAGATATTTCTCCCTCCACCTTGTTGTTGAAAAAGGTCCTTATATCCGTTAGCGTAGCTAGCTAGCACCAGATGCTAACAACAACGATCTCCGGTACCGGTGCGCACTCTCTCTCTCGCACGCACACAAAATGGCTCGTGCCACACACACACAGAGCTTGAATTAAACACAGAGACCTAGAAGTAGGCTACTTGTACTGTACTGTAGCATATTATTTTCGAATCAATCCTTTTTCAAATGATGAATTTCACACACATAAAAAATGGCTATTTTGGGAGCTGCCACTGCCCAGATATCACACCACGTTACAGAGCAAACACGAGACATCGTCTTACCTTTGCTGCTGTTCTGATCAAAAGTTGTGTTCAATGGCATTAAAACGATAAAAATGCTGCTGAAGGTTAATCCAGAGGTTAATCCAATGTGTCTGTGTCACTTTGAAATGATTACTGATAATCCATCATCATTTTTATGTTTATGACAGCTTCCGGTTTTGGGCATTCTGGCTACGCATCACTCATTCACCAATGGGTAATGTTTAGATGGATTTTAGGAACTTCCCCTTGATTCTATAGGCTCTAACGGTTAAAAAGAGATGTCAATCATCAAAATCGACCGAAGGGGGCCAGAGATATGGAAAATCCACCCAAATGACCAAAGAAGTGTTTTTTTTTGTTGCTAAACCTCTCTAAAAAGGTCAAATATCACTTGTTTTGCATCAATCTCGATACAGGGTACTTATTATATGTTATAGTTTGGATTCCTAAAGCTTTTAGTCTACTATCCCATCATTCAAGGGTGGTTTTCACTATAAGTAATGTTTTTGTTTTGGACGGACACTATAATTTACAATTTTTTACTGTGTTCAATCTGAATTTACTTTAAAATAAAAAAAATCTATATTGATTCTGACTTTTCTACATCCAACTCACAGGTTTATCATTGCTTTGAGAGAACAGATTATTAATTTAACCCTTTTAGAAGGGAAGATATGGTCATTTGTTCTGGGAATGTCATTTTCGAGCCTGGGGCCTGAAAAACAGGCTCGGGTTTACAGTAACTGGTTAAGTCCTGATTTTAACAAATGTGCAGACATCAAGTAGAATCAGTTGATGATCTGTAATACATAATGCCAATGAGAAGTACTAATAAGTATTCAGTATTCATGGAGGAGTGCGTAGTGTCCCTGCTCCGCTGCACAGAGACAGAGAGGGTCATATTACATAATTAAGATAATGTGCTGACCCGGGGGGACACAACGATGACCTCAGCAGTAAAGATAGCATGAAAGATCTAACTAGACACACTGCTCTCACACACACACACACACACACACACACACCACCACACACACACACACACACCACACACACACACACACACACACACACACACACACACACACACATACACACACACACACACACACACACACACACACACACACACACACACACACACACACACACACCACCACTATATAAGCAGCCTTCTCACACATCCAGAGGGATTCATATATTATTCATTTCTGGTTATTGGACACATTTCCCGCTCGTCTCTGGGGACGGGGATGGGGCTTAGTTGGGAAGGGTTGGTTTACATGTGAAAAGGGACCCTTTCACAGAACTAGGACTGCTGCTTTTCTGGTTTCACCATCTGTACTTTCAGACTCACGCAGTGTTATACATTAACACAATTGACATGACGCCCCCCCCACATCCCCCTGAATTAATTAAGACAACTCATAGCAAGTGATGCGCAGTAAAGAAGCATGTGTGTTTGGGCAACACGTTCTCACTCCCAACCCGTCACATGTTGACGGTCGGTCAGGGCCACTTCCCGTCACTCTATTACGGACAGGGACAGGGTACCCCTTGAGAGTCAGTTTTCAACGGGCAGGGCATCCCATTGACTTGCATAGAGCTCCCTGAACGTTGGAAATAGACGAGTTGAGATCGCGGCGAAATGCTCTCCGCAGATCCATTCTCACAGCGTTTATCAACCTTTTTCTGACTCAATGTCAAGCCACACTTATTGTTTTTACTTCTTCATTTTATTTGAATAATGTAGGACTTTTGTTGCCGTCAGTTATGGGGAGAGTAGGGGCTCAGAATACTGAAATCTGTATTGTTTCATCGCTTTTTCCTTCTAATTTTGTATTCTTTTCTAAACCACACACTGTTATTTACTCAACAATAACACATCATTATCCTTGTGTTT
Source organism: Gymnodraco acuticeps (assembly GCF_902827175.1). Taxonomy (NCBI): domain Eukaryota; kingdom Metazoa; phylum Chordata; class Actinopteri; order Perciformes; family Bathydraconidae; genus Gymnodraco; species Gymnodraco acuticeps. The sequence continues at coordinate 1,610,014 of NW_022990513.1, forward strand.
ATTTATTTCTTTGATTAATAAACACAAGTTGGAGTCCGTCAGGATCGAGGGTCGGAGCAGCTCATTTGCTTTAAAGAATTTTACACCCGCTTGTCAAACCCAGTGATAGTCCTCAAGCTCTGTGATTGGATGTTTGAGTTTGCGCCGAGGGTTACGCCGAGCGCCGAACAACACTTTGAAATGGGATGGAACCACGGCAGACTGTCCAAAACTGGATTTGAACGGGTCCACCGCGTCCCCCCCCTCCACCACCCCACCCCGTCCCCATAACTACACATGCTGGCTATTGTGTGTATCGCAACATGCTCTCTATCTATGGCAGGTCTCTACTGGGAATTGTAGTTTTAAAAGACGTTTTCATATTTCCCATAATGAGAAGTTGCCAGTATTAAACTGTGTACATCCCTGGAGGTTTAGGGGATAGGAAACACTCAAATTTAAAACATATAATTAATAAATGGGTAAAAATTGCTTGTGCCCATAATGGGCAGCATTAATATATACCCACATGCCAGCTAAGGTCAGAAGAGCTTTATTTAACAGCTGGTCTTATGTCTGTGACCCCTCCTGTTGTTAATTCATAAGCCTGAAACATGCACTTGTCAAGGTTCAGAGGAACATTTTGCAAATATGGCAGTAGCCATCGATCATCTTAAGATAATATATATTTTATTGATCCCAAGTTGGAAATATTTGCGTTACATCAGCATGTGTAACAGTTGTAAATATGCAGTGGTGTTTATTTGTAAATCATTTAGTATAATCACACAAATTCTGTGTTTTATATTTAATAATTCTGTTTTCTTTATTTATTGAATATTCAATACTTGACAAGGTCGGAGATGAAAAACTTGGGTTGCAGGTTCCTCAACAGTGCATTACAAGACATCTATCAATATGTGTGTATACCACCACCATTAAACTGTCATATTCTGAATAATGTGAATAATGTCAATCACCACATTACACACATCCCTTCACATTTAAATTAAAATTTGCATTAAAGTATTTGTGAGGCCTTCTAAAATGTTTTTCAATATAATTAGGGTTGTAGTTGAAGAGTTTGTAACGGACAATGGCACGTCCATTAATTCCACAACCACACACATGGATTAACATTGATTTAATACATTAATGTAGCCTTTGTTTCTGCTAAAAGAGGGTGTCGACCAGCTGGGGCAACAAGAAATCGGCTAAAATCGAGTGTGACTATTAAAAAATAATATAATTATTATATTAATATTGACAATAACAACCGACCGTCGGGGAACGTTCTCATGACGTCTATTATCAATGCTATGGGAGGTCTATGAAGGTCTATGAGACACCCTGCCCGTTGAAAACTGACTCTCAAGGGGTAACCTGTCCGTAATAGAGTGACGGGGAGGGGCCCTGACCGTCCGTCAACGTGTGACGGGTTGGGAGTGAGAACGTGTTGGTTTGGGGGGGGGGGGGGGGGGGGGGGGGGGCATTACAGGCTCTGTGATGGGAGATGAGGCAGGGGACGTTGAGACCTTCCACATCCGTATACTCAAATAGTGTACCCTCTCAAAGCGGTGCTGACAGCTGCTGCTGCATTGGTGATCAGCCTATCACAGGACGGAGTGTATCTACAGGAGGACGGAGTGTATCTACAGGAGCTACAACCTGGTTCACCCCCGTCACCAGAAATGATTATAGCCTGCACTGAAAACTCAAACGTTGACTTTAATTAAATGTCAACACATTTCACATTTCTGTATCAGGTTAGTCAAAAGTAGGGGTGTAACAGTTCACAAACATTTCAGTTCGGTACGTACCTCGGTTTTTAGGTCACGGTTCGGTACGTTTTCGGTACCGCAGAAAAAATTATCGCAAAACATAAAATATATATATTTTTTTAAATTATTATTAAACTGTGAATAATGTATTCACTCAAATAATAAAAAATATAATAAAATAAACATTAAGGTGCAGCATTTCGATGAACTGAAATAATCTGTACTTGAACTGTACTGTACTAGTACTCACCTAAGCAGCCAACTTGACATTAGGACTTGCTTGTCATTGTATTTTCATGTTTTTTTAAAGAAAAATGAACTTGTCCACATAGAGAACCGCAAGTGACGCGTCGTAAAACCCGGAAGTAAGTTAGCATTTTTAGCACTTCCGGTTCCTTCGTCAAAAAGCAATGCATTTTCTCCATAGGGTTTTGGAAAATAGCTCGAAATAAGGTCTGTGGTTGACACAAATTTAAGAGATAAATCACGTTTTGTTCTACGACATTAAATACATCAGCAGTGACCCCACTGGTGATTTTTGAAGAGTTTACGTGTCTGAAAAACGATGGTTTTTACCGAGTGGCTGAATAGGACTACAGAAATTGTCGAGGCCGTTGTACGTCATTACGCCTAACACGGAAACACTCCCGCTACGTTTGTTTTCCCCTGTGTTCTGCTTGAAAGCAAGTACCTGCCTATCTTTAGTATCTGTATATCTATATCTGACCATTAGAATCTGTATTTTTGAAATTGTCGTTTTTAACACCGTAGTTTTACAAATTATAGAATAATTAATTACCAGTGTTTTCCAATTTTACTCGGCAGTTCGTTTCGTTAGCTAACGTTAGCTAAAGCTAGCGCTACTAGTTAGCTACGCAATGGGTTGTTGCTTTGCTCCGGGTTGCAGCCACAGGTCTTTGCATGAAACGTGCTCGTTCTATCGTTTCCCGGCCAATGTTTTCCAAAGGAGAGTCTGGATTCGTGCCATGAGGTAAGCTGACGTTACATTTTTGTCCATGTCACGGTGAAATGTAAATGATGGGTAGTGACTGTATCGCCGTTTTAGAGATGGCGCTGCTGAAAAGACCGCAACATAAGTAAAGATAATGAATACATCCTATTAAAACCTGTGTGGCTTATATGATAAGTCTAATTAGTACAAGCAGCATAACGTTTCACCATGTAACTAAAGATTGTAGTCAGGGAAATCAGTTTGACATATTGAACTAATAACAAATCACCTCTGGCTGGCAGAGAACTCTCTGCTCCATAGCTTCTCTTGGACGTCAAATCACATGTACATTTTACATTTATATTCAATTTAATATTCCATCCCTCACATACTTTTGTATATATAATAACTTATATTTTGTTTTTCTTGTTATGCTGCTGCAACACAAACATTTCCCAAATTGGGATCAATACAGTAATATCTTATCTTAATTAAGAAATATAACTATTATAATTAGTGTAGCAGCTGACACCTATTTTCAATATGGATTAATCTACCATTTATTTCTTTAGTTCAATTTTCATCTATAAAAATGTCAAAATAGTGAAAATGTTCACGAGACAAAGTGCAAGGTTATGTCTTTAGATGTTTTGTTTTAGCCTATGTACTGTATGTCTTAATGCTCTTATATGTGACGGTGTGACTTCCATGAAACTAATATTTTATATCTTCCCAACAGACGAGCTGACAGGAAGCCTAACACTCTAACAACCACAACATTGCAAAGGCGAGTAAATGTAAATTAAAAACGATTCACAATTTTTTAATTTCTTCTTCTTTCTTGCAGTGAGGTGAAGCTGACCTTGCACTTGGTGCCAGTAAGGATGCTCCTCACGCAGGCTGAATGTTTCTCCCTCCTTACTGACACAGAAGCCCTTGATTTGCAATGCTTCACTAATTGTCATTTCCCTGGCTCCGTAGGCAGGGCCGCCTTAATGCACGGGCTGACCTGGGCTGAAGCCCAGGGGCCTACGGAGATCGGGGGCCTATCATGAGCCAATTAAAAAAAAAATCAAATATATATATTTTTTATTTCGGGTGTTTTAAAAAATATATAAATAAACAAAGTCTTGGCTTTCAGAATATGAAATGTTTATTTCCAAAATCACACGATAAATACATTTTTGAAGCTTATAAAGGGAAAATGACAGCTCTCACTCGCCACTCTGCTCTTCCACAGCACCGCTTCCCCTCCCTCCGCTGAAATTATTAATGTAAGCGTATAGTAATCATAGATAACACGGCAGGGTCCGTTACAGTTTGTTTTCATCTGATTTCAAATAAACAAAGTCTTGGCTTTCAGAATATTAAACTTGTTTCGGCAAATTCAGATGATAAAAACAACTTTGAAGCTTGTAACGGCATAATTACAAGCGGAGAACGGAGTAACTTTACATCACTGCAGGCATAACAACAGCCGGTGTTTCTCGTGAGTGTTTTCCACAGGAAACAAACACAATACACACAAACGCAAAAATACACAAACACGGGCTGTAACGGTATCCGTATTCGGCCCGTACCGTCACGGTTCGGCACATGCAGTCACACGGCGAATACGCCTTTTTTTTATGAGTGGCAAAAAAGTCATTCAGGGCAGTACTATCCATTACACTATTTATAATCCAGGGGGCGGTATTGCGCCTAAAAGCTGTTTGTCAGCCGCCCTTAAACAACAAATGAAGAAGAAACACAACAAGAAAACCAACAAAACCAACAAAATAGAAGAAGAAGAAAAGTTAGTATGGCGATTTCAGATAACACACAGGAGCTAGAACCCACCTGCTTCTTTTAAATCAGCTGTGTGGGAACATTTCGGGTTCCCTGTGGACTACAATAACGATGGAGTGCGAGTGGTGGATCGGACGAGTGGTGGATCGGACGAGGACGGTGTGTCGGCGTTGTTCTACAGTGGTGCGGTATGCTAATGTGCTCCTTATCTTTCTTACAGTGCAGACGCTTTTCTGCTTGCTCTTGCCTCTGCTTACTTTTTATGCTGATTTTTCTATTCTTATTCTCTGAAAACTTCGAGCAGCGGCTCCTGGACATTAACTTATCACTGGGACAGTTCATCTTCGTAAAAAGACGGAGGGTTTCAGCCATATTTCAACATTTTTACGACGACGTCAGTCTTACAATAGCGTGGCCTAGCAACAGCTAAAGCCTGGTAGGCTACTGCTATTTAGCTTAAGCTAGTTGGTAGCAAAATGCCTCCGTTCTCTACAGATGACTTCCAGAAACTTATACAGAAGATGGCTGTGTTGGAAATGAAAATGCAACGGTTGTAAGTTAACGTGGAAGTGAATGGACTATGTCATGGGAATGACACGACTTTACCAGTGTTGCAAAGTAATGGAGAAGGGTATGCTAACTCACAGCTAGTTAGCAGCTACAAGGATTCCAAGGAACAGGAGGGCTGTGTACCGGGTAATAAATCTACAAGTGATAGTCCTCCCTGGAACTCTCTGGGTGCAAAGCCTAAGAGTAAATCACTTCCATGGGATTTGGGAGGACGGATAACAGGCAGAGCCCAGAGCTCCGAAATCTGTGATGCGACCGGCTGGCCTGCATTGTTATCACCCAGGAAGAGCGCCTCTTCAACCCCTATTCATACTAGGAAACAGCAGTGGACAGCTGCTAAAGGGAGAATTACAAACAATCCTCCTAAACCACCGAGTGTGCCAATCCAGAACAGATACGCTCCGCTGACCGAGAACCGGAGATCTGATGACCTGGATAACCTGTCCTCTTCACGCAGCAGGGTAAGGACCAATAGCTACTCTAAAAGTAAAAGGCTAGAGGGAAAGCTAACGACTGGGCCTAAAACTCTGATTGTGGGTGACTCTGCTGTAAGAGATGTAAAAGGTCTGTGTAATAAGAACAACACCAAAGTACTCTGTTTTCCCAAGGATGTGGTCTCTGACTTGGCTGAGAAGATCCTGCATATTGGGGCTGAACATCCGATTGTGAAGAATGTGGTACTGCACATTGGAACAAATGATGTTGTGAAACAACAGTCAGAAGTGCTGAAAGAAGACTTTAAATGTTTGTTGGAAACTGCCAGCTCTCTAAATGCAGAGGTGTTCATCAGTGGCCCTCTACCGCCAGTCAGAAGAGGAGTGGAGAGATTCAGCAGATTGTTTGCACTGAACACCTGGCTTTCAACTGTCTGTACTGACCATTCTGTTCATTTTATTGACAATTTTAACTTTTTATGGGACCGCAGACATCTTTTCAAGGCAAATGGAGTTTGCCTGAACAAGTCAGGAGTGAAATTGTTTATCTCTAACATATTCAACTGCCTGCGTCATCAATCTGTTCCCTCTGCCAAGGACAAGCGGCAAGAGGAATCAAAACAGGAGAAAGACACAACACATCGCGCAGAAAACCCTGAAGAATTATCACTGCACCCGCCTGAGGAATGTTCTGATTATGGGAGACATATGAGACACATGGAGGAGTCTCCACTGCCCCCCCCCCCCCTGTCAACGCCTTTGAGGATACTCCGTTCACCCTTTCACCCTCGCCCACCCTCCTGGAGATCGATGAACACACAAAGGAGATACAGAGGGTTGGCACCGATTCCTTCCTGGAGTTCAAAGACCAAACGAAGGCGATACGCAGGGCCGGCACCATGTCCTTTACCCCCGCTCCTCAACGACGCCCACCAAAATCACAGCGGAGACGCGCACCATCTCCCCCGTCCTCATCACCGCGCCTACGTCAACCACCTCCCCCCCCTGGCAGCATGTCCTCTACCCCCGCACCATCTAGCCCGTCTCCATCACCGTGCCTACGTCGACCACCTCCCCTCCCTTCGAGGGGGCTTCTGCAGTCTCCGAAGCCTGATAAGGATGTGTGTGTACAAAACACAACAAACTCTTACTGATATGTGATGGGTCCAGGCTCAAGGGCGTATGGCACTCTCAACTCTTTCCAGGACATGTCGGGGCCCTGCCTGCCAGTAGCTTTGCCGATATCTGTGTTGATAGGTAATAGATTAAGAGCGGTGAATCATAGAAACAGGAAGCGCTCAAACGTTTGTGTGAGTGTATCTAATTTAGCAGTGATTCCATGTCAGCCACAGCTTGTTACAAAAAACATGACTGATAGTGTGTTTAACAAACTTAAACTAGCTTTATTAAATGTCAGGTCTTTGGCAGGAAAAACATTTTTAATCAATGATTTTATCACTGAGCACAATCTCGATTTTATGTTTTTAACAGAAACTTGGATTGAACAAAATAACAGTGCAGCTGTTCTTATCGAATCAACCCCTCCCAACTTTAGTTTTATGAGTCAGGAAAGAATGCATAAGAAAGGGGGTGGAGTTGCTATTCTGTTCAATGATTCCCTTCAATGCAGGAAGACATCTTATGGAAACTTTGATTCTTTTGAATATGTGGCCCTTCGGCTGAAATGCTCCTCTCGAGCTCTGTTCCTAAATATCTATAGACCACCCAAATACTGTGCAAGCTTTTTTGATGACTTTACTGAACTGCTGTCTATAGTGTGTATTGACTTTGACCGTCTAGTCATTGTTGGTGATTTTAACATCCATGTTGACAACCCCCAGGACAGAGGGGCTAAAGAACTGTTTTGTGTTCTTGATAGCTATGGACTGACTCAGCATGTGACGGAGCCCACGCACAATAAGGGGCACACTCTGGACTTAATTATCTCAAAGGGTCTGAATATCTCTAAGGTTGTGGTGACTGATGTTGCACTCTCTGACCATTCCTGTGTTTTCTTTGAGAGCTCTATTTCTGTTCACAAAAATGTTCAAAAAGAGGTAACCACAAAGCGATATTTAACTGAAAATACTAGGGAAATGTTTACTCAGAATTTCTCTTCCACACTTGCCCCTGCCAACATCTCAGTAAATGAGCTAGTAGATCATTTTAATTCAAAAATTCAAAATGTTATAGATGCCATTGCTCCAACTAAGGTAAAGGAAGTGTCTGGCAAGAAAATATCTCCATGGAGAAAGGCCATGACCGTGAAAACAGAAAAAAGAGAATGTCGAAAAGCTGAACGCAGGTGGCGAAAAACAAATCTCCAGGTTCACTTTGAAATCTATAAAGAGAGACTTGGCTTTTATAATTTGGAATTGAAAAACGCACGACAATCGTTCTTCTCTGACATCATTACCAAAAACAAAAACAACGCACGTGCCTTGTTTGCTACCGTCGACAGACTAACTAACCCCCCAGTGTCAGTAGCCTCTGAATTTCTATCCACCAGGGCGTGCAATGATTTTGCCTCCTTTTTCACTGACAAAATTCAGAAAATCAGACAAGCAGTCAGTGCCTCTGCATCAGGAACAGCAAATGTGTTGTCCCTATCTCCACTTAACATCAATTCAGACATCATGACACAATTCCATCAGATTAATGATAAAAACCTAGAGGACATTATTCAACTTCTGAAATCCTCCTCTTGCTGCCTTGATATTATTCCAACAGGATTTTTCAAAGATGTTTTGCCTTGCATGGCCTCAGATCTACTTCATATAGTAAACAAATCTCTTCACTCAGGTATTTTCCACAGGCCCTGAAAACTGCAGTCATTAAACCGCTCTTAAAAAAGAATAATCTAGATGCTTCAGTAATGAACAATTACAGGCCCATATCAAACCTGCCATTTCTAGGTAAAATCATTGAAAAAGTTGTTTTTCAACTGTTGAGTAATTTCTTGCATTTAAATAACTGTTTTGATGTGTTCCAGTCAGGCTTTCGTCCAAACCACAGCACTGAGACTGCTCTTGTAAAGGTCTTTAATGACATCCACTTAAACACAGACAGTGGCAGAACTTCAGTGTTAGTATTATTAGATCTCAGTGCTGCGTTTGACACTGTTGACCACAGCATATTACTAGACCGACTGGAGAACTGGGTGGGACTTTCGGAAACAGTTCTGAATTGGTTTGAATCCTACTTAAAGGACAGAAACAACTTTGTTTCTATAGGTAAATACACATCTGAGTTGACAAATATGACATGTGGGGTTCCTCAAGGCTCCATCTTGGGGCCTCTTCTCTTTAACATCTACATGCTACCACTGGCTCAGATAATGAAGAACAACAAAATAAGTTACCATAGCTATGCAGATGACACACAAATTTACGTAACAATTTCACCAGGAGACTATGCTCCAATTCAAACACTGAGTAAGTGCATTGAACAAATCAATGACTGGATGTGTCAGAACTTTCTCCAATTAAACAAAGATAAAACTGAGGTAATGGTTTTTGGAGCCAAGGCAGAACGTATAAAAGTTAGTGCTGAGCTTCAGTGTGCAATGTTCAAAACAACAGATAAAGCCAGAAATCTAGGTGTAGTCATGGACTCTGACCTGAGTTTCAACAGTCACATTAAAACTGTTACTAAATCAGCCTACTATCACCTAAAGAATATATCTAGGATTAAAAGACTAATGTCACAGCAGGATTTGGAAAAACTTGTCCATGCTTTTATCTTCAGTAGACTCGACTACTGCAATGGTGTCTTCACAGGTCTCACTAAAAAATCTATTAGGAAGCTGCAGCTAATTCAGAACGCTGCTGCTCGAGTCCTCACTAACACTAAGAAAGTGGATCACATCACTCCAGTTCTGAAGTCTTTACACTGGCTTCCTGTGTGTCAAAGAATAGATTTCAAAATACTGCTGCTGGTTTATAAAGCACTGAATGGTTTAGGCCCAAAATACATTTCTGACCTCCTGCTAAATTATGAACCATCCAGATCTCTCAGGTCTTCAGGGACTGGTCAGCTTCCTGTCCCCAGAGTCAGAACTAAACATGGTAAAGCAGCGTTCAGTTATTATGCTCCAAATATCTGGAACAAACTCCCAGAAACCTGCAGGTCCGCTGCAACTCTTACTACTTTTAAATCCAGGCTGAAGACTTTTCTTTTTGTCGCTGCTTTTAATTGAACTATTCATATCTTAGACTGCACTGTAACTTTTATCCATGTACTTTTTTCTTTTAATGTTTAATTGCACTGTAACTTTTATCCATGTATTTTTTCTTTTAATGTTTATTTTATTAGCTTTTCTTTTTAATGACTGATTTTAAATGCCATTTTCTTAATCTCTTTCATTTTTTGTAAAGCACTTTGAATTGCCTTGTGTTGAAAAGTGCTATATAAATAAACTTGCCTTGCCTTGCCTTGCCTAATGGTAACACACGCCAAACATGCTAAATCATATCAGAAGGCATCACCCAGATTTAGCAATCACCGGAGCAAAAGACAACAGCAGTTCAGCAGCTGATCCCCGCTGTTTTTAAGAAGCCAAGAGACATGAGAGCCGAGAGACCAAAATAAATAACGGAAGCTTTTGGCATATTTTTTTCAACGAGTTTGCGCTCTTGAAACACTTTCTTATTATTTATGATGTAATATTTTCAAGACATTCTTTTTAGTTTTACAGCTTTTTGTTTGACATCAGCCATTATAGATAATATGGCCATCTGAAAGTGTGTGGTACTGTGTATGGTTTGTTTTTAACTGTGTAATACAGTTAATTACTCAAAATGTTAGAGTTCCTTATTTTTAAACTGAAACTTGCACTACTGTTCAAACATAAATAACAACAAACCTGGAATTATGCATTTTTTTGCTTTTTCTTGTTGTACCGAACCCGTACCGAACCGTGACCCCCAAACCGAGGTACGAACCGAACCGTGACTTCTGTGAACCGTTACACCCCTAACACACACACACTCGTGAGCTTCCCCCAGACCAGTAATCCAAACGAAAATATCTTCCCTCCGTAGTATTTTGATCATTTGCTCCGCTAATCAATCAGATCGATGGATTCCAGAGATTTTTCTCACAAATGATGACTCTGAAACAGTCAGTGGGCACCACTTAACAGCCAATCAGAATGAGAATATGTTTCACATGTGACTTATTCAAATTGCGAGTGATTGAGTGACAGATGAAGGTTGTTTAGGAGAAAATGTCGGAGAAGAAAAAGTTTGAGAGTAGCGCTCGGAAAAGGAAATTGTTGAGGGAAAAGGAGTTTCGAGACAAGTAGCTATTTAAAAAATGCCGAAGCTTAAAGGTTATTTTAAACCTGTAGGCCAGGATAAGGAGGAAGGACAGATGAGTTCTGTACCGAGCGGCAGCGGTGCCGGCCGCGGGGCCTCGGAGCCAAGTAGGCCGTCTGGTTCTGATAGCGATGGAGTAGCGGGAGAGGAAAAACAGACAGGAGGGATGTTGGAGGAGATGGAGAGGACGACGAGGACTTGATACATGGAGGGGAGCCAACGGCAACCGGACAAATACACGAGGGAGGCCCGATACGTGGATAGCATTCATTTGGCCTCCAGTGAGACTATAAGGAATCTGGGTGTTATATTTGATCAGGATTTATCCTTTAACGCCCACATAAAATCAATTTCAAGGACCGCCTACTTCCATCTACGTAACATTGCAAAAATCAGGCATATCTTGCCTCAAAACGATGCAGAGAAACTAGTCCATGCATTTGTTACTTCAAGGCTGGATTATTGTAACTCTTTATTATCAGGGTGTACCAAGAAGTCAGTCAAGTCGCTTCAGCTGATTCAAAATGCTGCAGCTCGTGTACTAACCAGAGTTAGGAAAAGGGACCACATTACTCCTGTTCTGGCTGCCTTACACTGGCTCCCTATAGAACACAGGATAGAATTTAAAATTCTTCTTCTCGCCTACAAAGCCCTTAATGGGCAGGCGCCATCTTACCTTAAAGAACTCATTATACCCTACTGTCCTACTAGGGCATTGCGTTCCAAGAATGCAGGGTTGTTGGTTGTTCCTAGAGTCTCTAAAAGTACAATGGGAGCCAGAGCCTTTTCTTATCAAACTCCACATTTGTGGAATCAGCTTCCAGTTTGTGTTTGGGCGGCAGACACCCTATCCGTTTTTAAGAGTGCGCTTAAGACCTTCCTTTTTGATAAAGCTTATAGTTAGGGCTGATTAGATTCAGCCCCTAGTTTTGCTGATATAGGCTTAGTTTGTCGGGGGACATCTTACTTCTTCCTTCTCTCTGTCTATACCTGTGTACTCTCATGTTCCGATTAACCCAGCTTCCCCAAATGTCTTTCTTTTTGGTGTCTATATACGCCGGGATCCGGAGTCATGGATGATCCTGCGCTCCTGTCTCCTGGATCACGAGCCCTGGATCTTGAGTCGTGGCTGTGGTCCTGGATCATAGGTCCTGGATGGATATCCTCATGGATTCATCTTCCTATTATACACACATGCATTTCCAAACATTTGGACTACCTATGTTGCAAATGTATTATCTTTTCAATTTACACACGGCATCTATTACACGTCTGTCCGTCCTGGGAGAGGGATCCCTACTCTGTTGCTCTTCCTGAGGTTTCTCCCATGTTCCCCTTAAACTGTGGGTTTTCTTCGGAAGTTTTTCCTTGTACGATGTCAGGGTCTAAGGACAGAGGGTGTCGTATTATCATACTGATATTCTGTACAAACTGTGAAGACCACTGAGACAAATGTAGCATTTGTGATATTGGGCTATATAAATAAACATTGATTGATTGATACGTCACTCATCTGGAGGAGAGGACCAGGCGCGCGTAGAGCAGAGTGGAGAAGTGCGATCACAGAGCCTGCCGAGGCTATAAATGACTTTGATTTGTTGTTTAAATAGGGGGCCTACAAAACCTATCAGCCCCAGGGCCTGATGGCAGGTTAAGGCGGGCTTGTCCGTAGGGACACCTTACCTCCAGCACAGCGGAAGACCCTACCAGACCATCTGGAGATGCCCCCAACAATCCTGATTGGGAGAGCCACAAACCTAACTCATGGACCTGCATCTGGGTTGCAGTGGTGAATGCCCTGACGCCCTCACATTCATTCATAGTCCCCCACTGTACAGACAAAACACCATCAAGGGCCTGTTGTTGCCCTAGCACCCTGGCACTAAGGGAAGCAGTCACACGCTTTGACCTCAGGACAGCTCCAAAGTTGCTGGCAGTCAACCTTCCTTTCCTGAACAAATGCCAGTTTGGGTTGGTTCGCTGACCAGTGGTAGCCACCTGAATTGCCCTCTGTTGCTCCTCAGACAATGCCATGCTTGCCACAATTGCCTCAGGTCCCTGATGCCCAACAGATTTGATAATTTCAGGAACAGTAAGTGTTTCCAAGCTGTAGTGTTCCTCTTCTGGCTCGGGGGAGAGAAGCCAAGAAATTCCTGTGAACCTGCCCCCGAGTCTGTCCCTCAGCCAGTCACGATCTTCGGAGGTGGGCTCTCTTGTCAGCGGGTTGAATGACTTATTGGTTGGTTAGACTGCACTGTAACTTTGATCCATGTACTTTTTCTTTTAATGTTTAATTGAACTATTCATATCTTAGACTGCACTGTAACTTTTATCCATGTACTTTTTCTTTTAATGTTTATTTTATTAGCTTTTCTTTTTAATGACTCATTTTAAATGCCATTTTCTTAATGTCTTTCATTTTTTGTAAAGCACTTTGCATTGCCTTGTGTTGAAAAGTGCTATATAAATAAACTTGCCTTGCCTAATAAAGATTTCATGTGACACATAAAATGGATTTGTTGATGGGAATTAATGTGAATAAATTAACTCTAGGTTAACGGTACTCTTGCTATCACTACTCACCGACACTCTATAAACCTTGTCCCTCATGCTAGCCCTGACAATACCGGTAAGCACACCTTCATCTAGGCTGCACTGTTTTACGTGTCCTGACTTGTTCTCTCCTCTATCTACACTCTTCTTGTCATCTTTGTAAAACGATATCAGACTGGTAATTGACACAGCCATGACTTCTAGTTAAATTCAGTGTGGCTAAAATGAAAAGCTTTGTTAAAATATGCAAGCACGCGGAAGTCAAAGTCAGCTTTATTGTAAAAAATTCTACATGTGTTATACATCCAGAAATATCGTTTCCCACAGTGTGACATGTATACATAAAACAAAACAAAACGGGCCTAGATAAACGGGGTATAGGCCTACAGTTTAAAATGTTAATATATTTAAAGTGTTCAAAGTGCAGTTTCAGTGCAAGTCAGTTGAAACGATCTTAAGTTGGCGTGACGTTGAAGTTGTGCGACCCTGCTGCTGTACTGGCTTGTAGTTCGTTTATAGCATAACGTTAGCATTTTGCTTTTGGCGACTAGATTTATGATTCAAAAATTATAAAAGTAGGGTTGACATGTGGATATTATCCGGCTGAACAAAACGTGATCCGTCTCTTAAATGTGTGTCAACCACAGACCTTATTTCGAGCTATTTTCCAAAATTCTATGGAGAAATTGCATTGCGTTTTTGACGAAGGAACCGGAAGGAGTTTACATCCGGGTTTTAGGACGCGTCACTGCGGTTCTCTATTGCTTGCCGAAAGGGCAGATCTGCTGGCACTAACAATGTCTCCTGCTGTGGAGAACACCCTCTCTAGGGACAGAGGTAGCAGATACAGCCAGGTAGCGCTTTGCTAACACGGCAACATAAGGATATTTGGCGTTTGTAATAGCTTTGGCTCGGTCTGAACTTGTTGCGAGTGGTGGAGGCTTAAATGCTAGTGGGAGTTGGGTTTGCACTTCAGTCTTTTTTCTTTTGGTACCGGTGATATTCACGTTCGGGTGATGCCTTTTCAAATGAGTGTGCAAGTTTGATGTATTGCCAGCCGCGTAACCACTTTTAGTTGAACAATGCCGACAAACAGCTTTGGTTCGGTCCACCTGTCTTTGTCCGTCATCCTTGTACGTAACTGCAAAACCAAAATGTTCCCAAACCGGAGACTTCAATGATGCTGGAGAATTTTCGAGCTCAACTTTCTCTGCGTTCGCCATTTCGACAGTTCCTCAAATTACTGACTAAATTTGAACGCATCCCTATGACCAGCTCTCTAGTATGCCTCTCGTCCAATGAAATGACTTGCTCGCTCTATGACGCGTTGAACCCAATGTGAGCAAATTACTCTGAATGCTGCGACGCAGCACCTGAGATTACTTCCAAAAAGTTGTTCACGTTCTCAATTTTTTACGTTTAACGTTATATTCGTTCGGTACACTTCGGTACATACGTGTACCGAACCGAAGGGCCAATACCGAATATTTTCGGTACGAATACGTATACCGTTACACCCTTAGTTGAAAGCGATAATGTTAAGATTAACCTAATATTTGTATTTAAAGTTAATATTATTGCTTTCACCTGATCTAATACTGTTATGTGAAATCTGTTGACATAATATATTTAATTAAAGTCAGCTTTACAGTTTTGTCAGTGTGTAACATCTGGAAATGCGTCAAGAAGATGAACCAGGGATCACTTCCCATGTTTATAGCTAATGTAATATTGCCTATTTTTAGACACAGAGGTTAGGGGATGCTTGCTAGTGATGGGAGTATTCTGGAAGTTGAATAATTGATGGGAACAAGAAGACTTCATTTGTGAAGAACTGATTATGTGAACCAGCTATAATGCTGTATTAATCAATATGTTTTTTTATTAGTAAACATATTAATCACCGCCATTCTTCCGTTTTTTCATTGTTTTGTTGAGCATTTAGTCTTATTTTAGCTAATTATATATATTTTTTGATCCACAAACTTTGCTTTGATTAAAAATGTTGCAGCAGCCAGTTCATGATGACTGACTGCATGCTACCTGCTCAGTCTGAACATCACAAGACAAAGTTAACAACCAGTAATCATTGAGGAACATTTAGCAGCTAATAATAGCCCTGTATTGTACTCTAAATGTTCATATAAAATGGGTAATTCAAATGTTAGATTATGGAAGGGAATGATAGAGACCATGCTCACGTCAAAGGTTAACTTACCGTTACCCTACCACAATTACTCACATAGAAATTCCATATAATGTACATTCTTGGAACTCCACATGTTTTAACTGTTTCAATTTGTCATTTGTCCTTTTATATCATCATAATTATATATCAATATCCCCAGGATACCTTTCACAAAAAAATTCTTGTCTGTCTTATGGTGCGTTCACATCGGATGTGATGCGATTTTTGGGCGTGTCGCGATTACACGTCAACTCATTAGGCTTGTTTGAGACGCGTTGCGGCTCGCCTCGAAAGTAGACGAGAATAGCCGATCGCAGCCGGGGGAGGTCTCAAAAAGCTCGCCTGAAGTCGGACAGCTCGGAGTCGGCTTCGTCTTCTTCTTCTTCTTCTCTCGGTTTTTTGGCGGATTGCAAACGACTTTAAGGTGCATTCCGCCACCTCCGGAGTCGGCTTGACTCTGTTTGCATTTATAAAGAATGCACACATGTGTTTAATCGTTAATGTCAGATATGTACTAAGTAAATACATTTGTTCCTGCTCAAGATTAGATTCAACTTTATTGTTATTGCACAGATTACAGGTACTGAGACAACGAAATGCAGTTTAGCTTCTAACCAGGAGTGCGACAAGCAGTAAAGTGAAAAGTAATGTACACAATCTACAGAATAAAATATAGAATGAATTGAATGATGAATAAACAGTGAGGGGTATGAATACACTAGATATACACAGCAGCCTGTGAGCAGTAGTGTGTATGAATATGCTAAGATATATAAAGTTTGAAAACTGTAAGCAGTGCAAGTATAGTATAAAATATATGGATATTAATTTCATGATGATAAACATTGTGGAACAATGATGAAAAATGGGAATGGATGTGGCGACGTAAAACTGACACAAAACAACAACAAGCTTTTGCCAAGCCAATTGGAGAGTTTCATCAGCAGCACGGGGTAAAAACCACCAATGAGCGCTCAGCTCGAGATACCAGCGAGTCGTTTCCCATCAAGCATTTCGCTTCCACAGCCCGTGGAGAGCAACTGCGCCGCCTCGCTGCGCCTCGCTCTCAAGGTTGCGGGCGTCTTTGTCCCGCGAGATTTCAACGTTTCATGTAGGCGAGCCTCCAGAGCAAGTCGGACAAAATGACTAACCATCATGCAACGCACTAGCAAGACGTTGATCGCAACTGCGCAGGTCTGCGCAGGTCTCGCTTGTCTCAAACAAGCCTACTGTAAAGGCGCAAATTCGCTCCGGCGGCGCGAATGACGCAGGGAGATTGACGCGATTGAAGGGGGCCGTGTAAGCCAATCAGCGCTGAGGATCTCAGCCTGCCGTCACTGGCTTTGAATCAGAAAACCAAAACAGCAGCCATTAGCTGTTAGCACACAGAGCACACAGCTCCTCATATCTGTTCAGAAACTGGATTAAAGTTATACATGAACAAAACACAGACTGTCTCTGGCATGGCGAATACAGTCACTGCTTTAATTCTGTCTGTAGGACGTTGTTGTGAGTGTGGACTGAGCAGCTACATGTTAGCTTAGCCCAGAGGTTGCGCTAGACTTTTTCGCTGCCCGTCATTTTGACGGACAGGATCGTAAAACTTCTGTCAAAATCCAGAATTACCCGTCGGCCTTTACACAACTCTGACGGGGGGGGGGGGGGGAAGCATGCTCGTGAACTGTCAACAGGGGGGGAGAGACAGTTCACATGCGCCGTGTTATGCATGGCTGCTGCACCTCGCGGGAGCGTGCACAGCGTAAAGCCAAAACTCAGACATTTTAATGATTTGTACGGCACAGTTAGGTTTGGAAACGGTATGATTTCCTTTTTGGAGGGCGTGCATAACACGGCATAACACCGGAGCCTCGCTGCGGGGACACTTTGGCGCTGTTCGGAGTTTGTTCTAATCTGTCAAATTGACGGACTGCTTTCAGATTTGTCCGTCATTGTTAAAAAAAATCCGTCATGGACGGAAAATATTCGGTTAACGCGATCTCTGGCTTAGCCTGATCACTCCAATAAGGGAAAGGTATATATTGATATGTTTATAGCATATTCTTGCTTTTTTAAATCCTGTTTCATTTTTACTTTATCATTTATCATTTGGTTGTGTGTTTGTTCTCACCTGCATCATGTCAAACATTAAAGCTTTTTGCCCCGCGGCCTCAGACAGAACCTTAAATATCTGTTTGTGATGCAGCAGGCTGAAAACTGAACTCAATGTAAACACACCTCCGACATGTATTTGACAAACAGAACTATTGGAGTAATAAAGAAAGCACAAAGGTTTCAAGACCTGTGTCCGTGTCCAGTACGACACTCAACAATGTAAACACACCTCCGACAGGGACAGCGGATGGAAATGACCTCAAAGCTAAATCTGGCACTGTTACGCTTTTTTTATGTTTTAAGTGTTCATTACTGTGCATTGTCCCTGCCAAATAAACGATTACATGAACGTTAACCCTTAAATGGGCAATCACATATAAATGTATTGTAAAATGAATCGATTGCTATTGTCTACTATACACCCATATTACAGTGTTATTACACCCATATGACACATTAATACATCCCTATTACACATGAATATACCCGTATTAGACCAATATGAATCAGTTTTACGGCCATGTTTCACCATTATAACACCTGTATTAAAACCTTATTATACCCATGTTACACTATTACTACAACCATATAATGGCGCGTTTCCACTGCAGGCCTCGCTCGGTTTGGTTAGGCCTTATTAGGCCCGGCTCACTTTAATGCTGCGCTTCCATTACAGTTTAGGAACTGGGGCAGTTACTATAGTAACGCAGTGTAGGCGGAGCCGTCATCTTCAATGAGAGCCCCAGAAAAACAACACAACCGTTAGCTCTTAGCACTCTGAGCTCACAGCTCCTCATATCTGTTCAGAAACTAGACAAAAGTTAAACAAGTACAAACCACAGACTGCCTGTGTCATGGCGAATACAGTCGCTGGTTTATTTATGTCTGTATAGGCCGTTGTTGTGAGTGTGGACGGTCGGAGCATATATAACTTTAGCTTAGCAAAGCTCCATTTAGAAAACAAGCATTTTAAAAGGGTTTTTCGCCTGCCGTCTGTCTGCAGACTTGTCAAAGCATTAATTCATGGTTTTTACTAACCGGTATCAGTATGTTGTTACTTCGGCATCATTTTGAAACGTGTATTACAATTAAATCACGGTCAAATATGTTCATCTTGTTGTAGTTGTAGCCCCCTTGCCAGCGATTCTCTCTCTAGTTTAGCATACTCAGCCCGACTCAGCCTGGTTGTTCCTGGCCCTAGAACCACGATTTAGTCCGGCCAGAAAAAAGGTGAAAAAGTAGCCCCGGGCCAAAACTAGGCCAAGTGGAAACGCAACCAAAAACGGGCCCCGCACGGCTCGGCACGCTTAAAGCGAGCTACCCGCTGCAGTGGAAACGCGCCATAAGAGTGTTATAATACCCACTAAATGCAATTTTAAAACTGAACAAAGAATTATATTGACTGTTTTATACAGTGAGTTCATGCATTACATACAAAGTTACATAGGGGTGGGCTGTGGCTCAGGTGGATCATGGCTGTCTACATGGGCGTCACATTGCTAAGCTGCTGCAAGGCGGGGGCAACCATTGCTTTACTATTCTCTATTCAATTATTACTCATATTAAACGTGTCGCAGCTCCAAACTGCAACACTTGGGTTACTAGAAATACACCCAGAAATTGAGAACAGTCCTCCTGATTCTACTCTGTAGAGGCGCGCTGTAGAGGCGCTCTGTAGAGGCGCTCTGTAGAGGCGCTCTGTAGAGGCGCTCTGTAGAGGCGCTCTGTAGAGGCGCTCTGTAGAGGCGCTCTGTAGATGCGCTCTGTAGATGCGCTCTGTAGATGCGCTCTGTAGAGGCGCTCTGTAGAGGCGCTCTGTAGAGGCGCTCTGTAGAGGCGCTCTGTAGAGGCGCTCTGTAGAGGCGCTCTGTAGAGGCGCTCTGTAGAGGCGCTCTGTAGAGGCGCTCGCTCTGTAGAGGCGCTCGCTCTGTAGAGGCGCTCGCTCTGTAGAGGCGCTCGCTCTGTAGAGGCGCTCGCTCTGTAGAGGCGCTCGCTCTGTAGAGGCGCTCGCTCTGTAGAGGCGCTCTCGTCTATCCCACATGCTCCACTGAGATCCAACATCTAGTTTCAGGCGGCCTGTGGAACTGCCAGTCAGCTGTTCCTAAGGCTGACTTCATTTCTGGCTACGCCTCACTGAGACCTGGATTACTCCATCCAACACATCCACCCCAACAGCTCTCTCCACAGCATATTCCTTCTCCCATACACCCAGACCAACTGGCAGAGGAGGTGGCACTGGTCTCCTGCTCTCTCCCAAATGGAGCTTTTCCCTCTTCAAGCTACCTAACTTCACTCCTTCCACCTTTGAATTCCATGCCGTCACAGTAACCCATCCTATACAATGAACCATTGTTGTTCTCTACCGTCCACCAGGCGCCTTGGGGGACTTCTTGGAGGAATTAGATAATCTCCTCTCACACATCCCTGAAACTGGCCCTCCCGCTGTACTTCTCGGAGACTTCAACCTCCAGACAGGGAAGATATCTGAATTAATATTTATTTTAAATTATTTTATTTTGCTTTCTCACTGTCTCCATCCCCACCAACTCATAAAGCTCTTTCATCCTCTCTGGACTCTCTGTCCTCTCACATCTCGGCAGGCTCGTCAGTCCCCTCCTGCTCCCTGGCTAAATGACGCACTGCGTGCTAATAGAACCATCCTTCGGGCAGCAGAGCGGAAACCCAAACACCATGATGACCTCCTAACCTATCAGGCTCTCCTCTCATCTTTCTCTTCTTCGATCTTTCAGGCAAAAAGCACTTTCTTTCAAGATAAGATCCAATCTTCCTATTCCAATCCCAAAAAACTATTTTCCATCTTCTCCACCCTATTGGACCCCCCCAAAGCCCCTTCCCCCTCCTCCATTCTGTCAAGCGACTTTGTTAACCACTTTGAAAAAAGGTTGATGATATTCGCTCTTCTTTTTCTGACTCAACTTTACTCACCGCTGGGTCACCAGACCCTCCTTCCACCAACACACTTACCTCCTTTTCCCCTCTCTCTCCAAGTGAGGTTCTTACCCTCATTACCTCTGCCCGCCCTACCACCTGTCCTCTGGACCCTATCCCTTCAAACCTCCTTCAGACTATCGCTCCTGATATTCTACCGTTTCTCACCCATTTCATCAACACTTCTCTAACTTCTGGTCACTTTCCAAACACTCTCAAGGAGGGAAGAGTAAACCCTCTCCTAAAGAAACCCACTCTCAACCCATCTGATTTGAACGCGCTGTCTTTAAACAACTCTCCAACTCAATCTCCATCAGAACAACCTTCTTGATCCACACCAGTCTGGTTTCAAGGCAGGTCACTCTACAGAAACTGCCCTCCTTGCTGTCACTGAGGAACTGCACACTGCTAAAGCAGCCTCCCTCTCCTCTGTCATCATCCTGTTGGACCTGTCTGCTGCATTCGACACAGTGAACCATCAGATCCTCCTTCGCACTCTCCAAGAACTTGGAGTTTCAGGCTCTGCACTTTCCCTCCTCACCTCATACCTCAAAGACCGCACCTACAGGGTAACTTGGAGAGGGTCCGAGTCCGACCCTTGTCAATTAACTACAGGGGTCCCTCAGGGCTCTGTTCTTGGTCCCCTCCTCTTCTCCTTGTACACAAACTCGCTCGGATCTGTCATTAGCCCGCATGGTTTTTCATACCACTGCTACGCTGACGACACCCAATTAATTCTGTCCTTTCCCCGCTCAGAGACCCAGGTCGTCGCACGCATCTCTGTTTGTCTAACAGACATCTCTCAGTGGATGTCTGCTCACCACCTCAAGCTCAACCTTGACAATACTGAGCTGCTCTACCTCCCGGGAAAAGATTGTCCCACTCTTGACCTAACAATCAACACTGGCACCTCTGTTGTTTCCCCGACTCAGACTGCAAGGAATCTGGGTGTGACCTGTAGTGGACATTTTTATCATACCTTATATGCTTAAACCAAATGCTTCTCAAAACATTGTCTAAAACACCTATACCATTTCCTGAGATGTGCTGTTCTTTCTTCTTACTCTAATGATGGTTTTTATTCCCAAGCGCTTCAAGGCCACAGAGCTGATTTGGCAGACTATGTTGAGACTACTCCTCTTCACACAAAGTCTCACAAGAACTTCCCTATTCTGAGAACCGTTATACTATCTACAGCTCAAGGACAGGTGTCTAATAACAATGAGACTGTGTGAAGACAGATATTCTGAGCTTCCCGCCCTTTCCTGTATATGCTTTGCTATGTTATTACTATTGCGCACACTCCTGCAGACTATCCTATACTCTGTGAGACCTGTGTCTTGAAGCTTCAAATAAATAACCAGAAAGACAACTCTGCTTGTTTCACCATTTATTTGTTTGATCACTCTGACTTGTACTCTCCACCGTGTTGACTGGGTCTAAGATTTCCATAACAGACCCTAGATAACAAACTGTCCTTCACTGCAAACATCGCTGCTACAACCCGCTGCTGCAGATACACGCTTTACAACATCAGGAAGATACGTCCCCACCTGACCCAGAAAGCCACGCAGGTTCTGGTCCAGGCTCTCGTCATCTCACGCCTAGACTACTGCAACTCCCTCCTGTCTGGTCTACCTGCATGTGCCATCCGACCTCTGCAGCTCATCCAGAATGCAGCGGCTCGTCTGGTCTTCAACCTTCCAAAATGTTCCCACACCATGCCGCTCCTCCGCTCCCTCCACTGGCTTCCAGTAACTGCTAGAATCCACTTCAAGACAATGGTACTTGCATACCATGCTGCGAATGGATCTGGCCCTTCCTACATCCAGGACATGGTTAAACTGTACACCCCAGCACGTGCACTCCGCTCTGCATCAGCCAAACAGCTCGCTGCACCCGCACTGCGAGGGGGACCCAAGTTCCCATCAGCAAAAACACGTGGGTTTGCTATCCTGGCTCCAAAATGGTGGAATGAGCTCCCCATTGAAATCAGGACAGCAGAAAGCTTACACACCTTCCAGACTGAAAACGTATCTCTTTCGACTCCACTTCGAGCGATAGAATTACTAACAAAGAACTTATATACAGGGCTGCACATAACTGGTGCGCAGGTGCGCATGCGCACCTTGTAGAGTTATATTTGTATTTATTCATGTTAGCAAACTATGGATAAGCTTAAAATGGGAATAATTTGGGTAAAACTGTGAGCTGGATATGGGGCCTGTTGACATGTGTTTTTGAGGACAAAGGAAGATGGGGGAAGGTGAGAGCATGTCCTGATTTGCATTCAACTTAGAACGAGCTACAGTGGTTGTGATGTTAAGAGAGGTCCCTTGGGTTTCTCTGGTGGTTATCAATAGTAGCAGTTAAGTGAATACTGTTCAAACAATACCTGTGTTTGTGTTTTATATTGATTTCTCTGTTTTATCCTTTCATAAATGTAAGGACTACAAATGGCTATAAACATTCTGGGCTGGTTGGAGTAAACAGGGTTTTATTGCTCTGTGGGGGAGGTGTAGGTATGCAGGCCTTGAGACCTTTTGTTGTAAAGTGAGCCTGTTTGGTTTCCTGCTGGCCAGCGTTGCGTCTCCCAATGAGATGACCTGAAAAGATGACCAGCTGACCTAAACCCTAACCCCTCCTTCTTGCTCTGGTATATCTCCGGTGGATCCCTGGCGTTCGGTCTCTTCTTCACATGCTGCCCCGGGTGAAAGTATCTCTGCAGTATGCGAACCAGTGCAGGAGTAAGCCGGCATTACTCTTTAAGCATTACAATATAACTGTAATATATCATGTTGTATTGTAATGATTGTATTGCATTGTCATATTGCCATTAAAGTAGATTATTGTTAACGGTTACTTTGTAGATATGGATTCCTTCCTGTATTATAACCAGCTGGATAGGGACGCGCGGAGATTTGAAAAGCGGCCCAGTTTGCCCTCCAAATCTCCAACAACCTCCACCAAAAAAAGAGCACCGGGTCATTTGAAAAAAGGCGCATTTGCATACCAACATTGAGAGAGAGAGGGAGAGGAAGAGAGAGAAGGGAGGAGAGAGGAGAGAGGAGAGAGAAAGATATTTGCGAGTTGCATATGAACTCAGGGCCGGCCCGTAGCACTGGCGTTATAGATGTTCGCCTAGGGCGCCAGATCTGTGGAGGCGCTGCGCTGGCAGTTCTGGGAGGGAAAAAAACATTTTTGACCGTTGGGGCTCATCCTAATTTTCGGCCTTGATGTAACAACATTCATAATTAAGTAAATGTAACACCCTTTTCACCCCGGTTACACGTTTCATTTGCCCTGTACGATGGGCGCTGTAAGTGATGAAAATGGGGGATGTTGGCTTATCTGGCGCCCGCAGCTCACAGCCAAAATGCGAGTGAGCGTGGGAGAGAGGGAGGATTGTTAGGGCTGTTGTTATTAGAATCTGGTGCTAGCTGCTCTAACGGATATAAGAAGAAGATGTTTCTACAATAATGTGGAGGGAGAGTCCTCTCCAGTCAGACTGAGAGGCTGATAACTACAGCTCAGTGAGGTAAAGGACTGAGTGTTTAGATAGTTCACTTTAGTCTAAGTTCAAACAGTTTGGTCACAATTTATGTAAACACATATTTCCAAGACACTCCTTTATAATTATTGGGATAAACAGGTGTGAAATAATTCCAATGTATACTATAGGACAGTAACCAATAATATCCTTTAAAACTGGAGAGATAAACAAAAAAAATGCATAAATAAATAAATGTTAAGGTAAAATAAGATATGAATGAACAACACAAATAAAATAAGTTCCATTCATTTGTTATTGGCTATGGTAGGTTATTGGTTATGTTCACTTCACATACTTATTTGATTACATCCACTTGTCTAAGATGACAACAGAGACTTTCGACCCAAAACCAGCTGTTGACTTGTGGATGCAAGCAGCTAATCGCAGACTCAACCAGAGAGAAAGAAGTAGGCCTACATCATCAGCTACCATGTCTGACAGAGAGGAAGACAGTGAGGAGAACAGTCAGGAGGGTAGTGATGACAGCTTGTAGGATTACTGGTCATGCTAATGTTGTCTTGTGTTCACCTCTGCATGTGTGTTCTGTGTTCACCTCTGCATGTGTGTTCTGTGTTCACCTCTGCATGTTCTGTGTTCACCTCTGCATGTGTGTTCTGTGTTCACCTCTGCATGTTCTGTGTTCACCTCTGCATGTGTGTTCTGTGTTCACCTCTGCATGTTCTGTGTTCACCTCTGCATGTTCTGTGTTCACCTCTGCATGTGTGTTCTGTGTTCACCTCTGCATGTGTGTTCAGTGTTCACCTCTGCATGTGTGTTCTGTGTTCACCTCTGCATGTGTGTTCTGTGTTGTGTTCAGTGCCGTGTGTCTGGCAAATAAAGTCAAGACCCCCTCAAAAGTTACGGTTTATTTCACTTTAAGGATGAGCACCAAGCAACATCTCCAGGTGCTCCTTTGAGAACCAGGGCAAAAAAGTGATGTGCACCCCTACTTATAAACTAATAAAGGACTGGCTTATCTAAAGCCAGTTGAGTAGCACTTGAAATGTTTGGCTCTATGAAACCTGATGTACTTATATGATTCTGTTTTCTTCAAGGTTGTATCTTCTTGGTCGAACGCACTTATTGTAAGTCGCTTTGGATAAAAGCGTCAGCTAAATTAAATGTAATGTAATGTTTCATAATGATTGATAATGTTCTCAAAGCTGGTAAAGGTGCAGCTAGTTTGAATGACTTTGTATACTGCAGGGTAGCTTGTGGATTTACTCCAGGTGGAACTAAAGTCTGAGTTAACACTTGATTAGATTTCACATCATTCATCCACATCTGTAAAGTAACTAAAGGTATTAAATGCATGTAGTGGAGGAAAAGTACACCATGTACCTCTGAACTGTAGAGGAGTAGAAGTACAACGTAGCATAAAATGGAAATACTCAAGTAAAGTACAAGTACCTCAAAATTGTACTTAAGTACAGTACTTGAGTAAATGTATTTCGTTACTTCCCATCTCTGATAAAAATGACTAGAAACCCAGAATCATGAGGCTAACATGTTATTTATAAAACACTGGATGTGGTCTTGGCTACAGCAGGTTGGACAGTCACACAGTTACTCTATTATAAATGCAAGCATGACTTATCGGCCCATAAATCGTGACATCAGGTTACTTTGAAAATGTAATCAGTTAACATAACTAGTTACCTGTAATCAGTAACCTAATATCACAATAGAAGCAATGTTACCTGACAACATTCCATTACTTTTGATTGAAGAAACCAAGATATTCAAGATAGAAAATGTAGCCTAGACCTACAGAATAGTAGCACTAACAAAATGTGTTTTAGTTTAATATATGAATAAACAGTGTCTTTGTTTGATAAATCAGGTGTCCACCTACTGCATTAACAAATACATATTTAAAAAGAGATGAATGAAAGCCTCATATTTGTGTTACTCAGCCAGTGTTCGTGGGTCTGTTGTGTTCGCTGCCTTTTTGGGCTTCAATTCAACACAATCAAACTATTTTATGCTAAAATACTCAACAGATTTTTACTTCATCTCAATTACAAGCAATATAAACAGCAGCATATATGGTTAATATTTTACATTTGTTCGATCACATTAATGAATTAAAGTGCTAGTCGTTTTATGACTGCTGACCGGCTGGTCCTGTGGCTCATCTTTTTTTGCAACTAGCTAATGCTCAATCTCATCCTCTTCTTCAAAGTCACTGTCAGACTCAGAATTCTCCGAAATGTGATCCTCACATTCTGAAGCCTCTTCCTCTTCCTCTACATCATCATCAAATGGTTCTCTCTCTTCCAGAACCATTTGCAAGGCCCTCTGAGCAGAGAATCGTTTGGTCATCTTGATCAGTTGTGGACCCAAACTGGCGAAGCTTTATTTATTGTGTCTAGCCCCAAATTTGCAGCTTAGATAGAGTGTGAAAAAAATAAAGATCGATTCCCGCAAAACCTAATGCAGGAATCTGAGAGCACACAGGTTTCGGTGCTTGAATTTATCAACAATGGTGCAACCTTGTGCGGGAATGGCAGGGGCAGAAATACAAAACACACACACACACACACACACTACAATTTCCACACTTTTGTTAGCCCCGGGTCAAGTGACCCGAACACCCTGTACGTAATGTAAATGTGTAGGGGAGGGGGGTACAGTGGGTGGTCATTGAAAAAGGGTTCTGATGTATGTTCTTCACAGAAAATGCGCCAAGGCCATTGAGTGTGGGTT
Organism: Gymnodraco acuticeps; assembly: GCF_902827175.1. Taxonomy (NCBI): domain Eukaryota; kingdom Metazoa; phylum Chordata; class Actinopteri; order Perciformes; family Bathydraconidae; genus Gymnodraco; species Gymnodraco acuticeps. Next base: position 1,636,900 of record NW_022990513.1, read on the forward strand.
TGAAAAAATAATTTATCATATCATTTTTCTTTAGCTAAATAATGAAAACGGGTCCCACAGACCCGAATACCATACAAGGATTAATACAAACAAAAATAAACTTCAGGCAGAACATCTCCCTATAGTACATTTAAAATGTTTTTGATGCATTGCAATCCTGCAAGAAATCCCTGTTTTAAATTGTTTTAACAGTAATCTGATTAAGTATTTTCTCAATGTAACCGTAAATTACTTTTTTTTTGTATCCTGATTACGTAATCCCTTTACATGTAATCCGTTAAACTCCAAGCCTGGCTGCCCCCCCACCCAATCGGAATGTTATTGAGCTGACTGAGGAGTTTTTCAAAGGAGCAAATCTAATAAACTCAGAAAACTGAGGAAAACTTCTTTTTGTGAAATGTGATATATTTCTATTGACAGAGCGGCTCTTGAGTGGATCAAAGATGATATTTCTAAAAGCTGAGCAGAGAACACGTTGTTCTGAGGGTGCCTTCCCAGAGTGTGTCAAGTGCTCTGCTGAAGTGAAGAGCATGAAGAAATTCAAAATGTCACGCCACTAAAAGCAAGGAATTGCAGGGCTTTGTTTGAATGCAGTGCTCTCTGTGAAACATAAAGGATAAATACGAGTCCTGATAGAGGGTTCCTGTCCTGTCTCATTCTGCCCCGTGTCTTATAGCCTGGCCCCCGCCCTCCAGACATCTGTCAGCTGTGACCTACCAGTGGCATAAACATGGCAGCAAACCAAAAGTGCATGGGGTCAAAGGAGCAGAGAGAGACATAAGGAAAGGAAATGCAATGAAATAAAAAAAGCCAGATGAGACGCGAGGGAGGATAAGTGAGTACGGGATGAGCGGAGAGGAGGGTGAAGCAGGGAGGATGAAGCAGAGGACAGATCCCTGCTGACCTATAAAAGCTCTTTCACCAGTCTGTTAGCTGTTCACATTCACATGAGATGAAACTGGTACAAACACTTGCTCTCAAGAAGCTGAGAGAACAGACTGTATATCGACTGTTCAACATGTTCCAATCCTCAGTGCATTTTCTCTTGCTAAATAATCCCAGTTTTCTATATAAAAACAGCATTATGATAATACCATGTTAGGGTACAATTTTAAATTAAATCTCTTCAAATTATAATTATGACTATATTTAAAATGTTACAAAAAGTACTATTTTTGGTTAACATTTGTGTGTAATTTCCTCAATGTTTTAAACATTACTTATCCTACAATAAATATAACATTATTCTGTGGGAAAAATACGTAAATATAATATGATAAACTATTCATGTGTCATATTTTTGTATATTGGTCTGGATTACGTTTGAATACTAAATTAGTTATGTGTTAAGTAAATACATACTGCCCAGTGTGAGGAGGGGAAAGAGCTAGTCAAGCACTTTCAGCAAATATTACTTAAAATGCATTTAATAAAGTAAAAAGAAAAAAAGCCTTGAGGCTCTAGGGATCAGCTCCAAACTGTTTTCAGTCCAGGGGAGCCAGGGTTTAAAGATGTGCTGTCAGATAAATGTAAGTGTCCTTGGGTTTATGAAAGGGTATAATAATCATAATTATGATTATTAAAATGTGTTTTGACGAGTATGAAGAGTGAAGAGAATATATCTGCATGTTTCTTGTTGTTCTGAGTTTGTATAGTTTTGGTTTATTGCACTAATTGTAAGTTGCTTTTGAAAAAAGAGTCAAATGTAATGTAATGTAATCAGCACCGTACGCTGCAGTGCGTTTAATAAGGAAGGAAAGAGCTTTCGGATTGACTTATTTTCAAGGGATCGATACAAATGTGTCTAATTTTCTTTGACAATGTGATAATTGTTGACAGTTGAAGTTACTGTAATCATGTCACAACATTTGCAGAATTGTGTTGAGAAGAATGCCCATGACCACAGAGGAGTATCAGTCAGTTTTCATTAGTGATCATCCTCTAGATACAGTGAAGGCAACAGAGTTTGGTGAGGCAGACTATGTTTCTGTTTAGTTTGCAAGCAACATGTCTGAAGCATCTCAGTGACCTCCAACCTGAGAGGCTCTGCTTTGTTTGTGAACCTGTGTTTATTTCTAACTTACATCCACAAAGGGACTCTTGTTTACCTGATGTGACTGATGCGTCCTCAGAGAAGAGAAATGGGTCGGCATCACTCTGTCAGAAGAGATGAACTCATTTGTCCATGATCATATTTAGGATTACGCTGACTCTGTCATGAGTTATCATCAGCATCACTCAACAGTGTCAACACGCATCTCCTCTGCTGCCACTCGTCAGCGTCTGGCAGAGAAACATCCTCAGTATGCTGCACATCCATTGACTATTTTATAAACTATTATACCCTTTTTTGTGACTGCTTTGAAATACATTATGAGTATAAATATTTGTTCAGAGGTGGAAGATGATTTTGTACTTGAGTAAAAGTAGAAGTACCAGAGTGTAGAAATACTCTGTTACAAGTAAAAGTCCTGCATTGAAAATGCTACTCGAGAAAAACCACAAAGGTATTAGCATCAAAATATAGTTAAAGTACCAAAAGCACCAGTATTCATTCTGCAGCCCATTTCAGAATAATATATATTATATGTTTTGATTATAATCTTTGATTATTTGATCTTTTAAAATCGGGGTTGCAGCTACAGTATGAGACTGTAGAGGAATGCCATTCTCCTGTCCTACATAGTGGTGAATGGTCAATAATCATGTCGTGGAATATCCCACCAGCCTCTGGGTCCTCCACAACATTAGAGTCAATAGATATTTAGCTAGCAAACTAGCTGCTGAAGTTTTGCACTACCAGCTAGCCGCTCCGTGCAGACACCATTTTCGTCAGTCAGTTGTTCCTCTCTGTACGAAGCTCTAGTAGTCTGGAAGTTGGCTTTCATAACATTTAATTTTAGGTTGCCATATCATTGAATAAAAAGGGATTTTTTTTCAAACTCCAAATCTCCACTTGCTAATGTTGTTACTTTTACCGCGTTGTTGTCAGAATGCCGTTGATGTGATTTGATTGGTCAGGAGCCAAGGGAAGCCAGCCGGCCTCTGGTTTCCCTTGGCCCCCCATGACCCTGACCTATCAGCATGCCTCATTCATTTGCCTTGCCGTTGCCCCCATTGTAATAGCTCCACACATTTTGGGAACCACTGCGCTAAGCGCTGTGCTCAAAGTTCAAATGATTCCAACTAACAACAAGCTATGTGGAGCGGTGCTAGCTAGCAGGGTACGCACCTTTATTTCCACAAATGGTAGCTAGCTGTTTTTCTCCTCAATGCTCTGAGCTCAAGCAAATCACGTGTCCTGTGAAGGCAGCTGAGAGGTGAGCCACTCCTCCATAACTGTCAGCAGTAAATCTGCACACAATGAAGAAGACAATTGTCTTTTCAAGGAATTGAATGCAATGATGTTGTATAAATAATAATACTCTGTAAGCCTTACATGTCAAAGATAATAGATGAATGTAGTTGAGATATCATCCCTCTGGAAGATGACCAGTCACAAGGTGCCATGAAACCACACAGTGGGTGACCAGTGATCGGATCATGGGTCTATTGTACTTTGACAGGGTCAGCTATCTCATGACTAAGCATGTATTCATAGTAACTGTATTGTTGGCAGTTCTGCTGTGTAAGTGGCCGTGTCAGACCTGACCTTTACCTCACCTACCTCTATTTAGCTTACCATTGATCAAAAGATGCTAAATTGGCTGTAAATAGAAAGGATGTATGTTTCCTTCATGTCTTTTCAGACATGTGAAACCAAGCATGTGAAACTAGATAGAACATTCTGAACTTTTGACTTATGCTAGATGGGGAAATAAAAGCATAAAAGCTCCAGCCACAATTCAGAGAAGGCGCTTGTGGTTTTTGACACCTTGAGAGCGGTTACAGCTGGTATGAAGACAATGAAGCACAGGATGCTGGCGGCCTACGCACAGGACTTGAACCAACTTCCTGGGCCAGAGAATCGTAGAGACAAGCTTATGGAGCTCATTTCCTGTCATAACAAACAGACTGAACAGGTTTTACAAATGCCTCATGATTCACTAACAAACACAAATACAAAACACCATCTACAAACAACCTGATCTCACCAGAATGCGTGACTCCACCACGACTCCTTAACACCGCATTGCGTGGTGGAGTCACGCATTCTGTTACATTTACGTGTCGGCACCACGCAAACAACCCCAATGTAAAGTGAATGAGGCTCCTTTGTCGTGGTGCATACACGCATTTCTATAACGTCCAGCAGTGAACTGTTATTCTATAAAACGTTTTAAAAATCTACTTTATAGCTTGTAGTAACTCACGGGAGGCTTCTTTTATTTTATTTGTATTCATAATAATTTGTATTTTTCGTCAGAATGTAAAAATTACATTAGTTACGAATTTTTGTTCTCAAAAAACAGTGTGTGTAATACAACTGTGATTTTTATTAAATTAGTTAGTTTTTAAGGAAGGCCAGAGCTTCAGCTGTGTCAAATAGATTGTTCCCTTTAGTTAACGTTTTTTAAAAGAACATTATATTCTGATTTGATCATGTCCCCTTTATTGTATTACGGAGAGCAATGTGAGCGTCCATTCCCATTGGATAACGGAGGGTTTTACACCCGGAAGTGAGTATTCTCCTTACTGTCGATTGATTTTACAGTGATATCTGCACTACTCATCAACTAAAAAACACCAGATTATCCTTGTTGATTACACAACATTGATTGGTTTAAATTGTGTACAATGCTTTTGTATTTTTCCCCTTCGATTCGGAGAAACGAATATTTGTTCGGAGTTTTTGGATGGCAGAAGACACTACACTACCCAGAATCCTCAGCTATCGTTTGGGACTACACCATGTGCTTAGCTTGACAAACCCCGTGATCAGTCCTCAAGCTCTGTGATTGGATGTTGGAGTGGCAGTGCGTGAAGTTTACAGGAGCGTCAAAAAGCACCTTGAAATGGAATGAAACCCATCGACGGCACACTATTCAAAACAGGAATCGAACGTGTCCTATCCCCCCCCCCCCCCTTAGGTCGCAGGCTCCTCCAACAGTGCAACACAATAGAACAGATACACAGAAAAAATAGTGAAATAGTGCAATAAGAGTCTATATACAAGTGATTGGAATCTTTTTAATTTTTTTATTTAACCTTTATTTAACCAGATAAAAGCATTGAGATACAATCTCATTTTCAATGCTGACCTGGCCAAGAAGGCAGCAACGTTACACATAACACATAACACACACATATAAAAGAGAACATAACTAAGAAAACAAAAGACAAAAAAGCAGTCACTACATTGTGAATATGATATATTAGATCAATAATTTCTAAGTAGCAGCCAGATGAATGTTATGGATGTTGTTTCTAAGTTCAGGTGTTTAATAGTCTTATGGCCTGTGGGATGAAGCTGTCCCTGAGTCTGGAGGTTTTAGTCCAGATGCTGCGGTACCGCCTGCCAGACGGCAGCAGACTGAACAGTTTGTGGCTGGGGTGATGGGGGTCTTTTATAATCCTGAGGGCTTTCTTTAAGGTTAACGTGGTGTTTTTACTCCACTACATTTATTTTAGTTACTTTACAGATTTGGATTAATGATGTGAAATATAAACAACCCTTAAATCAGACCTGAGAAAAAATTCAGTGAAGGTGATTGTCAAGTGCCAACAATCAGGAGAGATATTTGATAGTTGGTGCTTGAGAAGACTAAACATTTATCTGCAGATCCGTATAAAGCATATTCATTACTCGTTATTCTCTAATAGTTAATTAAAGACTGTATATTATGGCTATTTTGCACATCCCTTTCAAGATTTCCAAAGGTTTATTGACATATCATATATACACAATACGGTGTAGTTATGCAATGAATGAAAAACTTAGGTCACAGGTTCCTCAACAGTGCATTACAAGACATCTATCAATATGTGTGTACCTCCACCATTAAACTGTCATATTCTGCACATGTATTATTCTATCTAACATCTTATAAGAGTATAATAAATATGTATAATATCGGTTAAAATAAGTGCTTCAACATAGTTAACATTGCAGGAAAGTTGATTGTCAAGTTCCAAAACTAAGCATGCAATATATTAGACGTTAAGTACTTTGTCAGGCTTAATATTTATCTGTAGATAGATACCCCCAAAGCTTTTTTCTTATTTAAAAGAAGACCTTAGCTTAAAGTATTCTTTAATGTTTAAATCAAGCCTTATTTGTCTGTTTTGCACATCCTCCTATCAGGCACTAAACTGTTTTATTGTAGATATTATTTACAGTATCTTCTTGATATTTTCTATTCTATATTTATATCATTGACCTTCTACTTTCCCACTATTTTGTATGTACTCTTAATATTTAAATGTTTTCATCAAATATAACACATTCAAAAGTGCTTTACAAAAATGAAAGACATTAAGAAAAATGCATTTTAAACAGTCATTAAAAAGCAACATAATCTACCTGCATTGCAATTACTCCAAACGTGTAATAACGTGCTTTAACCAGTAGGAGGTGCGGGTTAAAAAACTGTCAAGTTTAAAGTGTTAACAAAATAAAATATACTGCTGTTTCTGGTTTAGTTTACGACGGATATATTTTGTTATTGTTTTGATATTTGTAACACAAAAGCGATGGAAAAAACCCACAGTAACACAGAAAAGATGGTCTTAACATGACCCAGCGGTCTAGTAGTTAATACCAGTGCTTGAATTGGAATGAAAAAGGTGCCAGTACTCTAAAATCAGCAACTTTTTCAAGTCAATTTTATATATACAGCCCACAAACAAGAATTTGGCTACTATAATGCTGGTGGGTTTGTCTCTTTACTACTGTATATTTTAGAAAGGTTCACTGTACTTAACATTTGTTATGATAGGCAGCGGATATGGCTAAAGCTCAGTAAGGTCAATATTAACTGAAAATATAGCAATCAAAGTCTAGATCTTCTGCTGAAGACACATGAAGCAGAGACCTTTCAGGTGAGAGCCCCTCTGGTGGTGTTCAACATTAATGACAAGGAAACAAAGCTCTGGTCAGAAGCATTTTTTATAAAAAGCTTTAACAAAATTAAGTATTTCTGTACATTTTGAATGCAATCTAACTTTCCAACTCAGAAAACGAAAAACGAAAAAAGTGCCAAAAGTCTTCTCACATGGCTGAGCTGCTTTGCAATATACTTCACCACTGAAGAATACAAATATGTATAAAGTAAACTATGATGCAATCTAACTTTCCAACTCAGAAAAATGATAAAGAGCATGAACAAAGAACATGTAAAAACAAATGCAAAATTTGCACAATCTAAAATGAGAAACTGTAACTGCAAGTAACAAAGTCTGAGCCATGGTAAAGAGTTACATTGAACACCAAGCTGATCAGATAACTCCCTGGTTGGTCTGAAGTCCTTCTATCTCCAGGATCTGTACAAATCGGCACATTATGCCAAAAGTCTTCTCACTGGGTGAGCTGCTTTGCAATATACTTCACATTGTTAGAAAAGGCTCCAGAAGGCCTTGGGGACATCAGTATCAGGGGCTGGAGCTGGACAGGCTCTTTCATCAGCACTTCTCCTTCCCTTTGCCAGCCAGGACCTCACATACTGTTCCGGATTGAACTGTCCTAGTGATGGTCCATTACATTTAATGAAAACCAGGCTGGACAGTCGGCTGACAGAGAGAGCATTCCTTTTTGCAGTAAGGATATCGTTCATGCAGATGAATGCCCGCTCACACTCACTAGTGGAGACAGCGATGGTTCGGACTGCTTTCATTAGAGGCTCCTTGGCAGCAGGTGTACGGGATGCCCTGGTTTCCTTGTATTCGCGAAAGCCCTGAACAGTCTCTCTTCTGTCCACTTTCAGCACTTCGCACAAACGTAGCACCTCTACGTCCCCATACTGTACGTCTAACTCCTCTTCAGGCCAACTTCCAGGATGGATAACTTTCATGTCCTGGATTAGCTGATTGTCCCGGGCCTCCCGGCCATGTAATGGGATTTCTCTTGTGCTGACATGAGAGGAGGTTGTGGAAGTCATTCTGTGTCTCAGATTCTCTACCATACTGCGGAAAAACTCACCTGCATGAATCTGTACAAGCCTGCCATTCTCATGCAGGGCAACACCCTTGAAGGACTTCTCAGCTAGAGCTGTATGAACTGTCGTCATGTGTGGGCCAGGCATGGTGACCATGGATTCAAAAACTCGTATTTCTCGAGTTAAGAGCCTATCTGCTGTAGGCAGTGTCATCTCTCTTTTTTGGAGTTGCCGAGAGAGGTCGCTGAGCTCTGTGAGCGCATCGTACATCAGTCCCAGATTGCTGACAAACGTTGCAGATGTGAGCACATCATCCAGGCCCTTGTACTTTGCTCTGTCTCTGGAATCCCTGCTCGTGTCGTTTGCAGCATTTGTGAAGTGATCATGAAGCACTCGGTAGTTTTCCCAGACTGCTCTGACGCTCCTTTCACTTGAAGCCACCCAGCGGATGGACAAAACACGCCCTATCACCAGGAGACGCTGTCCGACTGCTTGCGCACACTGCGCTAACTGCCTCTGATTTTTGGGGGAGGCATGGAACAAGGAATAGAGTTTGTCAAAAAAGATCTGGAAATGATTGAGCCCTGAGACCTCCTTGACCACATCCCCAACTGCCAGCTCTAGACGATGATTGGAGCAGTGCCACACAAACAGGCTTGGGAATTTACTACACAACTGGGTAGCAACGCCTGTTCTCTTCCCTAGCATGACTGAAGCCCCATCACATGCAAAAGAAACGAAACACTGACCTAAAAAGTCCTCGTTAAAATCTCTTCCAAGACACTCCATTAACGCCTTTGTGATGTCATCAGCCGTTGTTCCATCCAACTCGATCAGCTCCCAAAAAAACGTTTCGGGCTCAGCATCAGCTAATGCTGAGCGTAGACACACAACAAGCACCGTTTTACCACTAATAGTGGTAGATTCATCGACCAAAACACAGAGTTTTCTTTGGTTTTCTGTAATGTCTTTTGCCATTTTTTTCTTCAGCTCATGAGCTATGTGGTCGATGATTTCGCCACAGGTTTTATTGGAGTGCAAAACCCTGCCCACGTTCAGCCCATTCAGTTTCTGTACATTCAAATCAATTGGCATGTCTGTGAATGGCCGGCTATGTTTGCCAATTGTATATGCCGTTCGAAAAACTCTGATAGTGGTGTCTAATTCAGATGTATGCATAGACTGCACTTGATGTTGAATAGTTTCACGTGAAGCAGATGTAAGGATGTCAGCAGCTTTTACATGGGCTTGTGATTCTTTATGTTCTTTGATTTTTTTTCTCAGGCTAGCTTGTTGTTTGCCCTTGTCAACACCGAAATGAGACACTGCACACTCACCCCATTCAGTTGACAGTTTCAGTCCTTGTCCAGTGTGTATTCCCAAAGATTTGACATCTCTGCATATCCGACATCCTAGCTTCTTATCTTTAAGAAGGAGCCATGCATTGGTCTTGCAAAAATATTGCACCTGGTCCGTTGTCCAGCAGTCAGGTGCATCGCTTTGCCCGGTGTTGGTGGTGGCAGTTGAGCCAGCAGCAGCTAACGTTAGAGGCTCTGGAGGAGGCGGCGGAGCTAGTGCTAATGCTAATGCACTAGAACTTGGAGCAGGAGGATCAACCAAAGAAAGCTCCCCATCAGACACAATTTCCAACACAGGCACAGCATTCTCTGTATTTGAAGTTTCTTCCGGCGACAACCGCTGTCTTTTTGCACTTTTATTAATCCATGCTAACATTTTAGAAATGCTAATTTGTGACGTGACTTGCTTTCCTTCTCTCGGGGGCATGCCTGCTCTGTTCTATCACTCTACATAGCCACCCACTGGGTGGGAGTTGCACTGCATAAACACAACACACGTGCATCTAGGTATGTAAATTGTAAAGCATTAAAACATGGTTTTACTAACAGCTTTCAGTATGTTGTTACTTCGGCATTATTATAATTATTATTATTTTGAAACGTGTATTACTATTAAATCACAGTCAAATAGGTTAATTTTGACAGTCGTTTCCACCACAGTATTTACATGGAGAAGATAAGCCCCGCCCCCTCTCCAGCACGTTCTGTTTGAATGACAGGAGTAAACAGCTGACAGCCGCTGTGAAACTCCAGCGGTTAGAGCGATGAGAATGTCCGTTCGGCACCTCATGACGCATCTACTGAGTACCGGGCGGCTGTATATATATATATGGATGTATAATAAGAACGGCGGGAGAGTGTTGAGTACTGGCACGGTGCATGAGTACCGGAGTACCGCCAGCATGCCGGTACTGAGCAAGAAGTGCCGGTACTCCATGGGTCAGAACCAGAAGTGCCGGTACTGCGTACCGGTGAGTACCGGCCCAATTCCAGCACTGGTTAATACAAAACAATAATATCAAAAAAGATTATTACTACTAACTTTATTGTGAAATTAAAACAGAACGGTAAAAGAATAGTTTCCGGTCTATTCTGAGCCCGATCTCTGTAGATAAATAAAGAACTACGACAGATGTGTAATATTTAATGCAGCCAAACCATTTATTACAATGCATTCATGTGATGACTTTCAAAGAGTAAAGCAAGCACTGCTGAATAAAGTATGATTTTATCTTTTACGAAACGTTTGTTTTCATATGGAATGCAGTTGGAGGTCAACCAATCACAGAGCTTGAGGACTGATCACGGGGTTTGTCAAACAGAGCACATGGTGTAGTCCCAAACGATAGCTGAGGATTCTGGGTAGTGTAGTGTCTTCTGCCATCCAAAAACTCCGAACAAATATTCGTTTCTCCGAATCGAAGGGGAAAAATACAAAAGCATTGCACACAATTTAAACCAATCAATGTTGTGTAATTAACAAGGATAATCTGGTGTTTTTGAGTTGATGAGTAGTTCAGATATCACTGTAAAATCAATCGACAGTAAGGAGAATACTTACTTCCGGGTGTAAAATTCTCCGTTATCCAATGAGAATGGATGCTCGTAATACAATAAAGGGGACATGATCATTATCTTTTAAATAACGTTAACTAAAGGGAACAATCTATTGACACAGCTGAAGCTCTGGCCTTCCTTAAAAACTAACTAATTTAATAAAAATCACAGTTGTATTACACACACTGTTTTTTGAGAACAACAATTCGTAACTAATGTAATTTTTACATTCTGACGAAAAATAAAAATGATTATGAATACAAATCAAATAAAAGAAGTCTCCCGTGAGTTACTACAAGCTATAAAGTAGATTTAAAAAAATGTTTTATAGAATAAAAGTTCACTGCGGGACGTTGTAGAAATGCGTGTATGCACCACGACAAAAGAGCCTCATTCACTTTACATTGGGGTTGTTTGCGTGGTGCCGACACGTAAATGTAGCAGAATGCGTGACTCCACCACGCAATGCGGTGTTAAGGAGTCGTGGTGGAGTCACGCATTCTGGTGAGATCAGGTTGTCTACAAACTAATGCACTTAGTTCTGCAAAGAAAAAACGGATCTTTTTTTTTTTTTAGGAGATTTGACTTGTGAACCTGTTGCTTTTGTATTTTGACTATTTTTGAAGGGTTCTTTTAATCCTCAATTTTTGTTAAAACCTTAATAAAACCGGTTTGTACTTTGTACATTTCGAGCCAACTCCTGGTCTCTCTGGTGGTTTCTGAAGGTATCTGCTTGCTCTTAGAGTGAGGTCTTGGATTTAAATTGTTTAAGGGGAATAGAAACTCTGCTAAGGTTAAACTATAGTTTCACATTGGTTACTGTGGTTGAGGTGGTTTTGATTGATCTTGAGATAGGATATAAGCTCTGCTGATGTGGTGATGTCACTGCTGTGATATTAATGTTTGACTCTGGCTGGGTTTGATATTACATTGCATTGTTTTAATTGGTATAAGGGGATCAACAGTGGGGGTTAGGGATTGTGGGTCCTGAAGCTGCCCTAATTACCAAGGGGTCTCCCAACGACACGGGGTTTCCCCTCCAGGGGCAGTTTAGATACTGCTCTGGGGTTCTACCAGCCCACCAACACCTACTACACCATACACACTACGTTTTGCTATCCTAGCGGTCGGACATCCGAGGCTGGAGTGCCTGGTGTTAGAGCCACGCTGTAAACTCCCCTTAAGCAGATTACGTTGATCGTGTAGATTCTGGCGGTTTAGTCCTAAAAAGATTGGACGGCCGTTCACCGGAGCCTTATCAGCACCGGAGTTCGGTATCGGAGACGGCCTAGGTATTAACGTTGGTTGTATCGAAGTTAGATTCCTTTTCAGTATAAAAGACATCTCTTCAGTTTCAGTAGTTGCACACGACTGTAGAGACATTTGATGTGTGCCTCTTTTGCAAATGATGATTAAAAACTTAGAAGGACAACACTTTAACCAGTTCTTGCAAGAATGTCCCCCAAAGAGCGTAGCAGGGCTCCTGCCCTCTGGACCGACATTGCCCTTATCTGCAGAGGCTCTTCTGTAGAGATATAACAGCAGCCCTTCAGAAATGTGGAAAGACTTTCTCTGAGCATCCTCACCTCCTACGGTGCCATTCCTGACAAACAGAATCCAAAAGATACGCTGACCAGCCCACAGACAGATGTTGACAGCAGAGATATCAACATAACTGTCTTAGGTTGGCTGAAAGCAATAATATTAAGTTGAATCTAATGTTTTGTATTTAAACCTAATATTATTGCTTTCAGCTAACCTAAAACAGTTATGTGAAATCTGTTGACATCATACATTTAATCAAATGTAACGTTGCAGATATTGTAAGCTATGTACGTAAAGAGGAGGCTTCACACAGTGAGACAGCTGAGTGCAACTCAGCGTACATTTCTTAAGCGATTCCCTCCACAGCAGCAGAGGCTCAGTGTTACTGGACTGGAGGTAACTATTATGGCTAATTAACCTTGTTGGCCCTTTCTCCAGAGGGGCCTGAAGGAGGAGAAGCGGCCCCTCACAGGACAACCTGGCCCGGACAGATGGCGACCCTCAGGGGTGTGATTACAGAAATAGAAAGAAACAGCTAGTAGCATAATAGGTTAATGATGGCTGATGGTGAAAGTACATTTGAGATTTGAGACAACACTGCACACGTCTCTTAGCTTTAATTGACAGATTGCTTCCACACTATTCTTTTCAAAACAGAGTGTCAAAGAAGAGAACACAATTTGTTTTCTCTTCTCGGGTTTATGGGAAATATGCTCTTGTTAGTTTGTCAGTTGTGTTTATTAAATAACCATGAATACGATACTGTGGAGGCTTCTGCTTTATACCAATCATGTTTGATGTAATAGGCCATTACAGACAATGTTTCAATGAATGAGCCAGAATTATTTGAGCAAAACTTTGACATCAATGTGACAAACTCATTTGACTAGTCAAGATGCAGATTGGAGATGAGATGTGTTCATGTCGCACAGGGCCAGCTCATAGTTCTCAGCGGGTTACAGTGACCCTGCAACTCTTCAGCTGCTGAGACAGCCAACGAGAGGATAGTGTAACACTAAACAGTGTGTAACCAGAGGACACTCCACACACAGTAAAGGCATACTGTAGCAGCGTTTGAAACTCGATGCTCAGGTTCACCCAAGGGTGCAAAATACTTATTAGACGTGTTTTTAAAACACAAATTGTTTTACAAGATATGAAAGCATTTCAATTTGTGAAAGGCAAAAATCACATCACCAAAAACATATCAAGTTGCATCGACATGCATACAATCTCCTGTTTTCCATCCCAGATGAGGGCAATGACGCTTTGCAAAACCATTTTGAAATCTGATTGTTTACCATATAATGCAATGACAATGCATGTCTCCCTGCTTTATGGTCACATCCTAGAAGTCCTGATAGAGGGTGCATTCACAGTCAATGTAAATGGCGACTGAAGTGTCTCCAGATGCATTTAAAGCAAGCCTTCTAACACCAACAACCACACACACTGCTGAAAACTAAATAAAGCTACATGCTGCACAATTGGTGTGGTGATACATGTGGTCTTATTCATTCCAAACAATAACCGTAGGGTGAGATAAATGTTACGAGTGGTTTGTGCAACAAAACAGGGACACAGAGGCTACATTTTCTACAGCAACAATAATTTAGATCATTACACCGAGCTAGTCTTTTATGTGAAGAAGCAATTGTGTCTCTCTTGTGTGTGTGTGTGTGTGTGTGTGTGTGTGTGTGTGTGTGTGTGTGTGTGTGTGTGTGTGTTGTGTGTGTGGTGTGTGTGTGTGTGTGTGTGTGTGTGTGTGTGTGTGTGTGTGTGTGTGTGTGTGTGTGTGTGTGTGTGTGTGTGTGTGTGTGTGTGTGTGTGTGTTAGGGGCTTCATCTAAATACACAGTTTTAAACGACTTTAAGTTTGTCTACAGAAGGCGATTGATGTATTTGCTGATAGATCACTAAAGACAGATGGTGTGTGCTAACTGATAGCATCACATGTTGGGTGAGTATTTATATTTCTCCACAAGGATGTCTGTGTGCACATCTGGGGACTCTATTTGAACAGCTGTGTGTGTGTGTGTGTGTGTGTGTGTGTGTGTGTGTGTGTGTGTGTGTGTGTGTGTGTGTGTGTGTGTGTGTGTGTGTGTGTGTGTGTGTGTGTGTGTGTGTGTGTGTGTGTGTGTGTGTGTGTGTGTGTGTGTGTGTGTGTGTGTGTGTGTGTGTGTGTGTGTGTGTGTGTGTGTGTGTGTGTGTGTGTGTGTGTGTGTGTGTGTGTACACTGTATGCATAAAGCAACAGTTTTCCAGTGTTGGTTTAGCTCTGAGAGTCAGGGACAGAGCAATACATCATTATCAGTGTTTTCACTTCTGGACTTTATTTGAAGGAAGGACAGCTCGGGCCATCATTCATATTTGGTGTAAATGAAAATCGACATGTCATCCCTATAGGGTTGGGAACCGAAACTCGGTTCCAGATGAGAACCGATAAGAAAATGCCGGGTACCCATACAAAATACACAATTTCGGTTCTGCTTAACGGTTCCTAAACGCGGTAGATCCTGTATTCCAGCGGGTCCGTCTGCACCGCGGTGCTGCGGTGACCCGGTGGGATACAGGGCGGACCTGGAGAATCACAGAACGGCCGGTCGTCAGCGGGCCGTTGACGGCCGGCTCGGTACGCTGACGGCCGGCACCGCCCTTCATTTTTTTAAACGGCATCATATAAATTGCGCTGACAGGCGACAGAGGTCCACAGTTGCCCCGCAGCGATGCTCCCCCGCCCTCCCGTAGACATTTCACGAGCTCAGTCACTTCATAACACCAAAGATAGGTCGCGGTAAACGCTCTGAAGTGAGGCTCCACTACACTAAAAAAGAAAAAGAAAAGGCAAAGTGTAATGCCTGTTAATAGCTTGCCACAGGCATAGCTCAGTTAAAATAAAGCACAGCTATTGTGCAATACATTTGTATTGCATGTATATTTTTTAGTAACAATTTCAGTTAAAGCTTTTAAGAATAAATATATTTTTGTTATCTAAACGTTTGACCTCTTTATTTTACAATTTTGGAATCGAAACGGGGAATCGATAAGAACCGGAATCGATAAGCAGAACCGGAATCGAAATCGGAATCGATAAATTTCAAACGATACCCATCCCTACATCCCTATGACACAACCTTGGGGTTGGCCTCGGCTGCTGAGTGGTTTCTGAGTGTTTGTTTTACGTTGCTTGACACGGGGTGTTTACAAAGTGCCTCCAGACACTCACCTATAAAGCAACATAAGTGCTCCTCAAACAGGAACGACTCTGGGATCCAAACATGTACGTAGAGTTGCAAACATCACATTTAGCCTTTAAACACACAACTCTCAGGGAAAACAGGAAAGAGATTTGAACACAGCACGAGGGCTGCCCTCGACTTTTCTAGTCGACCAATGCTGTCAATGCTGGAGATTATTCGACAAAACTTGGCAGATTTAGGATAAATTATGATTATTAATATGATTTATTTATTCTTTATCCCGAAATGGTTTCAGTTTCAAAGGCTGACACATGGTACGCTGTGCTTCACATAAAGTATAAAATAAAATCAATAATGAACCTTTGGAATATAAGTTACATTTGAAACGTAGAAAGAGCACGAGTCACACGGACACAGCGGTATAAACTGCAGAATCACTGTAAGGATTGTTAATGTGTGTCCGAACAAGCAGCGAGGACACACACGGAGCATTTAGTTCATTTACTCTCTCACACAGTAACATCACTTTACTTATCATCTGTTTAGTTATAGTTGTAACACCAACAATAACTAGACAAACGATAAGTAAAGAAGAAAGAAAAAAAACAGTACCGTGTTTATTTAGAATGTAAATATAACAAACCAATAAAAACTACCAATATGACAAATCTGCTGCAAAAATCCCTCCGCACATAACACCGTCATAATGAAACTAAAGCTTGAATTGATCGTTTTCTGAGGGTCAGAATGAATATATATCATAGGTCTATATACTGTATGTTGATACAAGGCTAGACTGCTGCTGCTTTCTTTTTTTTCCTTCGACTAATAGACTAATGAAAAGTTAGTCGAATAAGTCTTTTTTAGCCGACTCACCTTTAGCAGACTATTTGGGGACAGCCCTACATAGCAACATGTTGTCCTGTATCAGTGACTATGTTTAGCTATAACACTGTTTTGTTATTTGGTTGATTTAAAATGATTTTGCACATTTTAGTGATAATGCCTTTGATCCTTCTAGGAAGCAACTTAACTCTGTGAACGGCTCTGCAGTCATCAACAGAAGTTATACCTTCATTCGAGATTCTTCTGTTCGGGGACATTAGAAACAGCTATCTCATCTAGCTGCATCATTTGTTGCTAATTCAACCCTCTCTCCTAAAAATTACATTCCCACAGAACTAAACTGCATTCTCAATTACGTTTAGCTAGAAGCATATTTTCTCCCACGTTACGTTTCTTATGAACGTATCTCAAATACGTTTATTTTCTACATATATTTGCCATTTATTGTCTTGCTTATAATAATGATAATAGTCATTTATAAATATCATTTTAGAGCACACATTTGAAATCAGTAGGCGAGGCTGTAATTTCGCCAGCTGTTGAAAATAATAGTTTTAACATGCCAAAAAGCTGCTGTGTCGTTTATTGCACCTCAAACATTAAAACACATCCAGAGTTACGTGTTTCTGTACTTCCTCTAAGAAGAAAGGACAGTAACAGAAGAGCTCTGTGGCTTCAGGCTTGACTTTCCCCAAAAGTGGGCGGGGCTGTAAAGTGACGTAGATTTTACTCTCATCTATTATTCAAAACCATTCTATTTATTCTAACGTAAATTAAATGCCAGTGTTTTATCTTTTTATTTTAAATCGTATAATGTCGGACTTTTGTTCCTGTCTGTGAGGAAAATAAATGGGGCTTAGAGCCTCAAAATACTGAAATCTGTATTTTTGAAAATCTTTTTTTCCTTATTTACTCAACAATAACACACAATTATCCTTGTTTTTATTTATTCGTTTAATTCTATAATCTTGGGCTTTTTAGCCGTAAATAAAGTCACCGGAAACAGACGTAGGCCTATAAGGGACATTTTGAGGATACACACAAACCCACTGAACAGATAACCCAAGATCCTCAGCTTGAAGCTCGTTGATTGGATGTTTAGCCGCAATGCATGTTGGGATATGATGTTAATGCAATATAATATCCGAAACAAATTAAAATAAATAATAATACTTTATTCCGAGTGTTCTTGCTTTTCTCTTTGGAAGTCATCACATAACGGCATTGTAATACACAGTTCAGCTGCATTAAATATTACACATCTGCCGTAGTTCTTTATTTATAGAGCCCTGATGAGAAGACTTCTGGACAAACAGGAGAACTGCCACCAAAACTGAATACGTGACGTGGATCATAAATATATCAACAATTAAACAACACCTTGCATTTATTTTCACAAAATACGTCTCCTTGCAGTATCAATAGTAATTCGGCTGACTTTTATATTTGATCCAATTGGTAGATAGGTTATATTTACACCATAACGGTGCACAGCTGATAGAAAAGGACTTTTATTATTTCTTTGAATATAAGAATTTAAATACTGAGTAGAGAGAATAGTCAGGGGATTTGGGTGATGGGAGACACATCTATGGAATCACAATTTCAATAGCTTACCATTAAATTACGGATATACCTTTCTGTCTGTGATGTTTTACAAATCAGATATTAATGTTAGAAGTAAAGCATGAGAAATAGTATAGCAATATCCTGTAAAATTATGTAAAAACATGAATAAAACTACACATCTTCAGATGTTATACATACATAAGTGTCCTACACTAATAATACAAAGTTATTATTAGTATGCTGTGTACCTTGTGTGCACCGCCTAGTGGTTAAAGCACGTTATTGAATTATTTTTGTTGAATAATGTTATTTTTGTTGAATAATGTTATTTGATGAAAAACATATTAAGAGTACATACTTTCATAGTGGGAAAGTAGAAGGTCAATGATATAAATATAGAATATAAAAAAATCAAGAAGATACTGTAAGTGATCTCTACAATAAAACAGTTTAGTGCAAAGATGTACAAAGATTATTAATATGAGGATGTGCAAAACAGACAAACTAATTAACCTTTATTAACACATTCAAGAATACTTTAGGTTAAGGTCTTCTTTCAAATAAGAAAAAAGCTTTGGGGGTATCTATCTACAGATAAATATTAAGCCTGACAAAGTACTTAACGTCTAATATATTGCTTTCCTGCAATGTTAACTATGTTGAAGCACTTATTTTAACTGATATTATACACATTAATTATACTCTTATGTATGTAGATAGAATAAGAAATGGGCAGAATTTGACAGTTTAATGATGGAGGTACACACATATTGATAGATGTCTTGTAATGCACTGTTGAGGAACCCGAACCTGTGACCCAAGTTTTTCATTCATTGCATAACTACACCGTAGTTGTGTATATGATATGTCAATAAACCTTAGAAAATCTTGAAATCTTGAAAGGGATGTGCAAAATAGCAATTATATACAGTTTTTAATTAACTATTAGTAGAGAATAACGAGTAATTAATATACTTTATAGAGATCTGCAGATACATGTTTAGTCTTCTCAAGCACCAACTATCAAATATCTCTCCTGATTGTTGGCACTTGACAATCACCTTCCCTGAATTTTACTCAGGTGTAACTAAAGTCTGATTTAAGGGTTGTTTATATTTCACATCATTAATCAGAATCTGCAGAGTTACTAAAGTAAATGTCGTGGAGTAAAAATACCAGGTTAACCTCTGAATTGTAGTGGAGTAGATATTAATGCTGCTCATTATGGATACAAGCGATTTTCACCCATGTAGTAATTACATGTTTTAATGTGTACACACCAATGTGTTTCCTATCGCCTAAACCTCCAGGGCTGAACATAGTTTAATACTGTCAACTTCTAATTTTTGGAAAAACAAAAACGTCTTTTAAAACTACAATTCCCAGTAGAAACGTGCCATAGAGAACATGTTGCGAAACACAATAGCCAGCAGTGTAGTTCTGTGGGGCATTCAAGTCCAGTTTTGAATAATCTGCCGTGGTTTCGTTCCATTTCAAAGAGCTTGACGCTCGGCGTAACCTTGGCGCAATGCCACTCCAACATCCAATCCCAGAGCTTGAAGATTAATCACGGGGTTTGTCAACGGGACTGTAGTCCCAAACGATAGCTGGGGATTATGGGTAGTGTAGTGTCTTCGGCCATCCTAAACTGAAATGTTTTTCGGATATCATATCGCATTAACAACACCACATCTGGCGTCACAGAGATCTTCTTTTACTGTCCTTTCTTCTTAGAGGAAGTACAGAAACACGTAACTCTGGATTTGTTTTAATGTTTGAGGTGCAATCAACGACACAGCAGCTTTTTGGTATGTTAAAACTATTATTTTCTGCCTCGCTCATGAGAGTAACAGCTGGCAAAATTACAACCTCGCCTACTGATTTTAAATGTGTGCTCTAAAATGATATTTATAAATGACTATTATCATTATTATAAGCAAGACAATAAATGGCAAAGATATGTAGAAAATAAACGTATTTAAGATACGTTCATAAGAAACGTAACGTGGGAGAAAATATATTTCTAGAAGATAATAGAAAATAAACGTATTTGAGATACGTTCATAACGAACGTAACGTGGGAGAAAATAAGTTTCTTGCTAAACTTAATTGAGAATGCAGTTTAGTTCTGTGGGAACGTGATTTTTAGGAGACAGGGTTGGCTAATTAGTGTTAATGCTTCCAAAGTGCACTAACATTATCTTTGTGCAGCTAGCAGGAGCCATCTGTGGTGCCGTGGTGCCTGGGACCTCTCCACATTCCATATTTAGGTCTGGTCTGGGACTTGAACCGGCAACCCTACGGCTCCCAAGCCACTACTGACTGAGCCACTGCTGGAATAAGTGCTCATTGTTTCCACTTTCTGTCACTAATACCAACCTAAACAGCGCTTTAACAGTATGTTTTAGCAAAACAGTCATCAACTCAACATTTCTTATAATTATTTTCTGCCCTTTCTACTGGCAGGTTAGTACTGTGTGTGTTTGATACTCGAGGAGTTGATAGACAGTTAGAGATTATATGGCCACATTTGACTATTTAGTAAATTGTCATGGCAGTTGGTGGTCTTGACTCTTTAGTCAGGCAGGGAGGCCACTAATGGCGCATTTCCACAACAGCGCGGTTTAAGCGTGCCGTGCCCGTTTTTGGTTGCGTTTCCACTAGGCGTAGTTCCGGCTAGCGGGTACTTTTTCACAGTTTTCTGGCTCTCCAAAATCAACCGGGCTGAGTATGCTAAACTAGTGAGATAATCGCAGGCAACTACAACAAGATGAACATATTTGACCGTGATTTAATTGTAATACACGTTTCAAAATTATGCCGAAGTAACAACATACTGATACCGGTTAGTAGAAACCATGAATTAATGCTTTGACAAGTCTGCAGACAGACGGCAGGCCCCTTTTAAAATGCGTGTTTTCTGAATGGAGAGCTAAGCTAACGCAGTATATGCTCCGACCGTCCACACTCACAACAACGGCCTATACCTGCAGTGTAAATGCGCCATAACAGGATTGTTTTAAAGGTCACATGTCATGGCCATTTCCACTGATCATAATTCCATTGTTGAGGTCTACTATAATAGATTTACATTGTTCAATGTTCCAAACTCACATTGGTTTCGCATACAGCATCTCTGTATAGTATGTGTATTCAGCAGTATTCACTCTCTCCACTAAACGGCTCGTTGCAGCTCTTGCCCCCCCCCCCCTCCCTGTGAGCCCAGTGTGCTCCGATTGGTCGGGACCAGTCGGGACGTTGTGAATCGCGCTGAGCTCCGTGGAGGTGTTATTTCCTTGTTTAGCGATACACAGCGAAACACAGCCAAACTCACCCTGAGCACACACAAAGTCACAGCCGAAGTAAAAACAATAAGTGTGGCTTGATATTGAGTAAGAAAAAGGTTGATAAACGCTGTGAGAATGGGTCTGTAGAGAGAATGGGTCTGCAGAGAGAATTTTGCCGCGATCCCAACTGTCTGTTATCAGCCTGCAGCCAGGGAGGAGAAATCAGCAGAGCTGCCTGCACTGAATGTGTGAGGAAGTCCGTGGATTGGTCAATTTGGACCAATCAGCAAGGGCTTAACGTAACGGCTCCGCGGACGTAACGTAACGGCTCCACGGATTGGTCCATTTCGTTCCGGGGACGACATGACATCATGATGTACCAGGAAGAATCAAATGGACAGTGACGTATCTCCAACGAGGCGTTTTGGGGAGGTATTTTCTGTGTTAGAGTTTTACTCGCTACATGGTGTACTTTGAGGGTTTTGACTCTGCACACCGTTTACATGCATAAAAACCTTCATAACACACAAGGGGACGGGTAACAACTGTAAAAGCATGACATGTCACCTTTAAGGGTTCCATGGTCAGGACCGGCTCTGTGAGGGAGCCACAAGCCATTTTCAGCAAGTCTCTAGCATAAGACTGTAAAAATAAGGAAGTGTCTTCTTTCCCCGATCTGTCCTGATGCTTGAGGTTCATTCCTGTCTCCAAATGACCTCAGCATCACTTAATGTACTATATTTTTCTCATCTTTAAATATCACGTAATGTCACATGTGAGGGCGTGAACACAATTCATGATTGCTCTGGACATGGATTAGTTAAGATATGACTGTAGAGGGGGAGAGAGATAGTGGGTCAGTATATGTCTATCTGCAGAGGGATTCAGATTATGGTCAGTAATCTGGAATGCACGGCAGGGTGAACAGTCTAACACACTATAATAAGAATATTATTCTAAATACTCATGGCTGTAAATATTTACACGTAATTCCTGTAAAAGGATACAATCAAAGGAAGTGCAGTGAACCTCAGCAGTCTGAGGGAGGAGGGAAAGGTGCTGATATATTTGGTTTGGAGTTCAACTACTGTCCAGAAGACTGGGGTGTTCCCAAAGGAAGACTGCCATGTAAATGATGGGGGTTAAAAAACATCCATCCCCCCAAAACATTCATGAGCAGTCAATTATTAAACAGGCACAACACATTACATATGCACCCCCCCCCCCCACACACATACTCCACACAGCTCTTACCTTCTGGTTGAAGATTCAGGCTAAACCAGTACAAACAAACTCAAAATGTATAGTTTTAATGTTGGCCATGGAGTTTGTGCAGCACTGTCAGTATGCTGTCTATGTCTATGTGTTTGTGCAAACTGTTTACATGTAGTGTAAATCCTGTGGGAATATGCTATTGCCTTTTATTGTGTACTATGTTGTCGTTGTGATTTTTTCAAATCTTTTGTGGAAAGGCAGGACGGAGTCCAAAACACATTTCCTTAAGAGGACAATAAAGTGTATCGTAACCTATAGTATCGACTGTGAGTTATCACAATATGTCACTAAGCTTCTAGAAACACATAGAGTATATTGCCCGAACACATGGATGAGTGTTGCTGTGCCACTTTACGGCACATGGATTTAAATATTATGTGTGCCTGCAATAAAGTAGAAAAAATAGTCTCAACTTAAGCAGTTTATTTTCTCCATTTAATTAACATGATTTGATTTATGTAAGTGGAGCCTCTTTCTTCATGGTAGCCGTAGAGGTTTTCAATCACAGCAGGGTTCAAGATATAACAAGCAAAGCCACAATTCCCCTGCCACGAACAAAGACGTCACTGATTATGTCATTCATGTTACTATGGATGTCACACCCTGAGCTCCTTTCACAGCTGTAACTGTGATCTGTTTAGCAAGTTCTTTGAGGTAAAACATAAAACAATAAAGGGATTGCATTTATTAGTTTCAAAGTTCTTTTTTATTTTTTTATTCCTCTATATTTGGTGCATCTTTAAATAGTGTAGATGAATCATGTACTGTGTGGAGACAATTGTCTTTTTTTACAATTTCTTTAGTGATTTGAGTCAAGTAACATATATGGGTAAATGTCAGATATCGCATAGCTTAATCCATTGGGAAGAAGGCTTGGGCTGTATGACAGTATCAGGTAAACCAGGGTATTTCAAAGTTTGATAGAGACCATCTTTGATGATGTGTTGATCATGTGATGTATTGTTGTGCATACAGTAGGTGTGTCTCTTTCAGTGGAATGGGTACCTGAGCTCAGAAAGGTGCCTGCTACAACTGTTGGTGATAACGTTACAGAATCAGTAAAACAAACTTTTTTATTTTTGCATTAAGTCTTACAGCTACAGAAGAAGTTCATTGCCACATGATTTTATTCAACTGCGTATCTACCAACAGCACCAGCAAATCATCTCCTAGAGAGGAAAAGAGGCAGAGAGGAAAAGAGGCAGAGAGGAAGCGAGTGTGTGCAGTAAAAATACAAGGCTAGCAGTAACATTATCACTTAGTCATGATCATTTCAATAAAGCTGTGTATTTCAACAAATGGGATTTTTAGCTTCCTGTGGACTTGAATGACTCCCAAAACTACATGAATGCAGCTTTAGAGTTGCTATGTACCACATCCAGAGCATCACAATGGCAGTGAACAGCTTTGTGCTGTATGTAGATAACATGTGCTAATGGGGTCCTGAGCGGAGAATACTTTGAATCCCTCAGTGTTAACCTCCAATGTATTAGTCAACACGATCAGCCTTTCCGCAGAGTAAATCTTACATATTTACCACAATCCAGAATTAACAAAGTCACAATGCAGTGGGGATGCTGTGGCTAGTTGTTGTGGACACGTCTTATTTGAATTTAATTCATTGTGGGGGGCGCTAAAGAAACAGATGTGCAGCATGAGCAAGATGCAAAGAGAAACATGGAAGTACGTCCCAATGCTCGACTACATTAAACAGTGTGGAACAGACCAAAGGTGAAGCCATGTTAAAGCCATAATCTGTTTACTTTTCCCCCTGGCACCTGATGCTAGACTCCTTAAGAACCGAAGCGGGCCCATTTTTGTCTGAATCGGCGGCAAAACCCAGTTGGAAAGATAAATTACTCTGATTGAGCATTAAGTGCACAAGAGAAACATAAGTGGCTATGACCACAGGCAAGAGGGCCCACGCTGAGCTAATATCATTTCCATCTTCATTTAATCTGATCATTCCAATACTCTGATACTTTTGACAGGGCATCTGGAATCAAGCTTTGTGGGAAGAGGGATGTCAAAAAAGATGGAGCTTGTTTTGATCTAAGTATCATAAACTCATCTTGTATGCAGTATCTGCAGCCTCAGGTCTTCTGGTATTCCTTCCTGAATGACAGACACAGACAACCTCTACCAGCCGGTATGAAGAGTTTTTTCCCTCTTAAGAAGACACAAAAAAGTACAGATGTAGCATGTCATTTCGGACGCCCCTACCCATGTGGGTCCGTGATCTGCACGGGGTGAGCCCCTGCTTAAAGGAAAACCCCCCGCAGGACTTGATACGCCCCCTTGAAAAATAAATGTCATTATAATGAACCAATGGATCATGGATCCACCAGGGGAAGCACTGATTAAAAAGCTACCACACTGGAACTCATGTGAAATAACAACCCAGTCTCACGGCATTTCGTGTTCACCAACACGATTTTTAATCTATTGATTCGTGTTCACCAACACGATTTTCCCCTTTTTTTCGTGTTGCACAGCACGATTTAAAAAATAATGTATTTCTACTGGTAATGTGTTTTGTTCCTGCAGCACGTCTTTTTCTTCGGTCGGGTCTTGGAAGACCAGAAGCTGTGTGGTTCATAAAAACATGTTCTTACTCAATATCAAGCCACAATTATTGCTTTTATTTTAAATCGTATAATTTCGGACTTTTGTTGCCGTCTGTGAGGAAAAGAAATGGGGCTCAGAGCCTCAGAATACTGAAATCTGTATTTTTAAATCTTTTTTTCCTTCTAATTTGTTATTCTTTTCAAAATAGCACACTGTTATTTACTCACCAATAACACATAATTATTGTTGCTTTTATTTATTGGTTTAATTTCATAATCTCGTGCTTTTTTGGCGTCCGTCAGGAACTGAATTTCAAAATAAAAATAACCGGAAACAGACGTAGGCATTTCGAGCGATTACCCAAGATCCTCAGCTATGGTTTAAGCTCGCTGATTGGATGTTTTAGCCACAATGCATGCTGGGATTTGGTGTTTATATGATATGAAATCCGGAAAACATTTTAAAAGAATAAAATAATACTTAATTCCGAGTGCTCTTGCTTTTCTCTTTGAAAGTCATCACATAACGGCATTGTAATACACGGTTCGGCTGCATTACATATTACAGATCTGCCATAGTTCTTTATTTATAGAGCCCTGATGAGAAGACCTTTGGAAAAACTGGAAGAAATACCTCCGAAACTGAATTGTGACGTGGATCATAAATATATCAGCAATTAAACAACATCTTCAATTTATCTTCACACAATACTTCTCCTTGCAGTATCAACACTAATTCGGCTGACTTTTACATTTGATCTAATTCATAGATAGGTTATATTCACACCATAACGGTGCACAGCTGATAGGACTTGTAGTTTTTAAAGATATTACTGATTTTCTTTGAATGTAAGAATGTAAATACTGAGTCTGAAATAGTATAGCAATATGCTGTAAAATTATGTGAAAGCATGAATACAACTACACATCTTCAGATGTTGTACATACATAAGTGTCCTACACTAATAATACAAAGTTATTATGGCTGTGTGTACCTTTTGTGCACCACCTAGTGGTTAAAGCACGTTATTGAATTATTGCTTTTATGTGTTATATTTAAAAAAATATTAAGAGTACATACTTTCATAGGGGGAAAGTCGAAGGTCAATGATAGAAATATAGAATATAAAAAATCAAGAAGATACTGTAAGTGATCTCTACAATAAAACAGTTTAGTGCAGGATGTACAAAGATATTAATAGGAGGAGGTGCAAAACAGAAAAACGAATTAACCTTTATTTAAACATTAATGAGGGATGAGGATCAGCACCTCCAAATCTGAGGCCATGGTTCTCAGCAGGAAACCGATGGACTGTCCACTTCAAGTAGGGAATGAGTCCTTACCCCAAGTGAAGGAGTTCAAGTATCTCGGGGTCTTGTTCTCGAGTGAGGGAACAATGGAGCGTGAGATGGGCCGGACAATCGGAGCAGCGGGAGCGGTACTGCAGTCGCTTTACCGCACCGTTGTGACGAAAAGGGAGCTGAGCCAGAAGGCAAAGCTCTCTGTCTACCGGGCCATTTTCGTTCCTACCCTCACCTATGGTCATGAAGGATGGGTCATGACCGAAAGAACGAGATCGCGGATACAAGCAGCCGAGATGGGTTTTCTCCGCAGGGTGGCTGGTGTCTCCCTTAGGGATAAGGTGAGAAGTTCGGTCATCAGGGAGGGACTCGGAGTTGAGCCGCTCCTCCTTCGCGTCGAAAGGAGCCAGTTGAGGTGGTTCGGGCACCTAGTTAGGATGCCACCTGGGCGCCTCCCTAGGGAGGTGTTCCAGGCACGTCCAGCTGGGAAGAGACCAAGGGGTAGACCTAGGACCAGGTGGAGGGATTATATCTCTTCGCTGGCCTGGGAGCGCCTTGGGATCCCCCAGTCAGGGCTGGTTGATGTCGCCAGGGAAAAGAAAGTTTGGCGCTCTCTGCTGGAACTGCTACCCCCGCGACCCGACCACGGATAAGCGGGAGAAGATGGATGGATGGATGATGGATAAACATTAAATAATACTTTATATTAAGGTCTTCTTTTAAATAAGAAAAACACTTTGGGGGTATCAACAGATACATATTAAGCCTGACAAAGTACTTAACGTCTAATATATTTCTTTCCTACAATGTTAACTATGTTGAAGCACTTATTTTAACTGATATTATACATATGAATTATACTCTTATGTATGTAGATAGAATAAGAAATGTACAGAATATGACAGTTTAATGGTGGAGGTACACACATATTGATAGATGTCTTGTAATGCGCTGTTGAGGAACCTGTGACCCAAGATTTTCATTCATTGCATAACTACACCGTAGTTGTGTATATGATATGTCAATAAACCTTTGAAAATCTTGAAATCTTGAAAGGGATGTGCAAAATAGTCATAATATACAGTCTTTAATTAACTATTAGTAGAGAATAACGAGTAATGAATATACTTTATTACTCATTTCCATTCATGTCAATTGCAGATACATGTTTAGTCTTCACAAGCACCAACTATCAAATATCTCTCCTGATTGTCAAGTGCCAACAATCAGGAGAGATATTTGATAGATTTTTTTTTCAAAGGTTGATTTTTATATTCTATATTTCTATCACAAACCTTCTACTTTCCTCCTATGAAAGTATGTACTCTTAATATTTTTTAAATCAAATATAACACATAAGAACAATAATTCAATAACGTGCTTTAACCACTAGGCGGTGCACACAAGGTACACAGAGCCATATTAACTTTGTATTATTAGTGTAGGACACTTATGTATGTCCAACATCTGAAGATGTGTAGTTTTATTCATGCTTTCACATAATTTTACAGCATATTGCTATACTATTTCAGACTCAGTATTTACATTCTTATATTCAAAGAAAATCAGTAATATCTTTAAAAACTACAAGTCCTATCAGCTGTGCACCGTTATGGTGTAAATATAACCTATCTACGAATTAGATCAAATGTAAAAGTCAGCCGAATTAGTGTTGATACTGCAAGGAGACATATTGTGTGAAGAGAAATTGAAGATGTTGTTTAATTGCTGATATATTTATGATCCACGTCACATATTCAGTTTCGGAGGTATTTCTTCCAGTTTTTCCAAAGGTCTTCTCATCAGGGCTCTATAAATAAAGAACTACGGCAGATCTGTAATATGTAATGCAGCCGAACCGTGTATTACAATGCCGTTATGTGATGACTTTCAAAGAGAAAAGCAAGAGCACTCGGAATTAAGTATTATTTTATTCTTTTAAAATGTTTTCCGGATTTCATATCATATAAACACCAAATCCCAGCATGCATTGTGGCTAAAACATCCAATCAGCGAGCTTAAACCATAGCTGAGGATCTTGGGTAATCGCTCGAAATGCCTACGTATGTTTCCGGTTATTTTTATTTTGAAATTCAGTTCCTGACGGACGCCAAAAAAGCACGAGATTATGAAATTAAACCAATAAATACAAGCAAGAATAATTTTGTGTTATTGGTGAGTAAATAACAGTGTGTTATTTTGAAAAGAATAACAAATTAGAAGGAAAAAAAGATTTAAAAAATACAGATTTCAGTATTCTGAGGCTCTGAGCCCCATTTCTTTTCCTCACAGACGGCAACAAAAGTCCGAAATTATACGATTTAAAATAAAAGCAATAATTGTGGCTTGATATTGAGTAAGAACATGTTTTTATGAACCACACAGCTTCCGGTCTTCCACGACCCGAGAAAAAGAAGTGCTGCAGGCACTAAACACATTACCAGTAGAAATACATTGCTTTTAAAATCGTGCTGTGCAACACGAAAAAAAGGGGAAAATCGTGTTGGTGAACACGAATCAATAGATTAAAAAACGTGTTGGTGAACACGAAATGCCATGAGACTGGGTTGGAAATAAACAGCTGATAGATCTACAGGTATCTGATATAGCGGATCTTTGTTAAGTTCCGTCACGGATAGGATCATATTCTGTGCTAAATAAGAGACATGTAATCATTTACAAAACATCACCATGTTTTTATTTAACAACATAATGTTGTTTAATCCACGTAGGCGTTTGTTTTTTCATCTGGAAATGCAGACCGGCTCAAACTATTTTTAATCATCATCCTCACGATCATTTAATCTATCATATGTTCGCCGAATTGACAGGAAAGCACTAATAAATGTAGTTTAATCCACGTGAGTTTACAACTACAAAAAGAATCGGTTTGTTTTTATATCACATCCGACGGGAGGAAATGCAGCAGCTCTCACTACCGATTTTTAATCCTAATTTAATCATCATCTTCACGATCATTTGTTTATGTTCGCCGAATTGACATGAAAGCACTGACAAATATGAATTTACTGTAGTCAACTTCATTCAAATGTTATTAACGTGCCCAAACTCAGTAATTAACTAAAAAGAGGTTTATTTTTAATGAAGCCTCGTCATCTCACCATGAGCAAACGGGCTATAATATTGTACTATTGTTAATAGTTTACTGTATTATTAGTGGTTAATATTACTGCTATAACAATCACACATTGAGTTCATTGTGCAATGTTAAAATCAGACCGTTTTGTTTTTTTAAATAGTCTGATGAAACGGCAGCTCTCAGGTGATCAGCTGTGTGTTTACACACCTAATGGCCCATCAGCCATGGCCCCCACCCCCCTCTGAGTGACACGTTTAGCTGTCTTTGTGTATTGCAACCATAGACTGTATATAAATGGACGTAGTGTCCGTGACGTCACCCATAGGATTCTGCAGAGTTGCCGTGAAGCCCTTAGTAGGCGGAGTCGGCCACTAACGGCTCAACAGTGACGTCAGAGTCTAATCCCGCCTGCTCCAAATAAGGGCAAAGAGGCGGGACCTGCTGCCTCCGAACTGGAAGTAAACAGAGCTAGCTCAGGCTAAAAAGCTAAGCTAACATGAAATACATGCATACCAAGTTACTGCTAACAGTGTAGTTCCCCTATATAAACGTTACATTCATAATCAAATGAGACAATCTGCAAGAGAATTAGCTATATTTTGTTATTCTTAACGCTTTGACTCCATCGCCCGGACCTAACGGAGCCGCAGTGGGCTAGCTCCGGGACGCCGGCTGGAGCTAGCCCCCTGCGGCTCCGTTAGCTCCGGCGGCCACCACTGGGATAATTGGGTCCCCTATTAACATTTGCTCTCGTTTAGCATTATGGGCGTCATAGACTATAAAAGTCTTACCCAAGGCTGAATCATAAACTAAAATGTATATGTATTAGGGCTGTCAGTCGATTAAAATATTTAATCGCGATTAATCGCATGATTGTCCATAGTTAATCGCGATTAATCCTAAATTAATCGCACATTTTTGATCTGTTCTAAATGTTCCTTAGAGGAATATTTTTAATAGTTTTTAATACTCTTATCAACATATGAGTGGACAAATATGCTTTATGCAAATGTTATTATCATTTGAACAATGAGAAATATTCTAATGAATATTAAACACTACAACCTCTGAACATTACAAATATTCGCCTCAATTCAACCTGGAACCTCTCTCATACAATATAATAATTGTGTGTGTGTGTGTGTGTGTGTGTGTGTGTGTGTGTGTGTGTGTGATGGATCGTTGGAGCTATGTGCAACTCAAGGCATATGCTCGAACGGGAGCTGCCTGGACGCTGCAATCATGTTGCGCACTATCCGTGCTGAGTGTGCTGACTTTTTGTACAATGTCCCACTGCCTGGCTTCCTGCATAAAGTCAAGTGCTCGGCGCAGTTGTCGGCGAAATGTCGCTCCTCTGTTTTCATTTAAACAGCTCCTTATGTCCGTTAGCGCAGCTAGCTACCACCAGATGCTAACAACAACAATACACGTAAGGTCTCTCTCTCGCTCGGGCCACACATACACACACCCTCCCAGTCCTCCCAACAGCCAGTCGGTGCCTGCCGGTGAGCGTGGAAGTGTGGTCTGCAGCAAGCGGACGGCAGGAGCGGGGCTGTCAGCATCAGCTTGTAGATGGTATTTTAAACTCGATGCGCTCTGAAACTACGGGGCGGCCGAGGACAAAAAATACACATGCGTTAATCGCGTTAAAATAATTAGTGGCGTTAATTTTTTTTGCGTTAACGCGTTAACTTGACAGCCCTAATATATATATGTATAAAGGGTTACGTCCTTAGCTGGCTAATAAGTAGCAAGCTAAGCTACCAAGCACACAAACACCTGCGAACGGGGTTAACATGTATAATATTATAATTTTAGACTTCTTGGAAGTTCTGTTAGTACATTCAAGCGCACAGCACAACATTTTAATTGTCTGGTATTTGTAACAATATTCCCTAAAAGGCACAATCACCACGAACACGGCTAAAGGGTCAAGTACAGTAACTACAACTAACTAACGTTGTAGCCTAGCAGAGTGGACAAGTTGCTGTTAGCTGACAGTGAGGCATGTACATGTCCATCAAAGTGACCACGCCCTAATTTATGCAAAAGCTTTAAGGCTTAATATTAATTAAACAGATGAGTTGAGAAAAAATGCACCCCCCACACAGTAGTCATGAAGGGGGAATCTAACTATACAGAGAATATGGTTTTTTGAAACACGATGTAAACATGTTTATTTCTGCTGTAAAGTTGGGCATTTTCACATGAGGGTCTATGGAAATTGCTCCCTTCTGCCGCCTGCTCCTACTGGCCACTAGATGAACTGCAGTGTGTGGCACTTCCGTATTGGCGTCCCGACTCTTCCCAAGAGTTTGCCGCTTGATTGCAACCAGGGAGAGCCGTGATGGACGCTGCCACAATGAAACTCATATGAAATAAACAGCTGATTCCTCACACACACAGTTGCCTGTTGTTTATATGCATAACATAGTGAGAAACATGCCTCTGGTTAATTATTATATAACTTGTTTTCTCCATAAAAGCTGGTGTGGTGGCTTTATCTGAAAACTGACAGCATAATTGCATTTATGGCCCGGGACACACATATTTATTTAGATATGTTTTAAACAAGTTTAAATAAAAGGTGTTATGCTCTGCCAGGTACAACAAATGGGAGCGCGGTGCAAAGTACCTATAGAATACGGCGCTGGGTTGTTGTTGTTCTTATTATAGCCTACATCATGTAGTCCGCTGTATAGACAACTGTAGTTTCCCCACAGCAGCATGACGTCCATTGGCGCATCATAAATACGTTGATAGTGAAAGTGCAGTCGGATTCTCAAAGCACTGCAGTCTCTTCTCCTAAATCCTTTTGAATTCTCCTATCCACTAACCCTTAACCCTGAAACGGTGTGACAAAGCTCCATCCCCCCTCTGTTAACAAGAGATAGTAGCCTATGTTGCGGACTCTTTGTTTAAAACTAATTGCCCATCGGAATGTGTGGAGAATGTGGGAGACTTCTGACTTTTGTCACATTCCGATGGACAATTGGAATGACATGCAGGGCAGCATTGCCGGTCTGAAAGGCTCTCTGGAAATATCAAACATTTAATTAAAGTTTTAAAAACAGTGACAGGTTAAAATCAGAGGTGGAAGAAGTATTCTGATTATTTACCGAGGTAAAAATATGTGTTAGAAGCAAATGTCTTGCATTCAAAATTGTCAATAGCCCAAGTGAAAAGTATTATCATCTGAGAGTAAAATGAATCAGTATGTTATTAGTATTAAATACATATAATTTGTACAACTTGTATCTAGAAATACTCTGTTGTAATTATTGATGCATAAATGTGTTCATCCATTCAATGTGGCATCTGCTATAATGGGGTTAATGTATGATATTACTTAATAATACAATACATTACTGTATAATAAGTGATAATGTATGAGTTGATTTACTTCGATCTACTGTACTGTGTACACCACAACAATATTACAAAGAATATACTGCACATTAAAGCAAACTATTGTAAAGGTAAAAGTATGAGCATAGAAAATAAAGAAGTGTAAACATTTACATTATTATGATTATTTAATATATAAAGACTATATATTATTGAATTACAATTAAGATAATAAAATTAGATATAACATTACATTACATTACATTTAGCTGACGCTTTTATCCAAAGCGACTTACAATAAGTACATTCGACCAGGAAGACACAACCTTGAAGAAAACAGAATCATATAAGTACATCAGGTTTCATAGAGCCAAACATTTCAAGTGCTACTCAACTGGCTTTAGGTAAGCCAGTCCTTTATTAGTATAAAAGTGCTTCGTTAATAGTTCTAACGCTCGAAGTGGAGTCGAAAGAGATGAGTTTTCAGTTTGCGCCGGAAGATGTGCAAGCTATCTGCTGTCCTGATGTCAATGGGGAGCTCATTCCACCATCTTGGAGCCAGGACAGCAAACCCACGTGTTTTCGCCGATGGGAACTTGGGTCCCCCTCGCAGCGAGGGTGCAGCGAGTCGTTTGGCTGATGCAGAGCGTAGTGCACGCACTGGGGTGTACGGTTTAACCATGTCCTGGATGTAGGAAGGGCCAGATCCATTCGCAGCATGGTAAGCAAGTACCAGTGTCTTGAAGTGGATTCTAGCAGTTACCGGAAGCCAGTGAAGGTAACTTCTTCTTCTAACTTTTAGATCAAATAAATATAATTTATTTGATCTAAAATATTGATGTGTTTTCATCATAGTAGCCTGTGAAAACCATAACAAATAAGTGATTACATGCTACAGTATTCAGCAAACACAACTGCAGAGCTGCAACATTGCAAACAGACTAAGTTCTACAACACCCAGTTTTTCATCACATAGAGCTGCATCATGTAGAGCTACATCATGTAGAGCTACATCATGTAGAGCTGCATCATGTAGAGCTACATCATGTAGAGCTGCATCATGTAGAGCTACATCATGAAGAGCTGCATCATGTAGAGCTGCATCATGTAGAGCTGCATCATGTAGAGCTGCAGGTGATCATGTAGAGCTACATCATGTATTGTCATACTGATATTTTGTACAAACTGTAAAGTCCACTGAGACAAATGTAACATTTGTGATATTGGGCTATATAAATAAACATTGATTGATTGATTGACATCATGTAGAGCTGCATCATAATAATAATTAATAATTCCTTACATTTATTATAGCGCTTTTTCAATGACTCAAAGCGCTTTACATATACACACATTACACACATCATACATGCAATGGTCAGATACTGTGGACAATACCCACAGGAGCAAGTTCAGGTGAAGTGTCTTGCCCAAGGACACACTGGCTTTACAGACGCAGCAGCGGCGGGTTTCACCCCTTGATCTGATGATCATTGCACAGCGCACTGCGCCACACCGTCCATCTTCACGCCTCGAGGTCATCGAGGCGCTTTTACAAGTACACATTAGTATTATACATGTACTGTGGACAATACCCACAGGAGCAAATCCGGGTGAAGTGTCTTGCCCAAGGACACAACGGCCTGACGCAGTGGCGGCAGGAGCGGGTTTCGAACTGGAGTTCCCCAGCACTCCCCCTTGATCTGATGATCGGATGCACAGACCACTGCGCCAACCATCATGTAGAGCTACATCATGTAGAGCTGCAGGTGATCATGTAGAGCTACATCATGTAGAGCTACATCATGTAGAGCTGCATCATGTAGAGCTACATCATATAGAGCTGGATCATGTAGAGCTGCAGGTGATCATGTAGAGCTACATCATGTAGAGCTACATCATGTAGAGCTGCAGGTGATCATGTAGAGCTACATCATGTAGAGCTGCAGGTGATCATGTAGAGCTGCATCATGTAGAGCTACATCATGTAGAGCTACATCATGTAGAGCTGCATGTGATCATGCAGAGCTGCATCATGTAGAGCTACATCATGTAGAGCTACATCATGTAGAGCTGCATTATGTAGAGCTGCATTATGTAGAGCTACATCATGTAGAGCTGCATCATGTAGAGCTGCATCATGTAGAGCTACATCATGTAGAGCTGCAGGTGATCATGTAGAGCTACATCATGTAGAGCTACATCATGTAGAGCTACATCATGTAGAGCTGCATCATGTAGAGCTGCAGGTGATCATGTAGAGCTACATCATGTAGAGCTGCAGGTGATCATGTATAGCTACATCATGTAGAGCTACATCATGTAGAGCTGCATGTGATCATGTAGAGCTGCATCATGTAGAGCTACATCATGTAGAGCTGCATCATGTAGAGCTGCACCATGTAGAGCTACATCATGTAGAGCTGCATCATGTAGAGCTGCATCATGTAGAGCTGCATCATGTAGAGCTACATCATGTAGAGCTGCAGGCGATCACTGAGCTCTCTCTCTCGTCCGATTATACTTCACTCGCGTTTATGTCCATATCCATCAGACCTATCTAGTTGCTTCATAACCAGGTGTGGCCGCAGAGTAGAGCGCAGTATTATGCATTTGTTGATATGAGATATGATGTTTGGCGGTTCTAGTATAAATGCTCTTTTTGTTTTCTCTCCACCCCACAGGTTTTATATGAACAGAGTTACATGCATTTGAAAATGAATGGGGGGTACAAATTATGACTTGAATTACTGCTGAGTCAACAAAAGCAACAGTCTGGTCCTAAAGTTGCACTTGCCCAAACACTTAAATCAGGGATGCAAACTCATCAGGTATGAAAAAGGTGACAAGGATCCGAGCCCCCCCACCCCACGGAATATCGGCTTTAAAATTAAGAATAACAGAGGATTTTAGCAGTCAGAGCAACTAAAGCAACAGGAGTGGCGAGCCGTCAGGGCCCTCTAGGCCCTCTGTGAGGGCCTAAGATATTCTAAAAATAATATTTGAAAACATTAAAGAAAAAAAAACGTGTTTTTTTAAAAATATTATTTTTTATATTTTTTTGTTGTTACATTTTTCATTAGTTTGACCAAAATAACTTGATTTAATTGTATTTAAAATAATATTTCCAAAGAAATAAATACTTCGAATCTGCCTGTTCAGTTTCTGTTGGAATGTGAAGGGTTAAATGCCGTCTCTGCGAGTTATGTGAAGACGGGAGAGCTTGTTGGTCCCTCTACATTCACAGAGGGCCAGCTATAGTAACTCAACGAGAGTAATGTCAACTGACATTAACTAAACTAAATGAACTAAAATCAACTAAGTGGGTAATCAACTAAGTCAACTAAATTGACCAATCATATCTTCCCTCTAAATGGGCGGGCTTTATTTTCGCGGACTTTATGACAAGTTCCGCCCGCTGTGAGGTCTATGCAAGTGGTGCAGTGACGCGTCCTAAAACCCGGAAGTAAGCTGCGCTCGGATTCCCTCGACAGAAAGCAACGGGATTTCTCCATAGGATTTTGGAAAATAGCTCGAAATAAGGTCTGTGGAAAACGAACCTGTTAGATAAATGCACGTTTTGTTCAGCCGGATAATATCCACATGTCTACCCTACTTTTATTATTTTCGAATCATAAATCTAATCGATAGATTTATGATGGATAGATTTATGATTAGCATAAGTTCGTTCATGATGGCTCACTTCAGTGATAAAGATGAAATCGTTGCAAAATTATTAACCGAGTCATTTTCAAGATTGAGTTACAATGATAAACTGGAGTGGCAAAGGATCAGCTGCATGACCCGCAAGTGCTTCATCCAAAAGGACAGGAGGATGGACTTTGTGTTTCAGTGATTTGATCATCAAAGGTAGGCCTAAGTCATTTTCAATGTGGGCCGCCGTGCCGACTTAATTCATTTGTAATTGTTACTTGGCTGTGGGAGCCCTGTCATGATAGGTGTTTATATAAATGGTGTTGTTTTGTGTGGTAGAGGGTCGCTGTCATTGATGCGTTTTGCACCCCGGGCCGCTGTTTTTATATTCCGCTGAAGAATACGCTGTGACGTAATAACTCTTCTTTTTTTTCGAGGGAAGGGGGGGTCAGAGGGCCTAGGTATAAAAGTCACGGCTCGCCACTGAGCAGCAGGTATGGTACTTGCTTACCATGCTGTGAATGGATCTGGCCCTTCCTACATCCAGGACATGGTTAAACCGTACACCCCAGCACGTGCACTACGCTCTGCATCAGCCAAACAGCTCGCTGCACCCTCACTGCGAAGGGGACCCAAGTTCCCATCAGCAAAAACACGTGGGTTTGCTATCCTGGCTCCAAAATGGTGGAATGAGCATCAGGACAGCAGATAGCTTACACACCTTCCGGCGCAAACTGAAAACTCATCTCTTTCGACTCCACCTCGAGCGATAGAATTACTAACAAAGCACTTATATACTAATAAAGGACTTGCTTATCTAAAGCCAGTTGAATAGCACTTGAAAAGAGTGCTACATGAACTAAGTTCACATGAACCTTTGTGGGAAAAGTACCGCAGTGTGAAAGCGCCTAATGATCCGAGCCTCCCAACCCCACGGAATAAAAAAAAGCTAAATATAAAGCGATGTTCTCCAGCAACATTATGTTGGTCTGCTCATGCAGCCAGGGGCCACAGAGCAATGGTGAGAGTGGAGGAGGGTCCCTCAGCACACTGCATGACTCAAACACAATGAGAAGAACGAGGGATTCATATTCCTTGCAACCCGGAGGATATAATAATATGCATCCAGCGAACTATAAGCAGCCAGGCTCTATTTAGTTTAGACATGGGTTGAGTCAGATGTACATGTTGCATACTACTGGTCAGTCACTTATTGAGTGTTTTCTTTTTTTAACAAAGACTAACTCCTCACTTTTGTGTAGTGTGTTTATTAGCTTGTTAGATAGGCTGCCAGTTCAGTGCCAGTGTGTTGCTAGCTACTTCAATGTTCCCAGAGATGGCAGACTAATGACTTTAGGAGGAAAACCCGACCAAAACAACAATCGGGAAGTTACTTGTAAGTGGCATTAAAGGAAGCTACTAGTAAGCCCTTACTAATAATTCCTCTCCAAATATTGTATTATATCAATAATTTCCCCCAAAAATGCAAATGAATAATATAATGACACATGCATTATTTGACATTATAAAAACACAAAATATGAACAGGGACATATGGCTCTGATTTGAGGTGTAAATAGTGTGGACGTGCAGAGATTTTTGAGGGTCCGAGTAGACAGAGAAACCTGAGCCATTTAGGTTAAAGATCATTAAGAAACTAAAGTAAAGGAACACATTTGTGGGATTTTTAAAAGGTCCTAGCTGAGAGAGATGAAACAGTTGAACAAATTGATCATACATTAAATCCATCAGCACTTGTCTTCCCTATTTGAGACTTTTTGACAGGTCATTCTAGAGAAATTGACGTAAGTGGATTCCTCTGCGAGTTTATTCAATCTGAAAGAATGACCTAAAGTGATCCTTTAAATCACATTGCGAGCCGTAACAGACCAATTTCATACCCATAAACCACTGCAGCTGCACACATTCTCTGTCGGTCAGGTGCAGGAGATAGCGGCCACAGCAGACTCAAACAACAGGCCAGCAGCAGACAGATTAGCATCAGGAGGGTTGACCTTAGCAGCAGCCCGGCCAGATGAAAAGATGGAGAGATGAATGGTTTCCTCACACTGAGCTCAGTCTTAGAAAGATGAACATCTATTTAGAGGAAAAGACAGCACCATATGTGGAGAGGATTGAGACGACATTTCAACCCACTAACAGGAGTGATGCTGTTGGAGTTTGTACAGAAAAAGTCTCTGCACATATTCCACTTATTCTTGTGTGCTAATATGAGAAACTGTGGGCAATACATTCTGGTTGGAAACTGACCTTTAGTTAGTGTAGAAAAAATATAGAATTAGAAAACATGTGAAAGCTTGTAATGAATTCATAAATAAAGAACTATTTTTAAGCAAAATAAATGCCGGACGGCCCGTCTTCTGCAAACAGATACTCACACTCTCACATATTTTATAACATTCCAGCTTATTTTGCCCCACTTTCTTTATTCTTTTCACATAAATCCTCTCCTACAATTGGAGGTACACAGAGCAGCCTGAATTCAGATCTCCATCAACACTTCCTGAGATAAAGCTGAAACAATAACACCATTGGAAGACCAAGAGCAACAAACAGACCATCTGGCTTTCTATAACATAAGGAGTCTTAGTTCTGTGTGCTAATGCCTTGGAGCCAGTGTTTGCTTGCAGACTACAGTCATGAGAACAGATCCACGCATTTATTTAGGTGCCTCTAGATTAGGAATTTCATTAGCACTCATTTACCAACACCATATAAACACTAATAAATATATGCTCAAAAGAACACAACTGGACCGCACACGTTGTTGTGTAACCAGTACACAGCAGTCTGGTTGGACGATATGTTATCATGCATCCAACCTCAAATTGAAAAATGATTGGTAACAAGAAAGAACCTCTGATGAAGTAGGGAAGTTTATTCACAATATTATCCACTATATTATAAGGCCACCTATGCTTCAAGATTTCAAGGTTTTTATTGTCATTCATACATGGCTACAGTGTAGTTCTATCTCACACAGGTTCCGCCCTCTACTGCACTATATGGGTACTACTCTCATCAATGTTACGCGAGCGTTCACACACTGAAGTTGTATAAACGTAGCCGGCCAATCAGGACGAGCCTACCTGAATGCGCACGCATATAAGGCAGCTACACCTCCTGACTGTCATCCTTTTCTCTTCAGCGAGAACACGTTTGAAGAAGAAATAAGTTATCATAACTTCATGGAGTCGCCACTTCTAGAGACCCGGGCCTGTCCTTCGTGCCCTGGCTTAATAGCGGGCGCCGATCCCCACCACCTCTGCTTCGAGTGTTTGGGGGACCAGGATATGGTAGAGGAGGTGCCATTCACTTCCCCCTGGTGATGACCATGGCGGCTACCGCTCTCCCTACCACTGCCGCCGAAACCGGTGAGCCGCCTCCACCAGGGGTTCTACGGCCCGGTCCGCAGCATCGGCCAAATTAATATCCTGGTCCACGGTGTGGCCGCCGCTGCTTGCCATGTGATGTCCCTGGCTACATGCCCGGCACCGTGGGAGGGCCAGGCCCTCCCATTTGACATTCTTGCCCTCCCCCAATAAACACGATTTTTATTATATATATAAAACCCTGCACCTGCCGTTGCAGCAGCACGCCTTAATGTCACAAGCTTGACCTCGGCAAACCCCGGGGCTGAGTTAGCGAGCCCAAGCCTTGACTCATCAAGGCGGCCGCCA
Source organism: Gymnodraco acuticeps (assembly GCF_902827175.1). Lineage (NCBI taxonomy): Eukaryota > Metazoa > Chordata > Actinopteri > Perciformes > Bathydraconidae > Gymnodraco > Gymnodraco acuticeps. The sequence continues at coordinate 1,677,240 of NW_022990513.1, forward strand.
CCAACGCTGTCCTCCGAGGCACAGCTCCTTGTGCCCCTACCGTCACCACCTGCGTTGCCACACCCTGTACCACACCCGTCAGCATCCTCCTGCTCCGTGCCGGTGCTTCCACTACAGACGCTACCTTGCAGCACATCAACAGGTACTATTGGGCCAGCAACCGCTCAAAGACCAACAGCCCCAGATGATCTTGGGGTTAATAAACCCAACCAGGTGAAACTGGATCGTTATCCAGGGAGATTGTTTTCAGGAAAGAAGCCACTTTTGCCGCTGCATGGTACAACAACAGACCATGGCTTGAATATTCGTTAAAAGCAGACGCAGCCTTTTGTTTTCCCCTGTAGATGCGGCTTTTACTGTCAAAGGTTTTGGCGACTGGAAACACGCATTACATACTGATAAAGGACTGCTAAGGCATGCCGCATCAAAAGAACACATTTCATGTGAGAGTGTGCGGAGAGAGAGACAGATACGTGAGGAAACAAATACGGAAATTAGTACTTTGGTGCAGATCAGCTGGCACGGAGCCTATTACGTGTCAGCTGTCGTTGATATTGTAGCTTTTTTAGCTGTCAACCAACTCCCTCTCAGAGGTGACCATGATTCACTCCACAGTATGTCCGACTCAGGCAGTGGGCTCTTCCTGTCGCTGTTTGAGTATACGCTGCAGTACAAAGATGCAGAGTTGGCCAAAATAATGGACAGCATTCCCCACACAGCAACACACACCTCTCACGACATGCACAATGCCATAATAGAGCTAACAGCAGCTCATCGTCTCCGTCTCTACTATTTCTCTCCGAGTGCAGCGATGAGGAAGCTGTCATCCGTAACCAGTGTGCCTTGCTCGTGATTTACCAGTGTTTGTGCTGCCACGCACACAATGTTTCAAAGTGGTTGCTATGTTGCCCTTTATTTGTGTATTTGCGATAAGTGTGCGTCTTTGCGCAATGCTGTTGGCCTCGCTGTTTGATATATATATATTGTGCCGCAGGCCCGCAGCACGTGACAGGGTTGTGTGCCCTCCCATGAAAATCATATGCCCTCCCTTTAGATTTGTTCTGGCGCCGGGTCATGGCTACAGTGGCACTTTCCAAATAAGACTGTGATGATCTCCTGGGAGCCCCCGTGTCTACGGAAGGGCTCTTTGGATCGATTTCCTCGGTCACGTGGATGAGGAGAAGTCGCAGCTTGGCCATATGCTGCTTCTTAATCATCCTCAGAGGAGAGAACACTGTCCCACACTCACCGCCCCGCTGTAACTCCAGTAAAGGAAGCAGCAGGTGGGTGCGCGCATGTGAGTGGAATAAACCGCAGAAAGTGCTGTCAAAGCACTGTGCGGGTTCAGAGACGCTATAGCCTGCGTGTTGTTGTCAGAAAACACACCTCGCCTGGTATAATAGCTCCCGCAAGAGTTGCCGCGGTGCCCCATAAGCCAATCTTCCTTTCATGGAAGGTTTGGTGGAGGAGAGGGCCAACAGAGAGTACCACAGCTTCTTAGCTGCGGCTCCACAGCTCCTTGCATGTCCCCTAAAACACAGTTTTATGGGGAATGGAAGCTCAGCTGTGTACTGACAGAATGGGTGGACAGGATACTCTGACTAGGTTACTCACTCCAGTTCTGCAGCATCCCTCCTCCATTCAGGGGTGTAAGAGAGGCAAATCTATCATCCAAGGAGGAGATAAGTTTCCTTTCAACAGAGATTCAGGCCCTGTTGCAAAAACAGGCTGTGTCTGTTGTGCACTCTCAGGACAGAGAAAAGGGGCTTTACTCCATGTATTTCCTGGTTTCCAAGAAGACAGGAGAATTCAGACCCATTCTGGATCTACGCATCCTGAATCAGCACATTGTCTGCAAAAAGTTCCATATGTTAACCATAAAACAATGACTGGAACTGGTGCAGCCGGGCGATTGGTTCGCAAACCATCGACCTGAGGGACGCTTACTTTCATGCCAAAATTGCTCCAAAGCACAGAAAGTATTTGCATTTTGCTTTCCAGGGGATACGAGTACAACAGACTACCGTTCGGCTATTCCCTATCCCCACGCACGTTCAGCAAATGTGTGACCACAGCGCTTCAGCCGCTTCGCAACCATGGCATGAGGGTTTTATTTTATCTCAACGACCTCATAGTCATGGCCAGGTCAAGAGAATGGGCAATGTTCAACACAGCCCAATTGATCCTACACCTAACCAAGTTGGGATTTGCGGTCAATTGGAAGAAGAGCAGTCCCATACCTCACCAGCAGGTGGAGTATCTGGGGATTTTGCTCGATGCAGGCAGACTATGTGCCACCCTGTCAGAAAGCAGACAGGCATCCCTGCTTCAGGCAGTTTGCAGGCTGCGACAGGGGGCAACGGTGACAGCTTTGACCTTCATGCAGACTCTGGGTCTCATGACGGCTGCTCACCTCATGGTACCGCTGGGGTTACAGTATATGCGTCGCCTGCAGAGGTGGTTTGCCGGCCTCTGTTTAGATCCCAAGAGGCACAAACAACGTCTGGTGACCATCCCGCCCTCAGTGGAGGGCAACCTCCGATACTGGGGGTCCCCAAAGCATCTGATGCCTTTCCACCGCTGCTTCTCATGCCCCACTCCTGGAGGTGAGACGAAAACAGTTGTCGGTCATTCTGGTAGCCCAAGGTCGCCGCTCGGCACCGTGGTACACAGAAGTGACACAGATGATGGTGGGCCAGCCCTGGACAGTTCCTCGGTTCCGGGAGCGCTGTCTCAGGAAGCGGGTGCATTAGGGGCGTTACCCACTCTGGGCCAACCTCTCCAGGCTTGGCTCCTGAGAGGGACAGGCTGAGAAGGGGTGGACTGTCTGACAAAGTTCTACAGACTATCCAGGCAGTAAGGGCGGGATCCACCACAGCCTGTTACAGGACGAAGTGGTTGGGATTCCTACAGTTACTGGAACTAGTACAGCCGGATGGTTGGTTCACAAACCATCGACCTGAGGGATGCTTACTTTCATGTTGAAATTGCGAGAAAGCCAAAACACAGGAAGTATTTGCGTTTTGCCTCCCAGGGGATAGCCTACGAGTACAACAGACTACCGTTCGGCTACTCCCTGTCCCCACGCACGTTCAGCTATGTGTGACCACAGCGCTTCAGCCGCTACGCAACCATGGCATGAGGGTTTTATTTGATCTTAACAACCTCATAGTCATGGCCAGGTCCAGGGAATGGGCAGATGTTCCACACAGCCCAATGTATCTTACACCTAACCAAGTTGGGGGTTTGCGGTGAATTGGAAGAAGAGCAGTCCTTTACCTCACCAGCAGGTGGGGTATCTGGGGATTTTGCTCAATGCAGCCCCCATCGAGAGCGAGGGGTACGCCTCGATCGAGAGCGAGGTGTACGCCCCATCGGGAAGGAGGGCAGGCTATGTGCCACTCTGTCAGAGGACAGACAAACGTGGTGCGAGGAAGGGAGTCTAGAGCCTCTGTCTGGTACATTGGGCTCTATTCTATCCTAGCTATAGCTACTGGTGGACAAGGGGCTTGCTCATGCCACAGTCAAGGTGTATGTATTAGCCACCTTGTCCTGTCATGTGAGATTTGGCGGCAGACCAGTCTTTTGCCAACCGCTTTTTGCAGGGGATCAGGAGACAGTGCCCAGTGGTGCATGTCTCCACCTATGTTCTATAAGCACAGACGGAGCCCTTAACCTAGGGGCCCTGTCTTTCCTATGCCGCTCGTTGAAGAGGGTGTAGGATGACAGTCAGGAAGTGTAGCTGCCTTATATGCGTGCGCATTCAGGTAGGCTCGCCCTGATTGGCCAGCTACGTTTATACAACTTCAGTGTGTGAACGTTTGCGTATCATTGATGAGAGTAGTACCCATAAAGTCCAGTAGAGGGCTCCGCCTGTGCTTATATAACTAGAGTTACAATACGTAACCCCCTGTCATGTCGTTGAAAATCTTAGGTCAAAGGCTCCTCCAACAGTGCAACACAATAAAACAGATACAATAGTACAAGTAAATACAAATAAAATAGAATATAAATAGTGCAATAAGAGTCTATATACAAGCAATTGGAATATGATATATTAGATATATAATTTGTAAGTTGCAAACAGGTGAAAGGATGTTCTAGTGCAGGAGTGGAGGGCACCAGCCGGGCGTAAGCTGGGCGTAAATCTACGTCCGACGTAGAACCGAAGGTTAAGACCGAAATAAAGTTATGACTGGTGCACCACTTAGACTTAAGCCCTGTATGTGTTGCGCCCCGGTGTAACTTTTACGCCTAGTATGGAGCAGGCGTAAATCGGAAAGACAGACTAGTATCCATAGTAACGTAAAACAGGCAAGAAGGAAAATAACTATGGCAGTGCGTCTTGTTTACATGTTGTAACTACAAAAGGGCATTAAGAAGAGAACGAGTCATTTGTGATCGAACAAACCCACTGGACATCTATTCAGTGAGCTGATAGAGAGGTTTCGTTTCGGCAGACAAACCCTTTTTGATTTAATCGAGGAGATCTTCCCTCAACAACAGAACGGATCAGACAGAAACGCTCGCTCTCCCCAATCTTGCAGGTGCTGATTGCGCTCAGATTTTACTTTAATACTGTGGGAGACATGATTAATGTTCATCACACAACTGCATGTCGGGCTATTAGACAAGTTTCCTTGGCTCTCCAGCGCCGCCTTAGGAATTATATTCACTTACCAACACAAGAAGAAGCAGCAAAATCCTCCTGGCATCCGTGAAGATATCGGTGGACGACTTAACCGCAATCACATAATAAACAACATAGCCCTGTATATTTGTAATATGAACGCTGTTTATTTGCAATTGCATTTCAATAAGCTCCCATTGTGACCACATCTTTTCATCAGGCCGTTTTATAGCCTATTTTATTCCAAAAACACACATAAGAACATTAGATAACAATATTTGGAGAACTATTAACATGAAATTGAGATAAAAACAAGTACAACAAATATGATTAGAGAATGGTGAATGACAAATTGTCTTCTTCAGTGATTCTTTGCTGATTCTTAAGTCTTAATTTCTCCTTCTCCAGCTCAATTTTGTCATGTTCCGCTCTCAGTTTTGCGGTCTCCACATGAACGATCTCTTTCTCCACCAGTTCACGCTGTAGCTCTGTAAAATCCCTCTTTGTTTTTCGGGGTGTGGGCGTCATTTTTCTCTTCTTTTGGTTTCCGTTATCCATTACTTCGTTATCTATAAGTCTTAGCTTGCTCTGAATGGAGGAATTTGAGTGTTAAATTATGTAGACGTGCGTTGCTTGGCAACAATGACTGTTTTGCGTGTATTCACGTGGACGTGCATCTTAAGACCAGGTGCAGCTACGACCGAGACTAGTCAGGCTTGGTGCACTCGGTGTAAATTCGAATCACTAAGTCAGACGTAGCTAAGCCCGACGTTAGAGTTAAGACCTACTTTTTTACGCCCAGCTGGTGCACTCCACTCCAGGTGTTTAACAGTCTTATGGCCTGTGGGATGAAACTGTCCCTGAGTCTGGTGGTTTTAATCCTGATGCTGCGGTACTGCCTGCCAGATGGCAGCAGAGACAACAGTTTAGTAATGGGGTGATGGGGGTCTTTTATAATCCTGTGGGCTTTCTTCCTGAGCTGCTGGGAGTAGAGATCCTCCATGGATGGCAGCTCCGTCCTGGTGATACTGTCTATGTTGCACCTGTAGAAGGTCAGGATCCTCTCTATGGTGCACCTGTAGAAGGTCAGGATGCTCTCTATGGTGCACCTGTAGAAGGTCAGGATCCTCTCTAGGGTGCACCAGAAGGTCAGGATCCTCTCTATGGTGCACCTGTAGAAGGTCAGGATCCTCTCTATGGTGCACCTGTAGAAGGTCAGGATCCTCTCTATGGTACACCTGTAGAAGGTCAGGATCCTCTCTATGGTTTACCTGTAGAAGGTGATGATCCTCCCTATGGTGCACCTGTAGATGGTCAGGATCCTCTCTATGGTGCACCTGTAGAAGGTCAGGATCCTCCCTATGGTGCACCTGTAGAAGGTCATAATACTCTCTATGGTGCACCTGTAGAAGGTCAGGATGCTCTCTATGGAGCACCTGTAGGTCAGGATCCTCTCTATGGAGCACCTGTAGAAGGTCAGGATCCTCTCTATGGTGCACCTGTAGAAGGTCAGGATCCTCTCTATGGTGCACCTGTAGAAGGTCAGGATCCTCTCTATGGTGCACCTGTAGAAGGTCAGGATCCTCTCTATGGTGCACCTGTAGAAGGTCAGGATCCTCTCTATGGTGCACCTGTAGAAGGTCAGGATCCTCTCTATGGTGCACCTGTATAAGGTCAGGATCCTCCCTATGGTGCACCTGTAGAAGGTCAGGATGCTCTCTATGGTGCACCTGTAGAAGGTTAGGATCCTCTCGGGTGCACCTAGAAGTTCAGGATACTCTCTATGGTGCACCTGTAGAAGGTCAGGATCCTCTCTATGGTGCACCTGTATAAGGTCAGGATCCTCCCTATGGTGCACCTGTAGAAGGTCAGGATATTCTCTATGGTGCACCTGCAGAAGGTTAGGATCCTCTCAGGTGCACCTAGAAGGTCAGGATACTCTCTATGGTGCACCTGTAGAAGGTCAGGATGCTCTCTATGGTGCACCTGTAGAAGGTCAGGATACTCTCTATGGTACACCTGTAGGAGGTCAGGATACTCTCTATGGTGCACCTGTAGAAGTTGCAGAGTATCCTGGAGTCCATGTTGAACCTCCGCAGCCTGTGGAGGAAGAAGAGCCGCTGTCAAGCTGTTTTGGTGATGGTGGTGGTGTGATGAGTCCATCTCAGGTCCTCAGTGATGTGGACCCCGAGGAACCTGAAGCTGCTGACTCTCTCCACCGTAGTCCCATTGATGGCGATGGGGGCGTGTCCCTCTCTCTGCTGCTTCCTGTAATACACAATCAGCTCCTTGGTTTTGCTGACGTTGAGATGGAGGTTGTTATCCTGGCACCAAGATGTCAGTTTTCCGACCTCCTCTCTGTACGCCGTCTCGTTGCCGTCAGTGATCAGGCCGATGGCGGTCATGTCGTCAGCAAACTTCACGATGGTGTTGGAGCTGTGTGTGGTCACGCAGTCGTGTGCGAACAGGGAGTAGAGGAGAGGGCTGAGCACGCAGCCTTGAGGGGCTCCGGTGTTGAGGATCAGGGTGGAGGATGTGATGTTTCCCACCCGCATTGCCTGGGGTCTGCCAGTCAGGAAGTTCAGGATCCAATCACAGAGGGTGCCGTTGGGCCCCAGGTCCCTGAGCTTGATGACCATCTTGGAGGGCACAATGGTGTTGAAAGCTGAACTGTAATTTCAGCTTGCCAAGCACCTCGCCGTTTATCCAGGGCTTCTGATTTGGGAATGTCCGTACAGTAACCTTTGGTACCACGTCATCGATGCATTTTCCAATGTAGCAAATGACCGCGTCCGTGTCTTCAAACACACACCACTCCGTAGTTTCAAAGCAGTGCTGCAGAGCTGAGTCTGACTCCTCACTCCAGCGCTGTATGGTCCGTTTCACTGGCCTATGCCTTAACCTGTTAAGCCCGGCAGTCCCTGCCCGCTGTGTTTCAGGGCTTCTTAACATTTAAAAACCTATTAATGGGTCATACCCACTTAACGCGAAGAAACTCAGCTAACTGACGATACGAACCATATTTACCGAAACAAAACACAAGTCTCACAAGAAGCGTCTAAATGAGCCCTGAGCGAAACAATGAGACCTGAGCGAAAAAATGCTAACGCCCTTAGCATAGAACACAAGGTAGAAATACTTTATTACTTATCGGATCTGCACAAACAAGATATCAGGTAACAAGCTGAGATTCCACAGATTCTAGGGGTATTAGTATTATCACTGAGCAAAAACGGGGCATTGTCTTACCTTTGCTGTTGTTCTGATCAAAAGTTGTGTTCAATGCCATAAAAACGATAAAAACGCTGCTGAAGGTTAATCCATAGGTTAATCCAGTGGTTCTCAAACTTTTTCCGTCAGGCACCCCCTTTGGAGAAAAAAAAATCACTTTGCAAGAACAGTGATAATAAAACAATGCTCCATAAGTCTGTGCGCTCAAAAAAAAAAATACATAATACAATTGTGCAATATTTTAGTTAGAACAATAAATTATAATACTTTGCCACTTTGCAATCTGTGCGAACAAATGAAAAGAAAGAAAATAGTGATATTTGGCAAAAAAGTGTGTCTTATCACAGTATTAGTGGCTGCAATGAGCCTGCACAGCACATTTCTTCAAAAGGGGGTTGCAGGCTCAGTGGCGGCGCCAGATTTTTTTTTGGGGGTGCTGTGGGGTAGCTTGACGTTTCATAGAGGGTGCTCAATCATTTAGGGTTTCCAATTAATGTACCGGTCGCTACAGTTTAATTTTGTATTGCAACACTCCCCACACACACATACACAGTGTATCCGCGACTGTTAAAATGAAGGCTCGATAATCAGATCACGGCATATGAAACAGAACTGTAAACAGATTTACTTTTTCTTTATGGATATTTTACAAATCACTACCCTTTTAAACTCTATTCTTGTTTTACTATTTCATAACTGTTTTTCATTTATTCTCTTATTTTGTTATACCTATAATGATCATATAAACGTGTGCCTCGGAAATAATTGTTTACATTAATCGTGACCAAACCGTTTGAGACCCTAAATAATCTAAACACTGAGAGAGTCCTTTACCTCACTGAGCTGGGGTTATCTGAGACTCCCAGTCTAACAGGCGAGAGTTCTCCCTCCACCTTGTTGTTGAAAGAGCTACTTATATCCGTTAGCATAGCTAGCTAGCACCAGATGCTAACAACAACAATCTCCGGTCCCGGTGCGCACTCTCTCTCGCTCGCACACAAAATGGCTCGTTCCACACAGAGCCGAGCTTGAATGAAACACAGAGACCCAGACGTACTTGTAATGTACTGTAGCATATTATTTTCGAGTAAATCATTTTCAAATCAAGAATTTCACACATAAAAATAAAAAGGACATCAATTTCTTGGGGGTGCTATGGCTATCCCAGGGGGACCTGCAGCACCCCCTAGCGCCCCCTTGACGCTGCCTATTGACCTTCCATTCTCAAAATGTACATTACACACCTGTGTCCTACAGCGCCCTCATAGGTTTCTAAGTGTAACTTACGCCGGTCATGCCGACGTGATAACAATTCTCATTTCCAGAAACACTGGGTTAATCCAATGTGTCTGTGTCACTTTGAAATGATTACTGATCCATCGTCATATTTATGGCAACAACTGAGTTTTCATATATAGCTATTATGATAGCTACGAGAGTGTATGGTAAGGTGACCAGATTTTCAAAATTAAAACCGGGGACATTTTGAGTTTTGCGGTCAATATATCATTAACATATCCAATTTTCTTCGCTGTTAAAGAAAAAAGGGGGACAGTTCTGGTTCAATGTAATTCGAACATTTGAACTGTTGGATACAAACAGAAGGACGATAGCTCATACAGTATATGAGTCTTTGATACTGGATAGTTTTTGTTTTATTCTTATCTAAAAACAGAGGGATGATAGCCCATATATGAGACTTCAGAGGTCTTTTATTTTGAAACTCTACATCAGATAGTCCTGATTCTCTCTGAGTGACTAGATGGGGTGTCCAGCTATCACTCTGAAGTGAAATAAGTATTTGATTGACTTCGAATGACTCTTTGATTATGGACAGTTTCCATTAAATAATAATCAAAATATAGATGGACAATAGAACTAATTTGAGATTTTAAACAGCATTTTAAATAGTCACCCAGTGGAATTGTCAGATATGTCTTCATAACTGTATACTTACATTTTACATTCACTCAGTTATAGTGTGGTAGTTATACGTAGTTTGTTTTAAATTATTATTTATCACATTATATAGTACATATTTCTTAATTTAAGCTCCAGTATATATGAATATGTTTGGTGTGTTTTTTAGGTATATTTGTTATTGACCGAGTAAACGTTTTTATTTTGAAGGCAGTTTTTACAGGCCTCTACCGTAATGCATAGGATATTTGCGCACCGCAATACAACGTGCGGGCTGGCTTGACTGTGTTTTCCGAAGTGGGGGCTGGCTTGACCACAGTCTGTTTACCCAGTGTTTCCTGACATAAAACGTTTTATTTCACCTTGCTATGTGTTTTTAACGTATATTAAAAAACGGGGACATTTCCGGGGACAGTTTCAACCGGGGACAGGCCAATACAAACGGGGACTGTCCCCGGAAAACGGGGACGTCTGGTCACCCTAGTATGGCAGCTTCCGGTTTTGGGCATTCTGGCTGTGCATCACTCATTCACCAATGGGTAATGTTTAGATGGATTTGAGCAACTTCCCCTCGATTCTATTGGCTCTAACGGTTAAACAGAGATTTCAATCATCAAAATTGACCGATGGGTTCCAGAGATATGGAAAATGCACCCAAATGACCCCAGAAGTGTTTTGTTTTTTTCCTAAATCTCTATAAAAAGGTCAATTTCACTTGTTTTACATCAATCTTGATACAGGGTAGTTATTATATGTTATAGTTTGGATTCCTAAAGCTTTTAGTCTACCATCCCATCATTCAAGGGTGGTTTTCACTATAAGTAATGTTTTCTTTTTGGACGGACACTATAATTTACATGTTCAATCTGAATTTACTTTAAAATAAAAAAAAATCTATATTGATTCTGACTGTTAAAACATTAACCTGCGGAGTCACATGGGTGCAGCGAACAAGATGGCAGCTTGTTAGAGGCTCTCTGTGTCCCGACATGTAAAGATATAAGTTATTCAAAGGAAGTGGTTTGCATTTAGAGGAATTGTATCTCCAACTTGTAGAGTAAGGGGTTAACGTTGTTTTGAGGATTTAAAGTTGATTAAATTCACTGAATTGAGATGTCTACGTCAAAGTATTTCAAAACTACAGGCTAAGTGTCCACTCGGAAAAGCCCTCCGCACGAAGAGGAAAACACCTCTAATGATCCACCTGCTGGCCTTAACAGCTTGTTCACTGAGATTACCAAAATTAATGCCACACTTCCACAAAGGAGGGGTTCGGTCTGAGTGTCGCGCCGCTCCGGTCACCCCGAATCAGTAAACGGCTCGGGTGCACGACAGAGCGGTTAACTCGGACACTCTTTTGGCTGACGTTAAGGCAAGTAGCAATGCTGTCTTCCACGACAGTACTTTTAGGGAGGAAGATAACATAGAACCTGACTCACAAGAAAGGGGCTCTATTCTCCGATCCTCACACCATCGCTGGAATCCTAGCCACCTTGGCCTGTAACAGGCTGTGGTGGATCCTGCTCTAGCTGCCTGCATATACTGAATAACACTGTCAGACAATCCACCCTGTCTCAGCCTGTCCCTCTCTGGAGCCAAGCCTGGAGAGGTTGGCCGATAGTGGGTAACGCCCCGATTGCACCTGCCTCTTGAGACATCGCCCCCCAGAACTGGGGAACCGCCCAGGGCTGGCCCTCCTTCATCTGTGTCATCTCTGAGTACCACGGCGCCCCTGCGTGGTCCGTAGCCACTAGGATGACTGACAGACATTCTCGCCTCACTCTCCCCAGGAGAGGGAAAAGGAGACGCAGCGGTGGAAAGGCATAGAGCAGCTTCCTTGGCCATGGCTCGTGTGCAAACGCGTCCACCCCCAAGGGCGGGTCGTCGCTCAGGGCCATGGAGAACCACAGGGCACAGTGGTTGTTGCGCCGGCTGGCGAACAGGTCCACTTCCGCTCTTCCGAACTGGGCCCAGGTCTGCTTCACCACCTCCGGGTGAAGCGTCCATTCGCCTGGCAGGGGGCCGCCCCTCGACATGAGGTCGGCCCCACTGTTCTCCAGTCCCGGGATATGGAGGGCTCTCAGAGATAACACCACTTCTGAAGCCCATAACCACAGCCTCTCCGCTGTGGTCAACAAGGCGGCGGAGCGGACTCCGCCCTGCCTGTTGATATAAGCCACTGTGGTGCTGTTGTCGCTCCTGACCAATACATGTCTCACTTGCATTAGGGGCATGAAATGCTCGAGGACTAACACTACCGCCCGTAGCTCTAGGACAGGGGTCGGCAACCCGCGGCCCACGGGCCGCATGCAGCCCTTTAAGCCCTCTGCTCTGGCTCCCTTGAGCTTAGACAAAAATAAGAAGGAAATAAAATAAAAGTATTTGTAGGACTATTTATATTTTGTTGCATGGTTGAAAATGTTTCGTATCTTGTATTTTGAGGTGATACTGTGACACATAAATAAAAAACAAAACGGTTTTAATTAGGTCAACTAAAATATGCGTCACATCCTGCTACGGTCCCGCGCGAGCGCCTTTTCTTGGAGGCGAATAACCTGACCCCCGGCTCGATGAGCGAACTATGGATAAATCAAAGAAAAGTACCGGAGGAACACAGGATTTAATTCTGTGTGGACAGAGTTATATGCTTTCACAGCAAACGATGCTGGTTTACCGGTATGTTTGATATGTAGAGAGAAGTTGTCAACGGTGGTGCAGCCTTTACGTATCGAGGAACAACAAGGGAGAGGAAGACAGCTGACGATCTTCAGTCATAATTCAATGGGGTATGTAATTTATTTCAGAAAACACTTTTTGTTATATTCCATGGAATGCTCTTAACGTCCCGATAGCAATGAATATATTAAATGCTTTGACAATAAATACATACAAAAATGAATCTCTGGAAGCCGTAGCGCTGTAAAAAGCACGACCAACCCTCTGAGCCGGCCCGGCTAAAATAACTGGATGGCCTAACTGCCTGTCAGCTTTCCATCTGTGCACAAACTTATCTCGTGCCCTCATTGGTCATGTGCGCGTTCGTGTGTGTTGGAGGAGGGGCTCTGTGAGGAAGTCTGAAGGAAGAGGCATATTTTTTCCGGTTGTGTACTTTCAAATTCTAGCGCACTCGAGCTGGTTTCTCCATTCTTACCTACCCTACCTTTAACTCTTTTTAGGGTGCAGCTATATGTTTTATTTATTTCAAAGTGGGCCCATTTTAATAATATTTTGTTTCCCTTCAAATGTGTAGAGGACTCCCCAAGTGCTGTGTTTAATTTATTTTAAAGTAGGCCTGTGTATTATTTTTAATTCTCCTTATAAGAGTTATTTGTTTCTTATTAGAGGTTAACGGTTTTATATCATGTAATAAATAGCCTAATAAATGCAAAAATACTGTAGTTTTTGTCTATGATATAACAATAAAAAACTAATACGTTTTGCGGCTCCAGACAAACAAAATTTGAGGGGGGGAAGGTCACCAGCCGCCGTTTGTGCCTCTTGGGATCCAAACGCAGGCAGGACTCCACCTCTGCAGGGGCCCCATATGCAGTATCCCCAGCGGGACCACAATGTGAGCAGCCGCCATGAGACCCAAAGTCTGCATGACAGTTAAAGCTGTCACTGTCGCCCCCTGTCGCAACCTGTGAACCGCCCGGAGAAGAGACGCACGTCTGCTCTCTGACAGGGTGGCGCGTAGCGCGCCTGCATCGAGCACCACTCCCAACTACAACGCCTGTTGGTGAGGTATGGGGGTGCTCTTTTTTCAATTTATCGCAAAGCCTAATTTGGTTAGGTGTGATCAATTGTGCTGTGCAAAACATTGCCTGTTCCCGGGACCCAGCCATGACTATGAGGTCGTCTAGTAAAAGAAAGCTTATGCCGTGGTCGGTTGAAGCGCTGTGGCCACACATTTGCTGAATGTGCGTGGTGATAGGGAATAGCCCAACGGTAGTCTGTTGTACTCGTAGGCTATTCCCTGGAAGGCAAAACGCAGATACTTTCTGTGCTCTGGAGCAATTTCTACATGAAAGTACGCGTCTTTCAGGTCGATGGTGGTGAACCAATCACCTGGCTGCACAAGCCCCAGTAACTGTTTCACAGTTGTTAGGGATTTGGAGGGATATCTGGTCCGCTTTTCAAATCTCCGCCAGTTCCTATGAAGCTGGTTATAATACAGGAAGGAATCCATATCTACAAAGTAACCGTTAACAATAATCTACTTTAATGGCAATATGACAATGCAATACAATCATTACAATACAACATGATATATTACAGTTATATTGTAATGCTTAAGGAGTAATGCCGGCTTACTCCTGCTCTAGTCCGCATACTGCAGAGCTACTTTCACCCGAGGGCAGCATGTGAAGAAGAGGCCGAACGCCAGGGATCCACCGGATATATACCAGAGTAAGAAGGAGGGGTTTGGTGTTAGGTCAGCTGGTCATCTTTTCAGGTCATCTCATTGGGAGACGCAACGCTGGCCAGCAGGAAACCAAACAGGCTCACTTTCCAACAAAAGGTCTCAAGGCCTGCATACCTACACCTCCCCCACAGAGCAATAAAACCCTGTTTACTCCAACCAGCCCAGAATGTTTATAGCCATTTGTAGTCCTTACATTTATGAAAGGATAAAACAGAGAAATCAATATAAAACACAAACACAGGTATTGTTTGAACAGTATTCACTTAACTGCTACTATTGATAACCACCAGAGAAACCCAAGGGACCTCTCTTAATATCACAAACCACTGTAGCTAGATCTAAGTTGAATGCAAATCAGGACATGCTCTCACCTTCCCCCATCTTCCTTTGTCCTCAAAAACACATGTCAACAGGCCCCAAATGCAGCTCACAGTTTTACCCAAATTATTCCCATTTTAAGCTTATCCATAGTTTGCTAACATGAATAAATACAAATATAACTCTACACAGTTAACATGCCGAATTTCCTGCAGGCAATGTAGCGATTCAGGCCGCTGAGATCTAGAATAGGTCTGAATTCCCCTGTCTTCTTGAGAACCAGGAAGTACATGGAATAAAGACCCTTTTCTCTGTGCTGAGGGTGCACAACAGACACCAGAGATGTTCACAAGTCTTTTTTTGCAAGTCCAAGTCAAGTCTCAAGTCTTTGGTCACGAGTCCAAGTCAAGTCTCAAGTCTTTGTGGGGTGAGACTTGATAAAGTCTCAAGTCTTTGGTCACGAGTCCAAGTCAAGTCTCAAGTCTCTAAAAAATAAAAGTCTCATGTTTCTTCTGGTTGTAATAAGCCTTCTATTGTCTGCTGCTATCCAGTCTGTTAAGAATACTGCACAGCTATATCTAAGAAATTCAAAGCATTGACTGTATTATTATCACTCCTATATCTATTAGCATATAGTATCAGTACTGATTAGTTGTTTGTTATATGATCACTTTAAACAGGCTATTGCAATGCAATATGAGGAAAAACATCACACTTTAGCTAAATGCAAACAACTTATAAGCAAAACACTTCAGAATCAGAAATCAGTATCACAAATACTTTATTAATCCCCCGCAGGGAAACTGTGTTAAAAGTACTTAAAAGTAAACATTTGTTCTGTGCCATTTGCAACTAAAAAACTATTGCTGCACTATTATCTGAAATATACTGAACTGGTGATATTAAAACATGACCTGTTCCAAAAGAGATATCTACCATTAACACCATTTACCAGCCAAATGCTGGTAAATCATGCAAGTGGCTGGTACTGTATGTTGCACGCACCAGCCAAACATAACAATGGCAATCTATTGAGTGGCTGGTAACATTTCAACATTCACTAGGCTAGCCATTTGGCCAGTGGACAAAAATGTTAAAATGTGACCTCTGCAACCGTATTGTTTAATTACACTGGGTCTCTAATGACATCTTTTAAGTCTACTATAAATAAACATATTCCTCTATCCTCTCACTCAAACCCAGTGTAATGGTAACCTGATAAACCTGTAACATTAACGTTACCTGGTCAACAATAAACCTGTAACCTGCCTATAAACCGACAGATGTATTTATGTATGTAACTATTTATTTTTCTACGTTTAACGTTAGCCAGTAGATGGTGCCAGCGGAACGTAATGATTAACGTTACCGACCTTTTTTATGTCATGTCAAGAGTTGGATGTCAACGCCACTCAACGCAAACAAGTGTGACAAGCAAACATTCACTCATCTTTTCAAATATTCAGTTACAAAGCTAGTAGCAAGCTAAGTTAATATTACATAGCTGATGCTGAGCTAAACATGTTTGCTAACCGTCCATATGCGTTAATGTGACTGACCTCTCCGGGTGAGTTTTCAAGTGCCTGATGAAATTTGATGTTGTTGCACCAGCATCCTTGATTTTAATATTGCAGACTTTGCAGTGTGCGCTCCTTTTGTTGGTGCCGCCGGCGTTTTGTTCGAAGTTTTTATAGTTGAACCTAATTACAAGCGCTACAGCTGCAGGTGTGCCGCCGGTCGCCATGGTGTTACCATGATGTTAATGTTAATGTTAAAGGTGGGGTAGGTAAGTTTGAGAAACCGGCTCGAGATACACTTTTTGTTATATTCCATGGAATGCTCTTAACATCCCGATAGCCGGCCCGGCTAAAGTAACTGGATGGCCTACCTGCCTGTCAGCCTTCCATCGGGGCACAAACTTATCTCGTGCCCTCATTGGTCATGTGCGCGTTCATGTGTGTTGGAGGAGGGGCTCTGTGAGGAAGTGGCAGATTTTCTCTGGTTGTGTATTTTCCAATTCTAGCTATCTCGAGCCGATTTCTCAAACTTACCTACCCCACCTTTAATACGCCAAAAATAGAAAACACAATGATTGTTCACGAGTCCCAAAACACGAGTCCAAGTCGAGTCCGAAGTCTTTTGAGCAGGAGTCCAAGTCAAGTCTGAAGTCTCTGTGTGTGCGACTTAAGTGCGACTCGAGTCCGAGTCACAGACTCGAGTCCCCATCTCTGACAGACACAGCCTGTTTCTGCACCAGAGCCTGAATCTCTGCTGAGAGGAAACCCAGTTTGTGTTCGGGCGGCAGACACCCTATCCGTTTTTAAGAGTACGCTTAAGACCTTCCTGTTTGATAAAGCTTATAGTGATAAAATAAAATAATCTAATAAGAGTGCATTGACGTAGACACGTTGTGCCTCTTCATCTATACATTTTAGTTCTTACTCTCTCACTTAAATCCTAAAAACTTAGATCTTATAAAACTTTATCCAAAACCTTTCCCCTCTCTGACCTCTCGAGGTTCTATGAGAGGGTAACAGGTTGCAGAGAGGCCTATTCCGGCTGGGGAGTGTGGAACGTAGTCATAGACCTACTCCTTACCTCGAACCAATTCAGGTTCCAGTGGGGACCTTTTCCCTGCGTGTGCCTCTCCACCTCTGTTTCCTACTTCTTACTTGCTACCCTTTTCCCTCAACCTATCCTAAGGGAGTGCATGTACGTAGACACGTTGTGTTCCTTACTTCTTACTTGCTACCCCTTTCCCTCAACCTATCCTAAGGGAGTGCATGTATGTAGACACGTTAGTTTAGCTGCTATAGGCTTGGACTGTTGGGGGGGGCACCTTACTCCGTCTTTTTGGCTGTTTGTACCTGTGTACTCTCATGTTCCGATTAACCCAGCTTCCCCCAAATCTCTTTTTTGTGTCCATATCTACGCCGGGATCCTGAGTCGAGGCTGATCCTGTTGCTGTGGTCGTGTCCTGGATCCTCTATCCTGAGTACTGGATCTGAGTCCTGGACTTCGAGTCGTGGCTGAACCTGTCTCTGCGGTCCTGCCTGACTCTCATCATACTACTTCCCTGATGGCTCCCACAAGATTGCTGACATCCTAGTGGTTTCATCTTCTTATTATACACACATGCATTTCCAAACATTTGGTCTTTCCTAACATTTGGTCTACCTAAGCTGTAAAATGTATTATCTCTTCAATTTACACACGGCATCTATTGCACGTCTGTCCGTCCTGGGAGAGGGATCCCTCCTCTGTTGCTCTCCCTGAGGTTTCTCCCATGTTTCCCTTTAAACTGTGGGTTTTCTCTGGAAGTTTTTCCTTGTACGATGTGAGGGTGTAAGGACAGAGGGTGTGATGTCCACTGAGACAAATGTAACATTTGTGATATTGGGCTATAGAAATAAACATTGATTGATTGATTGACCCATCTCCTCCTGGGATGACAGATTTACTTCTCTTATGCCCGTTTCAGCGTCCTGGAGTCTTTGCAGAATAATACTTAATAATCAAACTGCTCTTTATTAGTCACATTAATAATTTAATAATTCATTTTCTCTCTGCTGGTAAAGTAACGTGTTTTCTTCTATTTGAAGAGGGATCAGTAAGGTAAGGCTACCGTGACGGTTTGATTCAGAAGGAGTTCAATGTATAAGATCCCTGATGTTGAGGTAACCAGAATGTTTATTTCCACTGTGTACAACATGTTGTAAGGGACCCACAATCTATCTTTATGCAAGGGATAATGTGCAGCGAGGCGGTCTCTATGGGGAAAAGAACACCTGCATCTAGATCCCTCTGCAGGTGGTACTTTAACTATATGTTGATGCTAATACTTTTGTACTTTTACTTGTAACATTTTGAATGCAGGACTTTTTATTGTAACCGAGTATTCCTACACTCTGGTACTTGTACTCAAGTACAAGATCTGAAATTGGTTACCAAAAAAAAAGGCTCTGCTCTGAAGGTTATTTTCATTTTACAAATCCTGCACTCAGCTTTGCTTTCTCTCCTTTGCTTTCAATATCATTCAAAAAAATTCGGTTTTCGCAAATTTCTTGACTTTTTCGGAGGTGCTTGCATTCAAATCCGGCTCCCCGTCTCCCCGTCGCTCTAGCTGGCCTGTACCATTACACCTGTTGTCTTTGGAGTGTCTGCCCCCCACCCTTCTTTCACATAATGGTATGATCCTAGTGTGTCCTCGCATATGATTGGCCGCATGGTGGCTCAGCAAAATAAAGACCCGCCCCTGCCTGCATGGATTCACAGCAAGAGTTGGAGCGGCTGAAGATTCCATGGGAGCCTGCCTGCAGGCAGCAGTCTCACGACACCTCCACTCTCAGGACAGGAAGTGCACGCTAAGAATTCCAAAATAAAATCGCCACTATCCAAACAGGAAATGCACGCAAATACAAAATAAAATCGTATCGTGCCACTTATGTAGATGGATTCATGAAATCCTGTATTGCGTCAGGCTTGAGAGGATTAGGTTCTCCCTTAGGGGCGCCCTGACGACGTTCCATAAAACCTGGCAGCCTTTTCTGGACCACATTGACACCCTTACTATTGATGAAGAACCCAATTCTTAATTATCAGCAGAGCACCACCCCCCCCTCCCTTTTTTTTGCAATACTATTTAATATTCATCCTTTCTTTATTTTTGTTTTTACTCCCTTGTCCCCCCCCTCCTCCTTGTATGTTTGTGTGAATGAGAATGCGGGGTAATGGGGTTCGTTTTTGTTTGTCATCTATATTAGGAAAACACAGTATTTTACATGTAATGTCTTGAAAATGTCTGTTCGCTATCTGTGCGGAAACTAATAAAAAGATTTATTAAAAAAAAAAAATGTATACAGCGTGTACAGTGTTGCCCGTAAAACTCTTAAGCTGAGATCACAAAGGCCTCAAAGATGTTCTTCATGAAGAAAATCTGGTTTCCAAGTCTTAAGGAATATTTTCTTACTGTGACCCAAGCTACAACAAAAGTCCAATCCCATTTATTTTTTTAAATGCTTCAGAGGGAAATCCTGTAACTTTAAGAGTATTTCCTCAAGGCAGACAGCCAAACATCAGCAGTTCATTGGTGAGCGTTGGCAAACACACACAAAAATGTGTTGCTACTGCTAGGAGGTTTCATGCAGCTGTATCAGTGTTAGTCAATCGACTGAATTTAAATAGAGCTTTTACAGCCTTTGCAACCACTCAAAGTGTTTTAACAGACACAAGTCAGCATTCCCCCATTTATACAGACGCAAAGGCTGCCATTCAAGGTGCCACCTGCTCAGGAGGACACACACACACACACACACACACACACACACACACACACACACACACACACACACACACACACACACACACACACACACACACACAGGGATGGGTATCGTTAAGGTTTTAACGGTACTGCTACTTTTATCGATACCGCTTATCGATCCGGTCTTTTAACGGTACTTGTATCGGTTCTTTTGGAGAAAAAAATAAGGTAAACTAACTAAACAAATTGTGAACAAAACATTGCTTTTTATTTAAATTAAATAAATAATATTTCACATCAAAAGAAACAGTGTTTTAACTAATCATATTAAATAATCTGATGACAGAACTGTAAACAGAATAGCTGAAACTTTAACAAACTAAATAACTCAGTTTCCTCTAATCATTAACCCAACTCTAATAAATGCAGTGGAGTAAAAATACCAGGTTAACCTCTGAATTGTAGTGGAGTAGAATTACAAAGTATCAATGAGCTGTCATGTGGGTATATATGAATGTATATTAATGCTGCGCATTATGGACACAAGCGATGTTCACCCATTTATTAATTATATGTTTTACATTTGATAACGCCAATGTGTTTAATACTGGCAACTTCTAATTGTGGGAAAAACGAAAACGTTCAGTAGAGACGTCCCATAGAACATTTTGCGAAACACAATAGCCAGCATGTGTAGTTCTGGGGGGGCGTTCGATTCCAGTTTTGGATAGTCTGTCGTGGTTTCATTCCATTTCACACAGCTGTTTGACGCTCTGCGTAACCTTACGGGGACTGTAGTCCTAAACGATAGCTGGGGATTATGGGTAGTGTAGTGTCTTTGGCCATCCTAATCTCAGAAATGTTGACAATCGCAATGATGCTCGAAATGTCCCTTATAGTCCTACGTCTGTTTCCGGTTATTTTATTTTGAAATTCAGTTCCTGACGGACGCCAAAAAAGCCCGAGATTATGGAATTAAACCAATAAATAAAATCAAGGATAATTGTGTGTTATTGGTGAGTAAATAACAGTGTGTTATTTTGAAAAGAATAACAAATTAGAAGGAAAAAAATATTTAAAAATACAGATTTCAGTATTCTGAGGCTCTGAGCCCCATTTATTTTCTTCACAGACGGCAACAAAAGCCCGAAATTATACGATTTAAAATAAAAGCAATAATTGTGGCTTGATATTGAGTAAGAACATGTTTTTATGAACCACACAGCTTCCGGTCTCCCACGACCCGACCGGAGAAAAAGACGTGCTGCAGGCAAGAAACACATTACCAGTAGAAATACATTGCTTTTAAAATTGTGCTGTGCAACACGAAAAAAAGGGGGAAATCGTGTTGGTGAACACGAATCAATAGATTAAAAATCGTGTTGGTGAACATGAAATGCCATGAGACTGGGTTGTAATGTTTGTGTAGCAATAATACATATGAGATATATTTTTTACATGTCTCCAGTACCGATAAAAAGACCGATAATGTCGGAGCTTAACGGTACCGCGGTCTTTAATAATTCTGCTCCGGGGCCCGTTTAATACCGGGGCTCGGTACCCAGGGTGAGAAGTGTGTGTGTGTGAGAGTGTGTGTGTGTGTGTGTGTGAGAGAGTTCAGGAGAGAGAGGGGTTTATTGTTCTGTAATCTCTTCCTTGGATCCTCGGGGAAGTGAATTGCAACACCTTATTATCTCCAAGCCCGAGCATCAACAAGAAAGGTGATTCTCCAGAGACAGATTGAAACTCTTTCTCACACTATTTTCTTTCTATTCTTCTATTGCCCTCTTTTTCTCCTTATTTATATTACACACACACATTTGTTCTCCCTTTCTTCTTCACACACACTTCCACTCCTGTCTATACCCCCTCCTTTTCTCACTGCATCCCTCATTCAATTTAAAAGGCAGCGTGGTTTTGAATATGATTGCTGCTGAGATTTTTCCATCACTGAAATAATTGTGCAATCTCCGCTGTCATTTCCCTCCCTCAGGCTATTGCAGGTTTCTATCAGAAAGGCAGAATCCGTGAATATGTGATGTCATGCTTGTTTCATATGTGAAATATGACTGCGTAGTTTAAGCAACACCGCCTCATCACCAGTACCTGCTGGATTCTGCACAAACTGATTGGCCATGGCATGAGATGTGTGGCGACTTATTATTTACTATTATTAGATCATTTTGGCCTTATTGCAGACTGCATTGCCATACATCTCTGACGCCTCTGCAGTGGATGAGGAGATAAACAGTGCAGTGTTAGAGAAGAACAATCCATATATATTTTTCCCGCCGGAGAGGACGCTGGCGTTGACTGTTCGCCGCTTCTCCGCCTCTGTTACCCTCTATCACCCTCAGCTACCATTCGTTCTCGCAAAACTTTCGAATTGGACTACTGCCCTGCATTGCACATCTTTACTGCACTGCACATTGTTTTTAATTTTAACTTATTTTAGACTTCTGCCTCCGTTGCCGGCTGCCCTCACTCAGCCATCAAGGTGCCGGTTGGCTATTGCTATCTGCTACATCGCCTACGTGTCTGTCTCCGTCACACGCATCAACCGTGGACTCTCTCTGCCTCCTGCCTTCATCTCTGGGGTACATCTGTCCTATCCCGCTGTTCACATCCTCCTGCCATGTGGTGGATCTTCCTCATCTCCACAACAATCCTCCACCTCTGTGCACCTAGCCCACTAGCAGCTATCGCTGCTAACACACTGCTCCCAGCATTCCCGCCTGTCATCATGCTGAAATACTCCATCTCACAGCTTCTGTCATTCACCAACTCCTTCACCCCGTCTTCCATCTCAGTCATCAGACATATTTGACTCCTTCGTCGACCCCGCTACATTCACTGAAGCACCCGCCGCAGTTTTGTTTACTTTCAGCACGGACAATCCATAGCATCCATCTGCTCTACCCATGGATGTATAATAAGAACTGGATACAGCGTGGGAGGCGGGGCCTCATTCATTCCTATGAGAGCTGCTCATTAGCGCATGATGATAAAATGGCCCAACTTTTGAGAGAGTGAAACGTCACAGATTACCCAGCATGCCTGAGAAGTACCCGTATGTGCACTCATAGAGCATGCGCAACTTTAACCAAAATGCTCGTTCACATCAAGCACGTCAATTTGCGTACACGTAACAGCACCGCGCGTTCATGACAGCATGGTAATGGTTGTTGTTATCATGGATTCGATATGAACGAGGCGGCAGTTAGCAGCTAGCGGCTAGCTAGTAATGATGCTAATGTACACATCAATCGGTATGTACTTATATTACGCTGTAACAGGATCTAGTGATATCCAACAGAGCTTCATTTAGCATGAAATTATTATTGCACTGTATATATATATATTTATATACAGTGCAATAAGCTTCTTAGTGCAATACGAAGCTACAGGGACGTTAATAATGTCGATAATATTAACTTTATTTAATACAACATTTACGGTACAAGATTTAATCATACAGCCCATGTAGTATGATAATGAATTACAGCAAACATGTGCAATATATCCATTATTACAGCTCCGTGGGATGGCAGTAAGACGATATGGGTCCGTTCTTATTGTGCATCCATGGGTAAAGATAAACGCAACTCACATTGGTTTCTCATACAGCATCTCTGTAAACTACGTGTATTCACTGAATTTCACTCTCTGCCTTTAACGGCTCGTTGTAGCTCCAATAGCTCCAGCCCCACCCTCCCTGGGAGCACAGTGTGCTCTGATTGGTCGGGACACGTAACATGAACGTGCCGGGCGGCGCGGTCCCGTGGGTTAGATGCGCGTTCATAATGCAGAGGGAAATAACTCTCAGAATAACATTATTAGCTAATTTTTACAACTTGAGGAACTAATGGTTTTAATAAGGGCTATACAAGTGTTCATACTGGGTACTTCCTGGGGGCTTGGCTCTACCCAACGCACTGTCGCACACCTGACACCTGACGCGCCATCAGAACGCAACTCCTACTGCTCCTCTCCAAGCCCCCAGGAAGTGCGCCGTAGATCCGCCCCTGCCCCTCCGCCTTCCAACACATATAACAAGCCATTTCTCCCCACGATCAAGCCCCCCATCTCTGCTCCACTGCCCCCCCTCTCGTGCCCACCCCCGCGCTGCTAACCTGGCCAACCTGGCCAACCTCATACTTCTCCAGCCTACCACCACCCCTCCAACCCCCCACTTGACCAATTTTGCCCTCCTCAATGTCCGGTCACTTAACAATAAAGCCCACATCCTCCACGAAATAATTCTGGACAAATCCATCGACTTCTTTCTGCTCACTGAAACCTGGCAACAACCCAATGACTTCTTCTCCCTCAACCAAACATCCCCCCCTGGTTTTAATTACATCACTAAACCCCGTCCCTCACGCCGTGGTGGTGGGCTGGCTGTCATCTACAACCAGAACATCCGGACTACAGAACTCACCCTCCCCTCAGTACCATCCTTCTAATTCCTCGCCTTCAAAGCCCCTCCCTCACTGACAGTTATCCTCATTTACCGCCCCCCCAAACCACACCCCTCCTTCCTCTCTGATCTCACTGAACTCCTCACCATTGCTTCATCCCTCTCCCCACGTCTGTTACTCCTCGGCGACCACAACATCCACATGGACTCCCCCACCTGCAAACTCGCTTCTGAATTCTCCTCCCTTCTGGACAATTTCTCATTTACCCAATATGTCACCTTCCCCACCCATGATAAAGCACACATCCTTGACCTTGTCTGCTCCACCAACCTCCCAGTACTCTACCTCCACCCCTGCCCCTTTCCCCTCTCTGACCACAAACTCATACAGTTCACCATCGCCTCCCCCGTCCGCCACCCCCCCCCCATCCAGGAACATCATCTTCTGTAATTTATGCTCTGTTGATCCCCAGCACCTCTCCGACCTGCTATCCTCTACTCCCCCCCTGGACTCGAACCTCAGCTCACCCAATGAACAACTCAACCACCTTAATTCCACCCTACTCGCCTCCCTCAACAGCCTGGCCCCCCTCAAAAGGAAAAATGTCACTTTTAAAAACATCCTCACCCCGGTTCACCCCTGCACTCCGTAAACTAAAGCAAACCGGCCGCCAGCTTGAACGCCTAACCATGAAATCATCCCTCACAGTTCACCATGAATCCTAAAAACTCCATCTCACTACCTACAGAGACGCCCTCACTGCCGCAAAAACTGCTTACCTCTCCACCATCTTTACCGACCCCTCCCATAACCCCAGGACCCTCTTCTCCACCGTCAACAAGCTCCTCAAACCCCGTACTGACACCCTCCCTTCCTCCACTTCCACTTTATGCAGTTAATTCCTCCAGTTTTTCTCTGACAAAATCAATGCCATAAATCTCTCCCTATCCACTGCATCTGACACACAAACATCTCCCCCAACATCCACCGCCACAATTTCTCCCCCCATCTCTCTGGACCCCCCATCTCTCTGGACCTCCCGAGCCCTCCTCCCCATGGTTACCCCATCTGAAATACTCAAACTGATCGGCTCTTCCAAACCCACAACCTGCTCGCTTGACCCTCTACCCACCCCTCTACTGAAGTCCTGCCTCCCCGTCCTTTGCCCCTACCTTGTCAACCTTTTCAACTCCTCCCTGTCCCAAGGAACCGTTCCCTCTGCCTTCAAAACTGCTGCTGTCACTCCCATCCTCAAGAAACCCGGTCTGGATCCCTCCTCCCTCAGTAATTACCGTCCCATCTCCAACCTCCCCTTTCTCTCAAAAACAATAGAACGCATCATCTCCAAACAACTCCACCGCCATCTCCAAACCAAGCTTTTTGAACCCCTTCAGTCTGGTTTTCGTCCCCACCACAGCACAGAAACGGCACTCATCAAAGTCCTCAATGACCTCCTCACCTCTGCTGACACCGGTTCCCTCAACATCCTCATTCTCCTCGACCCGAGTGCAGCCTTCGATACCGTGAGCCACACTATCCTGCTTACCCGACTCCAGGATATCGGTATCGAAGGTACTGCACTCAGGTGGCTCCAGTCCTACCTCTCCGACAGATCCCACTTCATCTCCCTCAACAACCACTCCTCTGCCACAGCTTCAGTCACCCAAGGTGTTCCCCAAGGTTCAGTATTCGGCCCCCTCCTCTTCATCATTTACATCCTCCCCCTGTGTCAGATTCTCCGCCACTACAACCTGGACTTTCACTGTTACGCTGACGACACACACATTTACCTCAGCACCAAATCCCCCCACAACTGCCCCCTCACCCACATCGAATCCTGTCTGACTGCAATCAAATCCTGGATGCAACACAACTTCCTCAAACTCAACAGCAATTAAACTGAACTCCTCCTCATCTGCTCCAAATCAACCCACAGCAAAACCCCCAACCTGACAGTCACCATTGATGGCACCCCTGTTTCCCCATCCACCCAGGCATGCAACCTTGGCGTTATATTTGACCCCACCCTCTCCCTCGAGCCCCACATCCGTCAAGTTGTAAAAACCTCATTTTTCCACCTCCGCAATATTGCCAAACTCCGTCCCTCTCTCACCCGCCCTGCAGCCGAACGACTCATTCACGCCTTCATCTCCTCCCGCCTTGACTATTGCAACTCACTCCTCTACGGCATCAGCACTACATCCCTCAATAGACTCCAGAGTGTCCAGAACGCAGGTCAAACCATGACCACGCTGTAACGGAGGTGATCTCTGGGGCCGTAGATATCGGTCTCTTATATTATATAGCTTCATTATTGGTTAAGTATATTACTTTGTTCCACGCTAAAACATTGCACAGGAAGCATGTGAATCTATGTCATGTATGCATCTATTTGTCACGATCTGTCTATGTTTTAGTTTGTCTGTCTCTGTTTCCTGTTGTAGTTTGAAAGTTCCCCCTCCCGTCTTGTCTGTTGCTGGTGATTGTGTTCACCTGGTGCCCCTGTGTTTTCTCCTCCCTCCTCACCTGTGTCCTGTTGGTTTGATTAGTCCTGTGTGTATTTAGGTTCTGTTTTCCTGTTAGTGTGTGTGAGGTCCTTTTTGCTGGTGACTGTGTTCACGTGAGACAGTCATATTGAGGCTGTGTATCATGAACCACAGCGATGAATAAATGCCCACACGGTTGTATTTTAACTCTCTGCCTCCTTGCTTGGTCGGGCCGCTCAATGGTCAGCTTCACACACGCCCACTCGTGTTAC
Organism: Gymnodraco acuticeps; assembly: GCF_902827175.1. NCBI lineage: Eukaryota > Metazoa > Chordata > Actinopteri > Perciformes > Bathydraconidae > Gymnodraco > Gymnodraco acuticeps. The sequence goes on from NW_022990513.1 coordinate 1,704,207, forward strand.
TTAAGCACTTTGGGTTATTGACCTTTTTTATTATAAAGATCATTATGGTTCATTTATTCTATTCTGAGTAAAATTACGTTCTATTTGGAGTAAAATGACATTCGATTGGAGTGAAATGACGTTCGATTGGGAGTACAATTCCCTTCTATTATGAGTAAAATGGCAGTAGAGTTGTTTTTAATATACACTACATAGAGTAAATAACCATTAAGCAGAGTCAAATCTAAGCACATAATAGAGTAAAATGAACTCTAAAAATATAACTCTGAACAAAGAGTACATTTTACTAGGTTGGGACCAAATGTAATATTTTTAGAGTACAATGTTCTTCAATTTTACTCAGAAATTAGACTAAAAGCTTTAGGAATCCAAACTATAACATTATAATGAGTACCCTGTATCAAGATTGATGCAAAACAAGTGACATTTTTTAGAGATCTTTTTAGATAGGGATATTTAAAAAAAAAAACACTTCTGGGGTCATTTGGGTGGATTTGCCATATCTCTGGAACCCATCGGTCGATGTTGGTGATTGACATCTCTTTTCAACCGATAGAGCCAATAGAATCGAGAGGGAAGTTCCTAAATCCATCTAAACATTACCATTGGTGAATGAGAGTGATGCACAGCCAGCATGCCCAAAACCGGAAGCTGGGTTACAGCTCTCATACACTGGGAGTCCCAGCAGCTTCTACTGAAGCCAGTCCCCAACTCCGGGGACTTCCGGCCGGGGATTTTGGGCGGCAGTATACGCCGTGAAGTGGTTTGCGGCCTGCCAGTAAACCCAAAGCAGAAGAAGAAGAAGTGACTTCATTTGCCTAATCCTCCCCCAGGGACTTATTCCGGTGTGAACGCGATCTGTACTTAGTTCATGAGAACTAAAGAGTTCTCATGAACTAAGTTCTGTTGAACCTTTGTGGGAAAAGTACTGCGGTGTGAATGCGCCTCTTGACACCTTAGGTATCAAGCATGTGACATCCAGCCCATATCATCCTGAAAGTCAGGGGGCATTAGAGAGGTTTCACCAGACTATGAAATGCATGTTAAGAAAACATTGCCACGAGTCTCATAAAGATTGGGATGACGGTGTTCCTTTAGCGTTATTTGCTGCCTGTGAAGCTGTTCAGGAGTCCCTTGGTTTTAGTCCTGCTGAGCTAGTGTTTGGACAAGAGGTCAGAGGTTCTTTAAGAGTTCTTAAAGAGCATTTGATCATGCCAACGAAAAAAGTTAGCAATATCCCGGAGTATGTCGCCAAACTTAGGGATCGTCTACATCGTGCTTGCTCCTTGGCTAGGGAAGTTCTGACCTCTACCCAGGGGAACATGAAGAAACGCTACGACCAGAAGGCGGTAGCGCGCTTGTTTCAGCCAGGTCACAAGGTGTTAGTTCTATTGCCTGTACCTGGTTCTGCTCTGTCTACTAAATGTTATGGCCTTTATGTTGTAGATAAAAAGCTCCATGAAACAAACTATATCATTCAAACACCTGACCGCAGACGTCCTACCAGAGTGTGTCATATCAACATGCTGAAGAAGTACTGCACCAGGGAAGACCAAAGTGAGTCTTCTAAAGCTCACCAGGTGGAGACAACCATCTCTCCTATGGCTTCAGTTTCGAGGGTGAGCTCAAATGAGGATGAGTTGGTGATGCGCAGTGCAACACCACAGGGGGCAAGACTAAGCAATACTGAGGTATTGGCTGATTTGCCCAATTACTTGTATCATCTTCCAGATGGAAGTGATATACAGAAACTGATATTTGACTTTGCATGTCTTTTTAATGACACTCCCTCACAAACTTCTGTCCTAGCTCATGATGTGGTTTTGACCAACCCTTCGCCCATCAAACAGCGTGCGTACAGGGTTAACCCAGTTAAGAGAGAGGTTATGAAAAGGGAAGTTGAGTATCTACTTAAAAATTGATTTGCAAAGCCTAGTTCCAGTCCCTGGAGTTCCCCTTGTGTACTAGACAAAGTCAGATGGAAGTCCCAGATTCTGCACTGACTTTCGCAAAGTTAATGCTGTCACTGTACCCAATGCACCCCCGTTACCGCTCATTGATGACTGCATCGATGAAATTGGTCCTGCAGAATTTGTCAGTAAGCTGGACATGTTAAAGGCAAGTTCCTTTAACACAGCGTGCTTCTGACATCTCGGCCTTTGTGACACCTGACAGTTTCCTTCAGTACACTGTGATGCCTTTCGGTATGTGTAACGCACCTGCCACTTTTCAGAGGCTTGTAAATCTTGTATTAGGACATGTTCCAAACTGTAAGGCATCTCTGGACGACATTGTTGTCTATACTAATGACTGGGCTAGCCACAGGTCTACCTTAAAGAGCCTGTGACACGAGTTTCCCCCATCATCCAAACCCATCAATTTGAGTAAATATTGTCCCCTTGAAAACCGTTACTGGACTGATTTTGGATATTTGTACTTTGATAACCATTAATCTGCCCTTCAATGTTGACCATTTTCTGGATCTTCTCGGGGATTCTTCAAGTCCCGCCAAATTATGTGTGACGTCATTGCGGGCACAGCGCTCCAGCTGCACCGTTCAGGATCCCAGCATCTGCATGTAAACGCACGATGGTGCACACAGCAGCAAGCTCAGACAGCGATGACAGTTTAATTTTGAACGTGTCTGAGAGCTCATATGAGGCTGAAGGATCGGTTTATGTTGTATCTGTTAGAAGTTTAGGAATTAGGTGCGTCAATATGGGCGATCATACGGTCATGTAGCCAGTGGTGGAATGGGACTAAAAATCATCCCGGGACTCTCGACCGGCCCACTTCCGTACCGCTAGTAAATTGTCAACGGGGGGAGTGGGGGATGTCAGGGGCGGCGGGTGCTGTAGATAGTAAATGTAAATATGTAAATATTTGTGTCACTGCATCCTGGTAAAATACAAATATAATGCAATGTCTGTGTCTTTGACATTAGCGCTGCTAGCCACCTGTGCCCTGTACTACGAAGCCAGTTCAACATACCCTGGATATGTTTGAGTAACAAACTAACTAACAACAACAAACTAACAAACGAGATCTCGCTAAGCGGTCCTACGACGCTGGTTATCAACTCGGTAAATCAAGCCAGGGTTTCTCTCACCAGCTGAGAGCGCGTTCACGTCTAAAACACGAGTGGATCTGACTTTAATTACATTTGACTCGAGTGTTTCGTCAACATAATGTGTTGCTTAAAATAATACTTCTGCATACAGTATGTGACACTGTAAGTGTTGCACGGCCAGATACGGCTGGAGAAGCTAACTCAGATAAGAAAATATATGATGATATTATATATGATCGATGATCTGATTGATGATGTAATATGAATGATAAGTGCGACACGTCGGCGTCTTCTCTGCATACGGCAGTTTAAACTGTATTTCCTTTATCCTGTAATATGACTTGAGATTTAAACTCCGCATACTGAGTTGATCTCTTTTCTATAGACGCCGGAGGCGTAACAACAGTTATTTAGCCTTCCCAAACCTGAGCCTCACACGCCGCCTATGGGGGATGTGCTAGTGATTTATCCGACCGGCCCACTTCGGTACCGGCCCATCGGGATTCGTCCCGATGGCCAGTCCGCGACTGCACCCAGCCCACGTAAACTGTCAACGGCGGGAGCCTCGCTGCGGGGAAACGGTGGACCTAGTGTCCCGATCGGAGTGGGAATAATAATAATAATAATCCGTGCATTTTATCCATTAATTTCCCCAACATTGTGGTGAAAAAAACACACGTTTAATCCATGTTGGTGTACTACAACTACAAAAAGCATCGGTTTGTTTTCTCATCAGGAAATGCAGACCGGCTCAAACAAACGGTTTTTAATCATCATCCTCACGATCATTTAATCTATTATATGTTCGCCGAATTGACATGAAAGCACTAATAAATGTAGTTTCATCCACTTGAGTTTACAACTACAAAAATAATCGATTCGATTTGTTTTTATATCACATCCTACGGGAGGAAATTCAGCAGCTCTCACTACCGATTTTTAATCCTAATGTAATCATCATCTTCACCACGATCATTTATGTTTATGTTCGCCGAATTGACATGAAAGCACTGACAAATATGAATATACTGTAGTCAACTTCATTAAAACGTTATTAACGTGCCTAAACTGAGTAATTCACAATTTCTACGCATGACAACACACTTTGTCCGTGTTTGGCTCTCCCGCCGCACAGTGAAGCGTTCCCGCATTGACGTCACTTCCGGCTTCCCCCAAAACTTCAAAATGAGTCGAAGGAATTTCCCCGCGATGTTCAAAATTATTGATATTTAACGGAACGGTATCGCTTTTTCTTTTTTAAACTGACGGTTCGAGATTACTAGTAGCCCAATATTTCATTGCACAACAGTTGTTGGGATGCTGTCACAGGCTCTTTAAGAGAAGTTTTTAAATGCTTGTCGGCCGCATCCCTAACGCTTAACCTTGCCAAATGTGAGTTTGGAAAAGGTACCGTTCTCTACCTTGGTCAGCAGGTTGGTCGAGGGCAGGTGTGCCTTGCTGATGCAAAGATCAGGGCAATTGCCTCCCTCCCAGTGCCATCCACCAGGAGGGAACTTCGCCTCTTCCTAGGAATGGCAGGGTACTATCGCCGTTTCTGCAGAAACTTCTCCTTGGTGGCGGCCCCACTCACTACATTGACCAGTCCCTCAAAGCCTTTCGTTTGGTCCGGTGAGTGTCAACAGTCATTTGAGAGCCTACAAGGTATTCTGTGTTGCACTCCTGTTCTTTCTGCACCAGACTTTTCGAAGCCATTCAAGCTCGAGGTCGATGCCAGTGGAGTTGGGGCAGGGGCTGTTCTTCTACAAGAAGATGCACAGGCCATTGATCACCCCGTGAGCTACTTCTTCCGAAAGTGCAACAAACATCAGTTGAAGTACGCTCTATTGTTTGCCTTGCAGCACTTTGAGGTGTATCTTGGCTCCAGTGTAAAACCTATTAAGGTATACACTGATCACCAGAAGTGTGGACTCGAGTCACATGACTTGGACTCGAGTCAAACTCGAGTCACAAATTTGATGACTTGAGACTCGACTTGACAAAATCACAAAACACGTGCGACTTGACTTGGACTTGAACACCAATGACTCGGGACTTGACTTGGACTTGAGCCTTCTGACTTGAGGTGACTTGATACTTTAATTCAGAGGTCTCCAACACGCCGGTGGCGAGCTGCCGCTAGAAGAGCAGACTCCCGTCGGGGAAAGCAGAATCTTCAGCCGCTCCTACTCTTGCTGAGAATCCTTGCAGGCAGGGGCGGGACTTTATTTAGCTACCTTGCGGCCAATCATATGCGAGGACACACTAGGATCATACCATTATGTGAAAGAAGGGTGGGGGGCACAGCATGTGTAGTGGTACAGGCCAGCTGCACAGAGCGACGGGGAGACGGGGAGACGGGGAGCCGGATTTAAATGCAAGGAAAAAGTCAAGAAATGAGCGAAAACCGAAAAAAGAAGCAGCATCTGGCTGCTTTTCAATGATATTGGAGAAAGCAAAGCTGAGTGCAGGATTTGTAAAATGAAAATAACCTTCGGAGCAGGGTTTTTTTTTTGGTAACCACTCAGGATTTATTGTCAGAGGTGGGAGAAGTTCAGACAATTAAAAACAGTTACAATCAGGGTTCCCGCTGGGTCTTAACAAGTCTTAAAAAGTCTTAAATGTGATAATCTGAATGTAAGGCCTTAAAAAGGTCTTAAATATGATTTAGAAGGTCTTAAAAATTATCGGATTTGAAAGGTACTTCTGTGTTGCGCAACCTGATCTCACCAGAATGCGTGACTCCACCAGGACTCCTTAACACCACATTGCGTGGTGGAGTCACTAACTTTGTTACATTTACGTGTCGGCACCACGCAAACAACCCCAATGTAAAGTGAATTACCTTGGTCGTGGTGCACACACGCATTTCTACAACGTCCTGCAGTGAGCTTGTATTCTATAAAACGTTTTTAAAATCTACTTTATAGCTTGTAGTAACTCACGGGAGGCTTCTTTTATTTTATTTGTATTCATAATCATTTGTATTTTTCGTCAGAATGTATTATGGTGCATTAGTTACAAATGTTTGTTCTCAAAAAACAGTGCATTGTGTGTCACGCATTCTGGTGAGATCAGGTTGGACAAAGGAGCCTCATTCACTTTACATTGGGGTTGTTTGCGTGGTGCCGACACGTAAATGTAACAAAGTTAGTGACTCCACCACGCAATGTGGTGTTAAGGAGTCGTGGTGGAGTCACGCATTTTGGTGAGATCAGGTTGGTGTTGCGATAGCGTCTAAATGTGTTTTAGGGGAAATGTCCGGGCTGCAAAGTAACCAGTATAATAGCCTTTCAGTTCCCCCCAACAATCTGTATTGAATTAAATCAACATGGAACCAGTAATCACTAACTTTGTTTCCCCCGGCCCCTTATTGGAGAACACCCAGCTAGTAACCAAGCAACCAAGCTTCAGCTCATGTAGCCTATATTTGAATCTACTTACAAATTAATATGGGGAAGTGTAAGTTCAACCGTATTTGGTTGGTGTTAAACTAATAAAGTATGCGCAGTCATTGTTCTTCTCTCATCCATGTATTCAGGGATAGGAACCAGCAGCATGGCAGTACTGCGCAATCAACAACAAGAGATATATCGCTCCACGCTTGCTTATGACGTCACAATGGGACATACCATTAAACATGGAGTAAGGGTGCACAATGGGACATACCATTAAACATGGAGTAAGGGTGCACAATGGGACGTACCATTAAACATGGAGTTAGGGTGCTATTACAAAGTGATACTTAACACTCCCACTCAACCTTAACTCTATTGGTTACATGAAAACAAAACAACAATATAATAAGGCTTCTCTTTTGCCTTAACAATGTGAATACACTCGTGCACTTTTAAGTGCCAAACGTGTCTTGAGCAAACCTCTTTAGTTGTAGCTTTGTAGCTGGCTTGGTCATGACATCAGCAATCATTAACTCAGTAGGGCAGTACTCCAAAGTTAACTTTCCGTTATTTACACTTTCCCTAATGAAATGGTACTTAATATCAATGTGTTTGCTCCTTTGCCTGTTTACTGGGTTTTTGGCAAGGGCTATAGTACCTTGGTTGTCCTCGTACACCTTTGTTTGTGCATACTGGTATGTGTCTATATCTTTGAGTAGCTGATCTAAATAGATACATTCTTGTATAGCTGATGCTAAAGACATGTATTCTGCCTCACCGGTGGATAATGCCACTGTTGGTTGTTTCTTTGTTTTCCATAAGATCAGAGAGCTTCCTTAGACTGACACAATATCCTGATGTGCTACGCCTGTCTGTTGCATCTGATGCCCAGTCAGCATCACAGTACACTTTTAGACCTCGTGCCTCTCTGTCATTTCTCTTAAAGCATAACTCCTGTTCTGTTGTGCCGTTTAGATATCTGAACACATGTTTTACTGTGTTCCAATGTTCCTCTGTTGGTTCAGCAAAGTGCTGAGATAGTTTACTGACCACAAAACCTATATCTGGTCTAGTACATGTGGACAAGTAAATTAAACTTCCCACTGCCTCTCTGTATTTAGTTGGGTCTGTAAATGTTTCAGAATCAACTGTTTGTTCAAGTTTTGGCTCACATGGGGTCCCCCTGGCCTTGCAATCCTGCATTTCAAATCTCTCTAGGATTTTGCCTATATATTTCTTTTGGGACATTTTAACTTCACCTTCTGTTTGGTAAAAATCAATTCCCAGGAAATGTTTCAACTTTCCCAGGTCCTTCATTTTAAACCTGTCAGAAAGCATAATCTTTACACCTTCTAGTACATTTGTGTTGCTTGCTGCTATGATCAGATCGTCAACCCATACAATCATGATGACCTTTTCATCATGTTTCTCTCTTGTATACACAATGATCAGCTGGATTCTGTATGAAACCGTTCTCACTCAGACATGTGTGTAACATAGCATTCCAGTTTCTACCTGATTGCTTAAGGCCATAGAGAGACTTTTGCAACTTACAAACTAGGTTTTCTCCAGTTATTGACTTTTCTTCATAGCCTTCTGGTTGCTCCATATAGATTTCACAATCAATGGGTGCATGCAAATAGGCTGTCTTAACGTCCATCTGGTGTAAAATGAGTCCCTCTTGTGCTGCTTTCTGCATGAGTACTCTTACACTTGTCATATCAGCTGTGGGCGAAAATGTCTCTTTGTAGTCTGTTCCTGGTTTTTGACTGTAGCCGTTTGCTACAAATCTTGCCTTGTATTTATCTGATCCATCAATGTCCCTTTTGAGTGCATAGACCCATCTTCCCCCCACTGCCTTTTTACTTGGTGGCAACTGGGTGAGGTGGAAGGTCTCGTTCTCCTCCAGAGATCGCATCTCCTCGTCCATGGCATTCTTCCACTGCCTTGACTTTGCTGACACTATGGCATCATTGTAGCTTTGAGGGATATCACAGACTGCTCTGTAGCAAAAGTCAATGCATGTTTGTGCTTTGTCCTCTGCATCCTCAGTCTCAAAATCCCATAGGTCTCCTTTTGTTTCTCTGTGGATACCTTTTGGTTACAGTCTCTGTGGCTTTACTCGGCTGTGTACTTTCAGTCTCTTCAAGTAAAGTCTCAGGCACACAAATCTGAATACCATGACTTGATACATTTTCCACATTTATATCATTGCCTACGGCCCTGGAGTGTGCATCCTCATGACCACATTCTATGTGTGATTCAGATGTTTGTGTTTCCTTTTCTTTTGCTCTTTTGGTTGTGAATTTCACCAACCTGTGCTTTTGCACCTTCTCTGTTTCTGGGTAAAACACCAGATAAGCTGGGCTGTTTTTATCATAGCCAATGAAAACCCCTTGCTCACATCTAGAGTCTAGCTTCCCTTTTTCTTGTTTGTAAGCAAAACATGTTGTACCAAATGTTTGCAGTTTGGATACATTTGGTTCTTTGCATGTGAACAACTCGTATGGCGTTTTCTTTGTGCGCCTGCTGTAGCACCTGTTCCTTACAAAAACTGCAGTCTGCATAGCGTAGTTCCATAGCTTGTCTGGTAACCCACTCTCTATCAGTAGGCATCTGCTCATATCATAGAGAGTTCGCCAGCTTCTGTCTGCTGTACCATTTTGGTGTGGTGAATAGGGTGCAGACGTTTCATGTCTAATCTTATTTTTAGTTAAGAGTGCCTGAAAGTCTCGGCTTGTAAACTCAGTGCCGTTGTCTGAACGAATACACTTGACTTCTCCATAAGGTGCTATGTCTGCCAAGAACCTTTCTGTGGCTTGCACTGTATCACTTTTTGACTTCAGAAAATATACCATCACGGTGCCTGAATAGTCATCTGTAAATGACTGTGCGTATCTGTGGCCTTCTCTGCTCAGTGTTGACATGGGACCAGTTAAATCAGTATGTACTAGCTCTAAGGGTTTCTCAGCCTTTCTGTCTGGCTCCCTATTTCTAGTCTGTGTGAATTTTCCTTGTGTACACACTTCACATAACTGACTAGGCTTAACTGCTGTTCCTTTTATCTCCATGCCTGTCACTACACTTTGTAATTTCTGTACATCTTCATAGTTGCAATGACCCAAAATGTCATGCCAAGTTTACATATCATGACACCCTTTACATTTTTCAACATTTTCTTTAACAGTTGGCAAGTAATACAAATGTCCACTCTCGTGTATGTCAAACCTGCTACTGTCCTTGGTAACCATGTGGCTTTCTCCTTTCTTGAAGGTGATTGTCGCTCCTCCATTTGCAGCTCTTGCCACAGAGAAGATGTCATGTGGGTATGAAGGTATGTACAGTGCATCCCGTAGCTGTGCTCTGTGCTGTCGTCCAGTGTCGTCTAGCAGATGCACGATCGCTGTTCCTCTGCGTTGTGCTATTCCGCTGCATTTGGTCCCGTCAGCTAACTCCACTGAATGTGTTCCTGAAAGGAATGAGTCATCAAAGCTGTCAAACTTTTCAATATCGTTCACGATGTGGGATGTTGCTCCAGCGTCCACCATGATGCCTCTCATCTCTATGTTGTCTGGAGGTCTCCCGCTCTTCGTGTGCTTTGCCTTGAAGAATTGGTCGCTGTTTTCCTCCTCTTTCACTTTTCTGACACCATCTTGTCCCCCTTTTTTCTTGCACAGGGATTCTTCGTGTGTGTTATTTTTGCAGTAACCACACCACACTTTTCTGTAACATGTTCTTGCCTTATGCCCTCTTATTCCACATTTGTAGCATATAACGTTAGCATCTTCTTCTTTTCTATTGTTAGCAGACATCCTGCCGGGGCCTCTGCCTTGTCTAACATTAGTTTTCATCACGTTATCTGTGGTTTCTTTTATCTTCAATTGTTCTGCCTCTTCGTATACACGCAGTCTCCTTTTAAAGTCTATGAATGTAACGTTATCTTCATTCTGCGTTACATGAACAGCCAGTGGCTTAAAGGTGTCTGGTAGTCCTCCTATTATCATGGCGATTATGAGTCCGTCGCTCATGGTCTCACCTGTTTCCCTCAAAGCCGTGATAATGTTCTCCGCCCCTATAAGGTAGTCAGTAACACTTTCGCTGTTTATCATGTGTAGCTTGGTCAACGACGTGTAGAGGTTTATTATCCGTGGTTTACTTTTTCCAGAATAATGTTCTTTCAATATTCCTAGAGCCTTCCTGCCATCATCAGCGGCATCGTGTCTTATCAGTGATTGGCTTTTATCATCTATCAGTCTTATTAGCTCAGCATAGCAATCAGCATTCTTTCTCCTGTCTTCTGTTAGCTGTTCAGGACTATTTCCAGTGGGTTCATGGAGAATAGTTTCTTTTAATTTCAGGATATGTAGGCAACCTAAGAATCTTGTTTCCCAAAGGTCATACTTATTGTCGGTTCCATCGAACAAAAGCTGTGGCGCGAAAACTCCCGTTGCTCTGCTTGCCATCTTGTTAGCACAGCGATTAGCTTGCTAAACTAGCTTATTAGCATTGGGTTCTCACGTAATACGTCGCGTGTAATATATCCCGCCACTTCTTTACTTATTGGTCCACATAGTTTGTAGAAGTCCCGTGTAATACTTCGCGTTAAACTTCTTCCGGAAAACTAACATGAGTCCAACTTTGCCTGGGCCCATAACCTGTTAAACTAATAAAGTATGCGCAGTCATTGTTCTTCTCTCATCCATTTATTCAGGGTTAGGAACCAGCAGCATGGCAGTACTGCATAATCAACAACAAGAGATATATCGCTCCACGCTTGCTTATGACATCACAATGGGACATACCATTAAACATGGAGTTAGGGTGCTATTACAAAGTAATACTTAACAGTTGGAAAACATCTAATTTAGTGCTTGGTTGAAACCAGTGGAGGGAACGTGTTTGAAGCCCGCTGTACCTTTTGCAAAATAAATTAGCGTTTGTTTTGCTAATGTAGCGTTAGCTAGTCCTGCAGCAGCTAATGTAGCGTTAGCTAGTGCAGCAGCTCCCGCAACAACAACACCGGGGAACCTCCGGGCGAAGTTTGGGTCTACGTCAACCCTAAAAGCGGAGGTGCTGTAGACGCTAAATACCGTAGCTAAACACCAATCATAAAACAGCAACGATGACATAGTGTAGCCAAGGCAGCAGAGCTCTGAATATAGCTCTTGTCACTCTCTCTCATGCGGCTTTCACACCAGCGCTTTTCCCTTTCTAGCTCCGAGCTAGAGCTTTTCTGGTTCAGCTCCGGTTTCCCTTTTCTGCTCCCGCTCTGTTCACACCGCCCAGCACCCGACTGGTGCTGCCGCTGCTGCGTCATGACGTCATTGTTTACATCGCTGATTTGCTCCCCAACGGCATTACGGCGCTCACAACAACAACGGGGAACTGCGTCGGTCGATGATCGTGTTGCTTTTAATCACACGAAGCCAGAATAAATTGAATAACGACTTCTCCAACCTTATACTTTGCTCCAGAGTGCCGTGGTTCATTGTTTATTAATGTGTTTCTGCAGCATTTACCGACCGCTGCAGTGTTGGCTGCTCTTCCACGGGAGTTTATTCTCCTCCGTTAGCTCCCGGTTAGTTCACACTGCCGCTCTAAAGTATTCACTGTCCGACTCACACAAGCAGCTGATACATATCCCCAGTTCCCCATAGCCTAAGTGAATGTTTGTCAGTCTGAATTGACGCTGTTTGGTATCACAACGCTGTTATGAAAGTTTCTCTGGTATAAAATGGGCAACCCAGTCTCACGGCATTTCGTGTTCACCAACACGATTTGCCCCTTTTTTTCGTGTTGCACAGCACGATTTTGTTTCGTGTTGCACAGCACGATTTTAAAAGCAATGTATTTATACTGCTTGCAGCACGTCTTTTTCTCCGGTCGGGTCGAGGAAGACCTGAAGCTGTGTGGTTCATAAAAACATGTTCTTACTCAATATCAAGCCACAATTATTGCTCTTATTTTAAATCGTGTAATTTCAGACTTTTGTTGCCGTCTGTGAGGAAAATAAATGGGGCTCAGAGCCTCAGAATACTGAAATCTGTATTTTTTAAATATTTGTTTCCTTCTAATTTGTTATTCTTTTCAAAATAACACACTGTTATTTACTCATCAATAATACACAATTATGCTTGATTTTATTTATTGGTCTAATTCCATAATCTCGGGCTTTTTTGGCGTCCGTCAGGGACTGAATTTCAAAATAAAAATAACCGGACATAGGCATTACCCAAGATCCTCAGCTATGGTTTTAAGCTCGCTTATTGGATGTTTTAGCCGCAATGCATGCTGGGATTTGGTGTTTATATGATATGAAATCCGGAAAACATTTGTGTGCATCTAGTGGTTAAAGCACGTTATTGAATTATTGTGTTTGATTAAAAAAATATTAAGAGTACATACTTTCATAGAGGGAAAGTATAAATATAGAAATATAGAATATAAAAAAATCAAGAAGATACTATAAAGTGATCTCTACAATAAAACAGTTTAGTGCAGGATGTACATATTAATAGGAGGAGGTGCAAAACAGAAAAACGAATTAACCTTTATTTAAACATTAAATAACAGATGAAGGTCTTCTTTTAAATAAGAAAAAAACGTTGGGGGTATCTATCTACAGATAAATATTAAGCCTGACAAAGTACTTAACGTCTAATATATTGCTTTCCTGCAATGTTAACTATGTTGAAGCACTTATTTTAACTGATATTATACATATGAATTATACTCGTATGTATGTAGATAGAATAAGAAATGTGCAGAATATGACAGTTTAATGGTGGAGGTACACACATATTGATAGATGTCTTGTAATGCACTGATGAGGAACCTGTGACCCAAGTGTTTCATTCATTGCATAACTACACTGTAGTTGTGTATATGATATGTCAATAAACCTTTGAAAATCTTGAAAGGGATGTGCAAAATAGCCATAATATACAGTCTTTAATTAACTATTAGTAGAGAATAACGAGTAATGAATATACTTTATTACTCGTTTCCATTCATGTCAATTGCAGATACATGTTTAGTCTTCTCAAGCACCAACTATCAAATATCTCTCCTGATTGTTGGCACTTGACAATCACCTTACCTGAATTTTACTCAGGTGTAACTAAAGTCTGATTTAAGGGTTGTTTATATTTCACATAATTAATCAGAATCTGCAAAGTAACTCAAATAAATGCAGTGGAGTAAAAATACCAGGTTAACCTCTGAATTGTAGTGGAGTAGAATTACAAAGTAACAATGAGCTGTCATGTGGGTATATATAGCGATTTTCACCCATTTATTAATTATAATAAATAATATATAATAGTTTTACATTTGATAACGCCAATGTGTTTAATACTGGCAACTTCTAATTGTGGGAAAAACGAAAACGTTCAGTAGAGACGTCCCATAGAACATTTGGCGAAACACAATAGCCAGCATCCAGCATGTGTAGTTCTGGGGGGGCGTTCGATTCCAGTTTTGGATAGTCTGGCGTGGTTTCGTTCCATTTCACACAGCTATTTGACGCTCTGCGTAACCTTACGAGGGACTGTAGTCCTAAACGATAGCTGGGGATTATGGGTAGTGTAGTGTAGTGTCTTCGGCCATCCTAAACTCAGAAAGGTTGACAATCGCAATGACGCTCGAAATGTCCCTTATAGTCCTACGTCTGTTTCCGGATATTTTATTTTGAAATTCAGTCCCTGATGGATGCCAAAAAAGCCCGAGATTATGGAATTAAACCAATAAATAAAAGCAAGGATAATTGTGTGTTATTGGTGAGTAAATAACAGTGTGTTATTTTGAAAAGAATAACAAATTAGAAGGCAAAAAATATTTAAAAATACATATTTCAGTATCCTGAGGCTCTGAGCCCCATTTATTTTCCTCACAGACGGCAACAAAAGTCCGAAATTATACGATTTAAAATAAAAGCAATAATTGTGGCTTGATATTGAGTAAGAACATGTTTTTATGAACCACACAGCTTCCGGTCTTCCTCGACCCGACCGGAGAAAAAGACGTACTGCAGGCAATAGAAATACATTGCTTTTAAAATTGTGCTGTGCAACACGAAAAAAAATCGTGCTGTGCAACACGAAAAAAAAGGGGCAAATCGTGTTGGGGAACACGAAATGCCGTGAGACTGGGTTGAAAATGGGTGATGTTAGCATAGCAACCGAAGCTAAACTGACTACCTGCTATTGCTATCCTATTGTGGCATAAGCCGTTTTCTACAGGCACATTTTACCGGCGTATTTTTATTATGATTCTACTTGTGATAGTCGGACACGACAACCTGTGCAGCCCACGTATTGATTCCATCCGATAGCTGCTATAATACAAAACAACACGTCTGCCTCTCTCCACAATGATCAATAACAGTGAACGGATGGTCAAGGTAAGGTACAAATAAACAGAATCACACGAAGCCTGGTTAGTGTTGCCTGACTTTATAAAGTGTGTTTATAAGCACTACTGCTTGTAGGCAGGCATGACAGTCGACCCATGTTCAGGGGAGGTGGGTTTAGTTTCCTGCACGCCTCGACGTAAGAGAGACGTAAGCGACGCCACCTCTTAGCTCCGAAGCTCTTGCCTCTAGACCCACAATTTTTTGGAGCTGGAAGTGAACCGGATTCCCGATCTAAGAGCCGGCGCCGCTGCGGTGTGAACAGGAAAAACCGGCGCTTTTCAGCTCCAGCTCCGAGTCGGAGCTGAAGAAGCGCTGGTGTGAAAGGGGCATCAGACGCACGCACGCACGCACGCACGCACGCACGCACGCACGCACACACACACACACACACACACTAGGGCTGCTCGATTATGGCCAATAATTAATATCATAATTATTAAATATGATTATTCATTGACTTTGAAAACATCCATTTATTGAACTTTAAAACAAATAATAATTTCAACAGTATCTTTTTAACTGTTGATTACCCTGAACGTATAATTCAACTGAAAAACCAATAAAAAAATTAATTAAATGATACATTACTAAAAAATGAATTAGATCAAATATGTTGTAGTGCACTGTCACAACCTAGCAAAGCAAAATAATCGTTTTTTTCGATTATGTTGTTTTCGTAATTGTGGCAGGCCAAAATCGTAATTGCGATTAAAATATGATTAATTGCACAGCCCTAACACATACACACTCAAGCACACACACACACTCAAGCACATACACACTTGTTGTCTAACACGCTAACACAGTTCTGTACTGTTATGCTGTTATGTTCAGTCATCGTTCTTATGTTGAACATGAATACATTTACTTTGTAAGTGATTATGGGACGTATTTCTTCTTTCATATCAATTTTCCTTCATACTTTATTGCCGTGAAATAGGTCTTAAATTCTATTCAAAGTGGTCTTAAAAATGTGTTAAAAAGTCCTAAATTTGAGTTGGCGAAACCTGCAGGAACCCTGTACAATAAAAAGTCCTGCATTCAAAATGTTACAAGTAAAAGTAGAAAAGTATTAGCATCAAAATATAGTTAAAGTACCACCTGCAGAGAGATCTAGATGCAGGTGTTCTTTTCCCCATAGAGTCCGCTCGCTGCACATTATCCCTTGCATAAAGATAGATTGTGGGTCCCTTATAACATGTTGTACACAGTGGAAATAAACATTCTGGGATCTTATACATTAAACTCCTTCTGAATCAAACCGTCACGGTAGCCTAACCTTACTGATCCCTCTTAAAATAGAAAGAAAACACGTTACTTTACCAGCAGAGAGAAAATGGATTATTACATTATTAATGTGACTAATAAAGAGCAGTTTGATTATTAAGTATTATTCTGTTGATCGATGTCATTACATTTGGTGACAAACACATAATGACTTGTTTATGACTCGTTTTGTCAAAGTTTAGGACTTGGACTTGACTTCAACTTGCCCATCCTGACTTGAGACTTGACTCGGACTTGAGCGCAAAGACTTGAGACTTGACTCGGACTTGAGCGCAAAGACTTGAGACTTGACTCGGACTTGCAAAACAATAACTTGGTCCCACCTCTGCTGATCACAATCCCCTGGTGTTTCTTTCAAGGATGTACAACCACAATCAACGCCTTATGCGTTGGTCATTGATTGTCCAGAACTACAACCTTGACATATGCCATAAAAAGGGGGCCGATAATGTTCTTGCCGATGCACTATCTCGTGCTATGTAAATAGAAAATGTTCATTGTCAGGTCCAAACATACTGTTTGGATTTATATGTGTGGGAGTGTTACGTGCCAGGCAGGCTGTACTTGTGTGGTTTTCCTTCCCTCCTGTGTTTCTCTCTTCTCCCTGTCTTCTGCACAGCTAATCAGCAGCTGATCGGTATCTGCCTGTGCACCTGAGTCTGATGGCTGATTGGATCCTCTCACACTCAGCTGGCCTATCAGCAGCCAGGGCCGACCATAAAGGAGGCACCCAGGAAGTCTTCTCCTTCTCTCACCCTGGGCCTGTTGCTGATTGAGGAGCCTGCAATTGACTGCCTTGTTTAGAAGCTCATTCTACTTTGTTCTAACCGTTGTTAATGTGTGTGTGTTGAGAGGTGGGGGAGTTAGGTAAGTCTGGGGTACCCTGTACATTTCTCATCACGTAGGTAACTAATGTTAATACACACTAGGTTAGCGGATTGTTGCCACCCCTGTATTCTGTTTTGTCCAGTTCTGAGTAGTTTAGTTAGTGAGGGTTTTTGTTTGAGTTTTGGTTTCAAAGGATAGATGTAGAGATAGGCCTGGTTTTGTTATGCTTGTTTCTTTTGTTTGGCACAATCTCCTTTGACTCCTCCTCCCACGAAGAGTATTTCTGTTCAATTTATGTTCAGTTAGGGCTTAAGAAATAAACCTTTTGTCAACCTTTACTCTGACTCCCTCATAATTATTGGTTGTTGTATGTTACTGTCTCCAGGTCCCCTTAATGTGGACGTAATACAAGACAGAATGATATGATGATCTCCGCACTACAGCTGCTCCGTGCATGCATGCAGTGACATGTAATATCCAAGGATTAGAGACGGTTGGATGCTGCTGTTTTGAGCATTGCAATACATTTATTTTCACATTTATTTATGATTATCCTGAGGCTCAGCAAAGATTTGATGTCAGCTGTTGCTGTCTTTTTTTCTATAGTTAATACTGAAATAGAGCCCTGCTGTTTTGTCAGGGCCTTTTCTTTAAATATAATTTTAAAATGTCCATACAGTAGCCCCTTTTTTTAAAATGTCAGTGCATTCATTGGGTGGTATCAGAGAGGTACAAGGGTCTATAAATGCAATGAAAACAATCGGCCACAGCAAATCATTTTTACTTTTGAATACTTCAGTACAAAGGATGTATTGAATAATTTAAGTGATATATGTGTAGGCTACATATATAAATCATTAGTCAAAACAGGGCTACATTTGATTGAATTATAAAAGGTATAATATGTGGTAAACTGAAGAGCCGTTTGGGAGCCGAAAGAGCCGGCTCTTCTTGGTGAGCCGAGCCAAATGATCCGGCTCACAAAGAAGAGCCAGAATTCCCATCACTACTGAGCGCACAGCCACGATAACAAAGGAGTGGTTTCAGGACAAGTCTGTGAATGTCCTTGAGGGGCCCAGACTTGATCCCGATTGGACTTCTCTGGAGAGATCTGAAAATGGCTGTGCACCGACGCTCCCCATCCAAGCTGATGGAGCTTGAGACATTAGATGACATGTCACTTGTTAGACGCTTTTATCCAAAGCGACTTCCATACTCAATACTGTGGGCAATAGGCCCACAGTATTGAGTATTTTGGGGTGAAGTTTCTCAGGGACACAACGACATGCTGACTGCAGTGGGGTTTGAACCTGTGACCCCCTGATCCAAACACCACTGCACCACACGCCTCCTGCCAGACAATCTGCAAAGAAGAATGGGAGAAACTGCCCAAAGAAAGGTGTGCCAAGCTCGTAGCATCATACTCAAGAAGACTTGAGGCTGTAATTGCTGCCAAAGGTGCTTCAACAAAGTATTGAGTAAAGGGTGTGAATACTTATGTTTAAGTGATATTTGAGTGTTTTATTTTTAATTCATTTACAAAAAATATTTTAAAAGGTTTTCTATTTGGTCATTATGGGGTATTGTGTCTCGAATATTGAGAAAATAATGAATTTAATCAATTTTGAAATATGGCTGTAACATAACAAAATGTGGGAAGGGGTATGAATACTTTCCGGATGCACTGTATGAGCAGTGGCAGCCAACAGATTAAAACGCAGCGCCCTCTACGCAAAAAGTCCTTTTCAAGGAAAAACCCCAGCACAGGAATGACTACACAGAAATGTGCTGCAATGATGAAGATAAAAAAGCAATCTACAGATCACTGCTTTATAATGAAAAAGGTCAACATGTTTTAATTGTTTCCGGTGAGAGTTTCGTCTTTCCCGAGATAACAGCACCTTTTAGAAAGCTACAGATAAGCAGCAGCAAAGCCCTCTTTTACTGCAGCCTGAGGGAAAGAGACACAGGCTCCAGAAGTGACCAATGAACAGAGGCACATATATGTCAGGGAACATTTTATGTCCAACAGACATTTGTTGTTGAGGAAACATAAAAAAGAACCCTTCTCACAAAATATGTTTGTGAGAGTCCAAGGATTTGTTCCACAGACCGTGTTGTAGGCCGAGTGTCCGGACTCTTGACACTGTATCCCTGCTGTCTCAGCTTGCTCTGCATGATGGAGCACCGCTGCCATTAAGATTTCACTCTCAAGTTTCAAGCTGTCTTTATCCGGCTGTCTCATTTGTGACATCTCAATCTCACTGTGTTAATAAAGCTACAGTTTTCATATCAATTAAGACAGCATTGAGCTATAATCATGGTTGTTAAAAGGACAATGAGTTCCGACACTGTATTTAAATTTCCAACTTCCTATGTGTAACCGTCTGCAGTTGCTCTTTTTTATAATAATGCAAAGCACCAAAAAGATTCATCCATTCTGTTCCTTCGAAGGTCAGCACTAAAGATGGGAGATGGTCAACTGTGCTAATTCATGATTGAAAATGGCTTTCAAGCCAAAAAGTTAATCCACAGAAAGATTTATTTTAAATGTATGTACAATTATTGTTATAATTGCAAAGCCATTTTAAATTCTTACAAAGAAACTTTTTGAAAAATATAAAATAGTAACCCTCAGGGTGAGCCGTAAGTGCAACAAGATACAAATCATTAGAGCTCAGAGAGTTCCTGCTGCTCCTTCAGCCTGAGATGACTAAGTGGAGGGAAACTTCACTGTGAGTGATCTGGAATCTGGTATTTAGCTGCAGATGATACAGATTAGCAGAAACGTGATGTTGTACGTGTGGCCATCAAACAGGAAGTCCTTCCTGCCTTATTATTTTTATGTTATCTTTATTGGACATATTAATATAATTTCTTATTCTATACTGTATATCTTGTTTTTTCTTTTATTGCACATTTATACTTTGGAAGTTTATACAATTTATTTAACTTTATTCTATGGAATAACGGCGCAGCCTATCATGATAGCAAAGCCAAAGATCATGCAAGCATCAAAGTAACTTATTTGGCTAGGCTAACGTTAGCATTTAGCAAACAACCAAAGCCAATCAGAGCTTTCATAGTCCAATAGCCTCAGTGGAGGACTCCAGACATGGGGCAGCCACTTGGGAGAATCGTCCCTGTAGGGGCTTATTAAAGCTGGATATACACTTAGATCAGGAAGACAGTGAGTGACAGTGGCAACTTCACTAAGTGTTCAATTCTGTGTTGGACACATCGCGTGTCTGAAATATGAACAGGCTCCGTCATGCAGCCTGCCACAGAGAGAAACTGATCCCAGGCCAACCATGACATGTATGTGACAGGCCAAAAACTGGAGGAGGACACTGTGTGTATGTACACACACACACACACACACACACGTAAAAAAAGCAACTTTACAACGGCACACATAGGCCTAATACCAGATTACCTTACCTCTTTACACACTTCCTGCTTATGAGATTAGACAATTGTATGCATGGGTGTCTCATTAGCAGCTTGCACTTTACTGCGTTAAGGATCTGAAAGAGGTTCATGTGTGTGTTTGGCATGTCTCGTGTGTCTGTGTGTTTGACGATCATATATCAATGTGCACATGTATGTCAGGTTGAACCAACAAACCGCTGCACAGTCTCTGTGGTGAGGCTTGTGTCCATTATAAATCCCTTATGTTTGTCCTCTTCGCACAGTGGAGCGGCTATTTTAAAGTAAAGTCAACACATAAATATAGTCTATGTTAAGAACGAGGAAAGTTTTAATATATATATTATTATTATCATGTGTGCTGGAGGAGGGGCTCTGTGAGGAAGTGGCAGATTTCCCCCCGGTTTGACTGCAAAAGACTCTCACTTTTTTACAGAGGGCTCCGCCTACCACTCAACATAACAAGCCCCGCCTTTCCTCTACAACCGGGCCACATACGTCACATACGGTGACACAAGATATTTGCAGTAAAAAGCAAAGAAAACGCAGACAGCATGCGAGATCAAAGAAGAGTTTTCACCGCTGCCCCTCAAGGTGGAGGAAGAAGAAGGAGATATTTCCCCGCCGACAGAAGTAAGAAGAGTCCTGACAAGCACCGTCTGGGAAACTAAAAGCGGACCATCGGGGCGATGGTATTACCGCGCAAGCCGGTTGGTGGCGCGGGGGGAGGACCCCTCTGATGATTTTGTTTTGGAGTATTTCAACTCTACATGCAGGGTTTTTTTCAGACATCCTTGCGGGTGCCTCTGACTGCTTGGCAGAAATGATTGATGGAAAATCTACAAAGCTTAAAGAACTTTTTTAAACAGAGTCAGACATTATACTGGTGAAAAAAGACTCTCACTTTTGCAGAGGACTCCGCATTTTAACTCTTAATGGCAGTTTGTGATTTTGAGGCTATTTCAGTGAAACAAGGCTGTTTTGAACATTTGACAGATTTATGTTTAATTCTCTCAGAAAGTTACTGAAAGATACACTTTTGTGTTTAAAAGCTGACCACTACCATGAAGTACTTTGTTTTAGTAGATTTCGTCAAGCATCTGACTCTTAACGGCAGTTTGTGATTTTAAGGCTATTTCAGTGAAACAAGGCTGTTTTGAAACATTTGACAGATTTATGCTTAAATTCTCTGAGAAAGTTACTGAAAGATACACTTTTTGTGTATAAAAGCTGAAAAGTAGATAATGAAGTACTTTGTATTGGTAGATTTCGTTAATAATCTGACTCTTAATGGCAGTTTGTGATTTTGAGGCTATTTCAGTGAAACAAGGCTGTTTTGAAACATTTGACAGATTTATGCTTAACTCTCTCAAAAAGTTACTGAAAGATACAAGTTTGTGTTTAAAAGCTGACCACTACCATGAAGTACTCTGTTTGAGTAGATTTCAGCACACAAGGTCTGACAGAAAAAACATAATGTTTTGAACATTTGACAAATGTATGCTTAAATTCTCTGAGAAAATTACTGAAAGATACACTTTTGTATTTAAAAGCTGAAAAGTAGATAATGAAGTACTTTGTATTAGTAGATTTCGTCAAGCATCTGACTCTTAATGGCAGTTTGTGATTTTGAGGCTATTTCAGTTAAACAAGGCTGTTTTGAACATTTGACAGATTTATGTTTAATTCTCTCAGAAAGTTACTGAAAGATACACTTTTGTGTTTAAAAGCTGAAAAGTAGATAATGAAGTACTTTGTATTAGTAGATTTCGTCAAGCATCTGACTCTTAATGGTCCTCTCTACATTTGATTCAGGGTTTGTTTCAGATGATTTGTGCTTTGTGTGTACAGACACACAGAAAACACTGAAAAACACAAAAAGAAGGACTGTAATACACATGTATCAGACACACTCCCCTTGCTATAATGAAGACAACAGTTTTTAAATGTAAAAAAAACACTTTTTTTTTTTTTTTTCACACACAAAAATCAAATAGTTATACTGATTGCAACATCCCCAGAACCGTCTCCAGCTTAGAATTCCCCATATTACTGGAAATATCGTGATGGAGTTTTTTCACTTGAGTCAGAATATTCACGTGTATGCTGCTTTCGACACAAAGATGCATTACATCTACAAACAGAGCATACACTGAGAGCACATGATACACTTTTGATGTTTGTTTCATTTCTGAGATAATGTTACAGAATGTTTCGGAAAATGAAGATTCGAGGACCACTTTAAATGTTTAGTTTACAATCGTTTCCCAATGACCCGGAATAGTACTGCCAGAACGAACGATATCTAAAATGTCTTCTAGTTTACAAACTTCAGCCATTCTGTTTACACAGGGGTCACTACTCGTTCTGTTTTCAATCGTCCTCATCACCACACTTATTAAAAGGGTATTGACTACATTCTGATCAATATATACAGAGCGTTTTGCATAGTAGTTTCCCATTTTTATTTTACTTTAAAGAAAAAAAAAGTCAATGTATCGAACAAGTCGCTGGCTTCAGTCAACTGCTGGTTATTAGGCTTCTTCTTCTCCATCCAACTCGGCATGGATCTTTTCAAGTCTCTCCTTGAGGCGTCTGCAATTTTTGAGATTGTGAAGAAAAGCCTCCGAAGCGCCTTGGATCCTCCAATCATCCGTGAAAATGTCTTTATCAATAAGAGTCTGGTCGATCTCAGTAATGAAGTCGGTGAGCCAGAGTCTTTTCATTAACGCGTTGTAATTGTTTCTGAAGTAAAAATCGGACATGTCATTCAGAAAATCGTGTTGCCTCTGGCCGGGGTGACTGACTCGGCACCCGTTGCATATTTCTTCTCTGTACCGATGTATCACCCTCTCCACAATATCAACCAACACCGATTTCACTGTGTCCATAAACAGAGACGTTTTGGCCCAAGGAGCAAAATCACAGCAGTAGTATTGCAAGATTCGGGTGTCCAAAATGGTGGTGATGATGGTAGTCCAGGAGTCTGTTTCTGGCTGCAACTCGCGGGGGGAGTCTTGGTTTTTCTCAGCTCCATGGCTAGTTTACAACGGTCGTCTTAGTGGGGTCCTTCATTTTAGATGATTTGCTGAGTGGAGGGTGGAGCTTATTGCGTTGAATGGGGGGAGTCATTTATAGAATTGAGAGTTTAAAAAAAAAAAGTTCTTTAAGCGTTGTAGCTTTTTCATCTATCATCTCCAACCAAGCAGCAATAGGTCAACATTTAAGAATAAGTAATAGTTTGTCAAGATTTTACGGAAAAAGTCAAAAAAGTATAGTTTGTCTGAAATATGGAAAAGTCATTGTGTACAAATAGTATGTTGAAAATCCAAAAAGAAAAGAAAACTCAATTCATTACAAATTAATGAATATTTTACCCTGTTCTAAAGTTTTGCATCCCCTTAAAGAAAAACCCCTTCCTTACCAAGTACTTCATATTATACCCTTTTGTTAAGTGTTGCGTACATCAAGGTGTATCTTAAAGTATCTTGGTAGCAGAAAATAACTAAAATATGTAAGGTTATCAGAAAAGAAAAAACCTTGTTTAACTGAACAAGTGTTGCATACGCCAAAGTGTGTCTAAAAGTATCTTAGTAACACAAGAAAAGAGAAAAAAGCATTGATGTTAACAAAAACTGGATTGTTCCACTGAAATAACAAATAAATAATTTCAAAAAGTGCGCTTAAAAAGAAAAAATGTATTCAGATAAAGTATTTTGTTACACTATTAAGTCCAAGATGGTTACATTTGTACCCCCTAAACCATTTGTATTATATTTTTGTTTTCCTAATAAAGACAGTCACCTGAATTAATTTTGTCTCCAGACCTTTTATTTTTTACATTTTGTAACAATCTTAAAACATTTGTAGAGAACAAACACTGTGGTTAAAATGAGTGTCTTTATGACATCTCTCACACAGTTGGTATTTTTCACAAAATTCATTTTAAACACATAATCTTGATACAGAGATAACACAACCCTGACGCTCTTTTTACATAGGTAGAAAACACTTTGCTTTTCTTTGAGGGGCCCTTAGTTTTAAATGATCTGGTGAGGAGGGTGTGACTTGTTATGTTGATTGGGAGGCGGAGTCCTCTGCAAAATTGAGAGTCTTTTTTCACCAGTATAATGTTGATCGATGTCTGACTCTGTTTAAAAAAGTTCTTTAAGCTTTGTAGATTTTCCATCAATCATTTCTGCCAAGCAGTCAGAGACACCCGCAAGGATGTCTGAAAAAAACCCCGCATGTAGAGTTGAAATATTCCAAAACAAAATCATCAGAGGGGTCCTCCCCCCGCGTCACCAACCGGCTTGCGCGGTAATACCATCGCCCCGATGGTCCGCTTTTAGTTTCCCAGACGGTGCTTGTCAGGACTCTTCTTACTTCTGTCGGCGGGGAAATATCTCCTTCTTCTTCCTCCACCTTGAGGGGCAGCGGTGAAAACTCTTCTTTGATCTCGCATGCTGTCTGCATTTTCTTTGCTTTTTACTGCAAATATCTTGTGTCACCGTATGTGACGTATGTGGCCCGGTTGTAGAGGAAAGGCGGGGCTTGTTATGTTGAGTGGTAGGCGGAGCCCTCTGTAAAAAAGTGAGAGTCTTTTGCAGTCAAACCGGGGGGGAAATCTGCCACTTCCTTACAGAGCCCCTCCTCCAGCACACATGAACGCGCACATGACCAAAAGAGGGCACGAGATAAGTTTGTGCACAGATCTTTCGGCGTCTGAACCCCCCACACTGCTGCTGCTGCTGCATTCGTTTCTTGACTGACGCTCCGGACGGATGGCGGTAAGTTGTCACAGGCTGATTAAAAAACCCCATTCGAGGCGTCTCTTGCCATTTTTCTTTTTTAAAAAGGTGACTTGGTAAGTGGAATTGCCTGTCTTTTTATTTAGTTTGAGCATATTTCTATCTTCATCTAATTCCACCCCCCACTATTTGTTAGCGTCATAGCCCCAGGAAGGGGGTAGAAAAGGGGGGGAGAGCCTGGGAGGGGGCGGGTAGACAGTCTCACGCATAACTTCAAAGAGACACCTAGATTAACATCAAAGGCTTATAACACACCAGTGTGAAGTCACACCTGCCTGTTATAACACCTCACATCAAAGGGCAAACACCAAAGGCTAATTAGATTAGACAACAAAGGGCTCTGAGGGGCAGGGGCCAGACATCATAACTTCAAAGAGTCTGCCTTAATCAACACATAGATTAACATCAACGGCTTAGATCACACCTACCTGCTATAACACACATCAAAGGACTAGACTACAAAGGGGTGTGAGGGGGCAGGGGCCATACAACACAACTTCAAAGAGACTTAATCAACACATCAAAGAATTAGACAACAAAAGCGCTACCCAGGGGGCTTTTCACACCTACCTGTTATAACACACATCAAAGGATCTCGAACAAAGGCGCTACACAGGGGGGCATTTCACACCTACGTGTGATGACACCTCACCCCTCACATCAAAGGATCTCGAACAATGGGAGGCGGGACTTAGCTCATTTACATAATCGGGGGCGTGTCCATATGTCACTTTTCATGCATACTAATGAGACGAAAGCGGGATCATTACTACTACTTTGGGCAACTTGGATGGTGGTGGGGGCCACATAATGTATGTACTGGCCACCAGGGGGCCGCAGATTCACTTGGAACATGTAATTATTAACAAATTAAGTCGGACATCTTCATTGACATTTGCCAATCTTTCAGGGAACATCCTCTAATAAGCTCACTAAACAAATGTCAGTTCACAGAAATGTTATTAAATTTCTACAAGTGGCATGTTTGTATTGAACAGGTTATTTAACAGTGGAATAAAACTATTTTTAAACTATTGGAAAGCACGGAAAAAGTGTATGCATTGAGATTAATTAATTAAGTCATGAACACTAACACAGACATTAGTTGTCTAACTTGAACCTAAGACACTTGTAGCCTGTCTCTGCTGACGCACAATAAGGGGAATGTCAACACAGACACCTGTCAGCCCGCACTCTGCTATTCCTCAGCGCCGCTCCCCCTCCCTCCCACTGAAATTATGAATGAAAAGCGTTTAGTAATCATAGATAACACGGCAGGGTCCCGGGGGCCGCATGCCATTTGCCCATCCCTGCTCTAGATGACTGTCAAAGGTTGCATGGAAGTTGCAATACAAATAAATGCAATGTGGAGGCACCCTCATCATGGAAGAACAGGGGAATGTTTTGGCTGGGTGTTAGTAGCAGCAGCTCCGAGAGCAGGAGAACTCTGATTTGTTTAATATAGCACCCTTTCAAGAAGTTTTACAATGTTAACCATTACCACTGATAAGACATTCCCATAACATTTTGACTTGAGTCAAATAATGTAGCAACTAAGCTTTCTTTTAAAAATCTGTAAAACACAAGCCCATATACAAGATAATACGTTTTGTCGATATCAAATAAAGTTTTTCCAATGTGTCTGGTGATCATATTTAACCGTTCCATTAAGCAGGTGAGGCAAGAACTTTATTCTGGATCCTGCATCACAAATCTCTAACGTTCAGTGACAGGGTGGGCTCCCCTCAAACAGTACTTAATAATCTGCACACTGCCTTCAAGGATCAGAGCAACGCAAACCATACAAAGGAGGTGTAATAAAATCATCAGGCTTTCATCTGAACAAAGTTACAGCTCTGGAATTGAAAGCATCACACATCCTCCATCTGACAGATGAAGAACAAGAGGTAGATTTGTTCAAGCTTCACACGCTCCCCGGCACCTTCCCTTTGCGTTCCACTGATTTGAGGGAGGTTTTTACATTCACAGGAACATAAGTCACTTGATTTCACATGTAACCCTTTACCTAGGGGTGAACCAGCTGCTGTGAATGTTGAAGTATGTGTCTCCGTCCCTGTGCACCTATGTGTTACAGCGTCGCATTGTTTACAGTGACGGTATTCTTCACGCAATGATACACCGGCTCTATAGGCAGGCGCTGACTTCTGTGTTAGATGCGTTCATTGGTGATGACAGCTCACACACAATTTACGCAATACACAAACAGTCTCATAAGTGCACCCTACACACTCATCCTCTTGAGTGGACTGTCAGTGTGGATCAACTGGCTTTGACTCACAAAGAGAGAACTAAAAATAAGCGGCACTTGGCAGAACATAAACAAACAATGCAGAGCATGGATCACATGTGAGGAGACATATCCTCTGAAGATGCATGAGACTGAAAGTAAGATGTTTGTGCCGCTCACATCTAATGGCGCTTTTCCACTGCAGGACCTAGCACGGCTTAGTACGGTATGGTTAGGCCTTGGTAGGCCAGGCTCACTTTATGCTGCGTTTCCATTACAGTTTAGTTACTGGGGCAGTAACTATAGTAACGCAGTGTAGGCGGGGCGATCAGCTGTTCGGCAGGCGGAGCGACGCTGCATAAAACTGCCGTGACGTCATCTTCAATGCGAACCACAAAACCAAAACATCAGCTGGAGCTGTTAGCCCTCAGAGCTCACAGCTCCTCATATCTGTTCAGAAACTAGACACAAGTTAAACAAGTACAAACCACAGACTGCCTGTGTCATGGCGAATACAGTCGGTTTATTTATGTCTGTAGGCCGTTGTTGTGAGTGTGGACGGTCGGAGCATATACAACGTTAGCTTAGCCTGATCGATCCGATCTCCATTCAGAAAAACGCATTTTAAAAGGTTTTTCGCCTGCCGTCTTTGAAACGTGTATTACAATTAAATCACGGTAAATTATGTTAATTTTGTTGTGGTTGTAGCCCCCTTGCAAGCGATTCTCTCTAACCAATCAGCAGTTGAGAGTGTTTACGTCACTAGTTTAGCACATTCAGCCCGGTTGTTGGCCCGGTAAGAACCTCGATTTTGGAGGGCCAGAAAAAAGGTGAAAAAGTAGCCCTGAGCCGGAACTACCCCTAGTGGAAAAGCAAAAGAAACCGTGCTACGTGCTGCAGTGGAAAAGTGCCATAAGCAGCCCTGGGAATGAGTGGCTTTAAACAAATGTGTTAAAATATGCACTTTTTCATGACCCCGATCTCTTCCTCACTGAGCCTCTTCCTCAGCAGAGGAACACCTGGCACCTTCAGCACCACATGGAAGATCCATGGTACAACTGAATCAGGACAGGTTATGAAGCACCAACATGTTAAATAGAATATAAATAAAAAAATCATATTGAAATATATAATCATATGAATAAAGCGTTAAAATATAATTAATTTATTAAAGAAATTGTTTAAACTCCACTCATTTTTTAAATATAATTTCATTATTCTGTTTTCATAATCACACATTTTATTGGAGTTTAATTATATTTCATCACAGCATTTTGTATTTAAAACCGACTCTCTGTTCTGTCTTTATTGGTGTTTTTTTCATATGATGAATCAATAAAAACACCACACCTGCATTTTCAGCCAATCACATGCCCTCAGCAACGTCAATGAATGAACAAGTACCAGGGCTGCAGTCGAATAGTCCAACAATCAGCTCCTAACGTCTAACCCTATCGTCTATCCCTTGACCTCTGAGTGAAACGTCACGGGGTTAAGGGATAGTGGATAGGAGAATTCAAAAGGACTTAGGAGAAGAGACTGCGGTACTTTAGAGAATCCGACTGCACTTTCACTATCCGACGTGTTTGTGATGCGCCAGCGGACGTCATGAATGTGCGTCTGCTGCTGTGGGGAAACTATGGAAACTACAGTTTTCTATACAGCGGACTACAACATGGATGTTTAATAAGAACGAGGGACTACTGTAAACTCATCTAGAGACTCTGCACCGTGCTCTGATGCTGTTGCTTTATGCGTTATGAACGTGGACAACAGAGAAACATATTCTTCATGACCAAAGTTGGAATTGAAATAAAAAAGGAAAGTGAAACTTATGCTCCTCACCCTCTCCCTCCGGTCCACATTAATACAAATGATCCCAATACGTATGATTGTATGAAAAGATCTTAAAATCAATACAAATGAATTTATTATAAACGTTAGTCCTTACCATCTATCACTGTGTATATCACCATTCAAACATCTTTTAAAAGTTGAACAAACTCCACACAGCTCAGTAAAGACTGTGAAATGTTGACTTTATTTGATCATTTCAGTAAAAACTAACGTTCATATTTCTCTTTTTGATTATAATACTGATGAACGTTCAAAACAAAGCACTTTGGCAACTTACCACATACGTTTTAAAATGCTTAATAAGCACTGTAACGTTCATGATATAATTTCTCCGTCATAATCGTTTGTTTCCGTGAACGGCCGACTGTTGTGTGATGGCAAATGCTGCGGCTGCAATGCATTGTGGGGCAGCACTTTCTCCTCTCCTTTCGGTAAGGGAGGTCCAGTGGTTCCTAAGCTAAAGGAGGTTACAAAGGAAGTTTGAAACCTCCTTTCCTATCATCTAGAGCAGGGGTGGCCAACCAGTCAGAGGTTAAGAGCCACATTTTTTCTATGTTACTGCAAAGAGCCACATCAAACACACAGTCACTGATAACGCTTGTTTCAGTTTTTTGTTTTCTGGAGACAAGATGTCAACCACGTCACTGATGCATCTTTGTGGCATTGGGATATATATTTTTTAAATCCTCTGGAGCAGAGAGAGGAGCTGTGGATTATTGTTATTGATTATTGCATCAGTGTTTCTTAGGGTCAAAAACACTAAACTCACAACTTAAAATGAAAGCGTTTAGTTTATTTAATAAAAGAGCACATGTTCAATGTGAAAAGTGACAGTAGTTATAGATTATTTGCAATTTGGTGCTATATATATATTTAAAAAATATATATTATATATATTTTTGAAACACCTTGAATTTCAGGGGGGGGCGCGGGGCTCCGTTGGCGGGGCGCAGCGCCCCTCCAACACAATGGTAGGGGAAACACTGGATAGTGTTTAATCAACGATAGGTTTTCCCCCCCTCAAAGGTGATTGGTTCACTGCATCGCAGGTATTATTGTGATTGGCTCTTGGGTCACATCAAAATTAGACGCGCTGTCATCCTCTCATACTGACACCTGACACCACACATACACACATAGGGAGAGCCGGGACGAAAGTAACACGGGACGAAAGTAACGGAGCGATTTTATCCGAGCCCAAACAACTTTGACCGGCCAAATTACGTCAGAATGATCAGCATTCAATACTTAACAGACCTACTAAATATCAGGTTTAACTGTCAGGAGTAGCTAGTGTTGTCACGGTACCAACATTTTGGTTTCGATACCAAGTCAAGAATTGCGATTCCGATTCTTTTTTGATACTTTTCTTAAAAAAAGGGAAACAGTCTTAAATGTAATTATTGTGCTTTATTTCACACCAGAACCATAACACAAACTTTTAAACAATGAGAACAATAAATAAAATAAATGACAAGAATTCGTATTAAATAAAATTAATACATTTCTCACAGACAGGCCTCGTGGTGTCCGTAGGCTTGCCCTCACTGTCAGAGATATAGCTCAAATACTTCCAAATTTCGCTTCTGGCGTCTTTTTTGTCAACAAGCCGAGGCGCAGCGGCAGTTGCACTCCCACTTGCAGCCATGCTTCTCGTTTTCTCACATGCTCTGGCAGCTAGCGCGTGCACGAGAGAGGGGAGGCACTTAGAGCGTGCTTGAGAGGGGAGGGACTTAGAGCGTGCTTGAGAGGGGAGGGACTTAGAGCGTGCTTGAGAGGGAGGGACTGCAGGCAAGGCTGCAGTGCAGGGAGTGGAAGCAGAGCGCTGAACACACACGGCTCTTATTAAAACGGCGCTTTCTCACCGGAGTACTTTTCCCCGTCATTCTTAAAGTACCGATACTAATGAAACGGCGGAATCGTAACGTTTTTAACGGCAGGGTATCGCGGTACCTTTCAAGTATCGGTACACCGTGCAACACTAGTCAGGAGTCAATGTCTCTCCCCCAAACTCACACATATACAATTCGATATGAACTGAAGAGCCGCATGAAACTAGGCAAAGAGCCGCGGGTTGGCCACCCCTGATCTAGAGAATTGGAACGGCACTTATCACGGCTGCCACTGAGGGACTTCCGGGTCATTTCACTCCGTTAGGAAGGTTCCTAAGCTAAATGGACTATTGGACTGCAGCCCTGATCTTTCCAAAAACAAGAACATATTTTCTGAATGCAATCACAACTCAACACGTCATAGAGTGACCAAGTAATTTAATTGGACGAGAGGCATACTATGAGAGCTGGTCACAGGGATGCGTTCCAATGTAGTCAGTAATTTGAGGAAATGGCGAACGCAGATAAAGTTGAGCTCGAAAATCCTCCAGCATCATTGAAGTCTCCGGTTTGGGAACATTTTGGTTTCGCATTTACGTACAAGGATGAAGGACAAAGACAGGTGGACCGAACCAAAGCTGTTTGTCTGCATTGTTCAACTAAAAGTGGTTACGCGGCTGGCAATACATCAAACTTGCACACTCATTTGAAAAGGCATCACCCGAACGTGAATATCACCGGTGCCAAAATAAAAAGACTGAAGTGCAAACCCAACTCCCACTAGCATTTAAGCCTCCACCACTCGCAGAAAGTTCAGACCGAGCCAAAGCTATTACAAACGCCAAATATCCTTATGTTGCCGTGTTAGCAAAGCGCTACCTGGCTGTATCTGCTACCTCTGTCCCTAGAGAGGGTGTTCTCCACAGCAGGAGACATTGTTAGTGCCAGCAGATCTGCCTTTTCGGCAAGCAATGTGGACAAGTTCATCTTTCTTTAAAAAAACATGAAAATACAATGACAAGCACGTCCTAATGTCAAACAAGTACAGTTAAAGTACAGATTATTTCAGTTCATCGAAATGCTGCACTTTAATGTTTATTTTATTATATTTTGTATTTATTTGAGTGAATATTCACAGTTTAATAATAATTAAAAACTCAAAACAAATATTGTATGTTTTGTGAGTAGGCCTACTAGTACAGTAAAGTTCAAATACAGATTATTTCAGTTCATCGAAATGCTGCACCAGTGCACCTTAATGTTTATTGTATGTATTTATTTGAGTGAATACATTATTCACAGTTTAATAATAACAAAAAAAAACCCAAAAAATATTTTATGTTGTGTGATAATTTTTTCTGCTGTACCGAAAACGTACCGTGACCTAAAAACCGAGGTAGGCCTATGTACCAAATTGAAATGTTTGTCAACCGTTACACCCCTACTTTGCATGTAAACGGTCAGCAGAGTCACAAACCCTCAAAGTACACCCTGTAGCGAGTAAAACTCTAACACAGAAAACCTGCTGCCCCAAAACGCCTTGTTTTTTTCTCTTTTTCTTCCTGGGTACAGTGCTGTGCCCATACCCAAATGGACCAATCCGTGGAGCCGTTACGTTACGTCTGCCGAGCCGTTACGTTAAGTCCGTGGATTGGTTGGACCAATCCACGGACTTCCTCACACACACACTCAATATTTTCAGCTGCAGCTCTGCCGATTTCTCCTCCCTGAGACCAAGCCCCCAGGAAGTGCGCCGGACTCAGATGAAAATATTCGTGCTGGCCAAACGGCGGTACTACACTTCGGTTTGGTGGCCAGGCCCGGAAACACTTTTTCCCATTGACTTACATGGGGAAAGAGTGGTCTGTAACTCGTTGGATAATTTTTTTTAAACTAAATAAACTACCCAGTATGAACACTTGTATAGCCCTTATTAAAAACATTCGTTCCTCAAGTTGTAAAAATGTGCTAATAACGTTATTCTGAGAGTTATTTCCCTCTGCATTATGAACGCGCATCTAACCCACGGGACCGCGCCGCCCGGCACGTTCATGTTACGTGTCCCGACCAATCAGAGCACACTGTGCTCACAGGAAGGGTGGGGGCTGAAGCTATTGGAGCTACAACGAGCCGTTAAAGGCAGAGAGTGAAATTCAGTGAATACACGTAGTTTACAGAGATGCTGTTTGAGAAACCAATGTGAGTTGCGTTTATCTTTACCCATGGATGCACAATAAGAACGGACCCATATCGTCTTACTGCCATCCCACGGAGCTGTAATAATGGATATATTGCACATGTTTGCTGTAATTCATTATCATACTACATGGGCTGTATGATTAAATCTTGTACCGTAAATGTTGTATTAAATAAAGTTAATATTACCGACATTATTAACGTCCCTGTAGCTTCGTATTGCACTAAGAAGCTTATTGCACTGTATATAAATATATATATATATATATATATTTATTTATATATAGTGCAATCATTATTTCATGCTAAATGAAGCTCTGTTGGATATCACTAGATCCTGTTACAGCGTAATATAAGTACATAACGATTGATGTGAACATTAGCATCATTACTAGCTAGCCGCTAGCTGCTAACTGCCGCCTCGTTCATATCAAATCCATGATAACAACAATCTATTACCATGCTGTCATGAACGCACGGTGCTGTTACGTGTACACAAATTGACGTGCTTGATGTGAACGAGCATTTTGGTTAAAGTTGCGCATGCTCTATGAGTGCACATACGGGTACTTCTCAGGCATGCCGGGTAATCTGTGACGTTTCACTCTCTCAAAAGTTGGGCCATTTTATCATCATGCGCTAATGAGCAGCTCTCATAGGAATGAATGAGGCCCCGCCTCCCACGCTGTATCCAGTTCTTATTATACATCCATGCATGAGACGCGGGACACGGCGAGGCTGTGGGTCCTTCTCACTTCGGTTAAATGGATTCCTTGCGTCCCTCACTTGCGTCGTTTCCCTGCGACTAGTCCCTCCCACCAGGGAAGCATGGAGAGACGCAAGAGAGGCTTCTCAATTCTTAAATGTCCCCTCCTCGACTCCGCTCCTCGAGACTTAGACCCGCCCACAGGAGATGCGAGCAGAGGACCGAGGAGGGGAACCGAGGAGAGAGGAGGGGAAGCAGCAGACGTTTAAAGAAATGAGAACTCCTCTCCTCTGAGCAGTCATATTAAAGCGACGTCCGTTCATTATTACGTGGCAACAGCTGCATCAGCTGTCGAGTGTTTTGTCATAGCGCTGTATTTTATAATCTCTGTTAGATCAGCTGAACATTGTTCCCCCATATATTTACTTTGAATTCATTGAGAGTGCGGTATAATGAGACAATAATAGGCTACAGATGCGGACACACACACACAAATATATTTATATAAATATATACAATTTAAAGTATGAGAGCACTCTCATAATAACGTAACACAATCAGAGACTGGATATATCCCAACCCCCCCCCCCCCCCTTCTCTCTCTGGTCGCTGAAATGGGGAATTGAAATTACGGGCCAAAAGTTGTATTTACAAGTAGGCCTATTAAAAGTAAGCAGAGGACACCAAACCAACTGAGACCCGTCTGTCCGCCGCATCTACGCACTGTACAACACACACTGTACCACACACACACTTACACACTGTACCACACACACCTACACACTGTACCACACACACCTAAAGTTCCTAAAGCATATCAGGCTACAGCCGTTGTGTATTTTATTATGTGAAGCACTAAATGGTCTTATGCAAGGCAAGTTTATTTATATAGCACTTTTCAACACAAGGCAATTCAAAGTGCTTTACAAAAAATGAAAGACATTAAGAAAATGGCATCTAAAATCAGTCATTAAAAAGAAAAGCTAATAAAATAAACATTAAAAGAAAAAATACATGGATAAAAGTTACAGTGCAGTTTAAGATATGAATAGTCTTAGAAAAATATCGACTCTTTGTTTGTAGTTATCTACTAAACTAAAGCAAATAAAGAGAGTAGGCCTGTTATACTGAGTGATTATACACACTGCTCTGCTTTCTGCACGGACCTTACAGCTGTTCTCACTGGATGAAAGCAGTTTCTAAAATAATATCCAGGGGATGCATGCATAGCTGTCATTGGCTGAGATAAGTCCGGCCGTGCGTCACGCCTCCACCCTTCCCGGAAATGCATCCGTGGAGGAGCCGTGGAGGAACCATCAGTATATCCTCGGTTAGAGCTCCTCCAGAGAGCCTCCTCGACGCTCGATCCTCGGTCCTCGGTGTGCATTTAGAGAAATTAGATGTCCTTCAAAATGGCGCGCTGAAATTCATTTCCGGGTCACTACCGGAGGACCGAGGAGTCGAGGAGGGGAAATTTGAGTATTGAGAAGCCTCCAAGGAAACCACGAGAAGCAGGGAAATGAGTTTTAAGAGCAATGGGACGTCCTTTCCTCCGGAGCGTCACGTGAAGCGACGTCCGTTTGTGATGACGCTGCACAGCTGACCGTCTGACAGCAGCTCTGTCCCCGTTATTTCCA
This sequence comes from Gymnodraco acuticeps, assembly GCF_902827175.1. Classification (NCBI taxonomy): domain Eukaryota; kingdom Metazoa; phylum Chordata; class Actinopteri; order Perciformes; family Bathydraconidae; genus Gymnodraco; species Gymnodraco acuticeps. Next base: position 1,739,916 of record NW_022990513.1, read on the forward strand.
CACCCCCCCCCGCCTCTGTTAGTACACATTTACTGACACAAACATTTGTATCATCTGTTGTAGACCCAAATAAATAAAATCAAATAAGAACTAATTCTTAAAATGTATAAACGAACAATAGTTTGATTAATATTGATTAGAGTGCACAATAGAAATAAAATAATTGAGAGAAGAAAAAGAGATATGTTATCTATCAAAACCCAGTTAGATTAACATTCATTGGACTGCACACTTTGTGTGTTTGTGTGGATATGTAGCACATTAACATTTTAATAGCACTTAATGACTGACTGAATGGAAATGACAATAAATGAAAATGTAAAACGAAAAAAGCGATCATGAAAATGTTTCCAAAAAATGAATAAAATGATTTTTGACCACTTTGTTGTTCAGATATATCACATATTTGTAACTAAATGATACATGAATTGAAACAAAGCTCCAACAAGCCGTGTAGGACAGAGAGAATACACATACTATACAGAGATGCTGTATGAGAAACCAATGTGAGTTTGGATATAAATCTATTCTAGTATACCTCAACAATGGAATTATCATCAGTAGAAATGGCCATGACATGGGACCTTTAGTCAGAGTAGTGTGGCGACATAAACCCATTAACCAGAATCAAAACCAGTTAAAAGTCAGCGTTAGCACGGCAGCGTTTTAATTCTGAACATTTCCAAACACACAACCCTGTGAAGAACACAACCTAAAAATGACTTTCTGTTTGGCTGTTGTACCAACAGGAGCTGGTTACTCAATTGGTTTAAATGTACAACAAAAAGGAAAGACATTTGATTAGCATATACATATAGCATACATATGTATTTCTGTTTCTATTTCAAAAATTGAACACAACATCATTCTATGTTCTTTGGCATTCACGTCAGAATGAGAAGGCTGAACCTCCAGTTCTGTGGTCTTGAAGGAACACAGAGCTAATGTGCTGAATGTGACAGCACCATTGTATTTTTAGAAGTACAGGAACAGTTTAAAAGAAGAGTTTTAATAGCATGATTGTATAACATTCATTTAGACATTATAAACATGAGTCTCCAGTTCAAAGCCAGTGAATACAAAAATAACAGCGCAGTTTATTCCCTATCTGTGCTGCCTCCGTAGCGTTACATTATTCTCATTCAACCGTGCATTATGGTTCCGCAGTCTGGTCTTTTTGTATCAGTGACAAAGCATAAACACATAAACACATCAGCCCCTGGCTGAAAATGTAATCTGGCACCGGCTCGGAGCAGAGTGGAGAGCCGAGCCAAGCACTCCGCCGGCTAAATGTACTCACCCGCTGCAACCCAAGAGCCTATGCAGATTATATTAGCACGTCTGAACAGTTCAGTACACCATTAGCCTGCCATTCTCCATGTTGATGATGTGTGCTGTATCACTCCAACCTTCCTCGGCACCAAGAGGAGCAGCACTTTAAACAGTGAGGAGGATCCAGAGAGCTCCTGATGGTAGAGTTCATCAGCACATACAGGCTTTGCAAAAACGTTGCCTCTTACGGCCCGTCTACACTACAGGCGTCAAAAAATGCTTTCAACGCTTCGCCCATTCATTTGAATGGGGTGACGTAGGATATTTTCAAACTTCGCCAAACTGCATTGTGGGTAGCATGGCAAGGCGTTGCAAGCATCGCGAGCGTCTATCGGCGTCAAAAGTTGAACAATGTTCAACTTTTGAGGCTCGATGCTTGCTCGAAGCTGGCGTCAGCCAATCAAATCCCGTTTTTGCAATTCCCGCCAGTACAAGCGCTAGCCAATCAAACCGCGTGCAAGCTGGGAGAGCCAGACCGCAGTTCATTTCCTCATATTCCAAACGAGAAATTACGGTAGCAAATCACCCGGTTCTTTACGACCAGAACTATTTACCGGGATACAAACCGGAGGAGCCAGGCATGGAGGGAGGTGGCAGAGACAGTGGGTGAAACTGGTAGGTTTTCGCCTGTTTGGGGATTTTATATCCAGTTTACTTCGTTTTAACATTGCTATTGCTTTGTATGTCGGGGGCGGGAGATTCATGTGATTGGTTGTTGGTCGCGTTGCTCGCAAAAAATCGCCAAGCTTCAGACACGCCCAGCTTCAAGATTTTTTGATGCCTGTAGTGTAGACGGGCCGTTACGGTACGTCCACACTGCAGCTTTAAACAAATCTTCCAACGCTTCCAACGCTTCTCTGCCCATTGATTTTGAATGGGGATGCCTCGCTTTTCGCCGAACTGCATTGTGGGGGAGCGAAGCGAAGATTTCCAGGATTTTCAGGATTCAAAAGTTGAGCAATGTTCAACTTTTGAAGCTGAGCTGGAAGCGTCAGCCAATCAAATCCTGTTTATGCAAATCTGACAGCAGAAGCGCTAGCCAATCAAACCGCGTGTAAGCAGGGAGAACCAGACCGCAGTTCATTTCCTCATATTCCAAACGAGAAATTACGGTAGCAAATCACCCGGTTCTTTACGACCAGAACTATTAACGGGATACAAACCGGAGGAACCAGGCATGGAGGGAGGTGGCAGAGACAGTGGGTGAAACTGGTAGGTTTTCGCCTGTTTGGGGAGTTTATATATATATATTAGGGCTGTCAGTCGATTAAAATATTTAATCGCGATTAATCGCATGATTGTCTATAGTTAATCGCAAATTAATCGCACATTTTTGATCTGTTCTAAATGTACCTTAGAGGAATATTTTTGAAGTTTTTAATACTCTTATCAACATATGAGTGGACAAATATGCTTTATGCTAATGTTTATTATCATTTGAACAATGACAAATATTCTCATGAATATTAAACACAACAACCTGGAACCTCTCTCGTACAATAATACAATACAAATTGTGTGTGTGTGTGTGTGTGTGTGTGTGTGTGTGTGTGTGTGTGTGTGTGTGTGTGTGTGTGTGTGTGTGTGTGTGTGTGTGTGTGTGTGATCGTTGGAGCTATGTGCAACTCAAGGCATATGCTCGAACGGGAGCTGCAATCATGTTGCGCACTATCCGAGCTGAGTGTGCTGACTTCTCGTACAATGTCCCACTGTCTGGCTTCCTGCATAAAGTCAAGTGCTCGGCGCAGTTGTGGCGAAATGTCTCTCCTCTGTTTTCATTTAAACAGCTCCTTAAATCCGTTAGCGCAGCTAGCTAGCACCAGATGCTAACAACAACAATGCACGTAAGGTCTCTCTCTCGCTCGCTCAGGCCACACATACACACACCCTCCCAGTCCTCCCAATAGCCAGTCGGTGCCTGCCGGTGAGCGTGGAAGTGTGGTCTGCCACAAGCGGGCGGCAGGAGCGGGGCTGTCAGCATCAGCTTGTCGATGGTATTTTAAACTCGATGCGCTCTGAAACTACGGGGCGGCCGAGGACAAAAAATACACATGTGTTAATCGTGTTAAAATAATTAGTGGCGTTAATTTTTTTTTGCGTTAACTTGACAGCCCTAATATATATATATTGCTCGCATAAAATCCCCGGGGTTTTTTGCTTTGTATGTCGGGGGCGGGAGATTCATGTGATTGGTTGTTGGTCGCGTTGCTCGCAAAAAATCCCAAGCTTTCAGACACGCCCAGCTCCAAGATTTTCAAGATTTTTGAAAAGCTGCTGTGTGGACGTACCGTTAGGGTCTTCTATCCATCTGAAAGTCATGCTGAATAAGTAGAACAGCAATTCAAATCCCGATCCACAGTGGAAACAGCGCCCCCTGGTGTAGGCCGATACTCAGATCCAACAGCTTGCTTTGCTCACATTTAATCAGATTTGACTTCCCTTAATTACATGACCAATGATATAATGGCATAAAGAAGACAGGTACTTGAAGGAACCGGTTGACTAAACTGCTATATGTGAACATTACTAATTAACACTGGCATTTGCGAAAGTGCTCAAATGATTATGTTGCGTATATTACTGAACTACACACCTGTAAGGTTTTATGACTGAGCTTCCAACACAATCACAGTGACAATTCATCTGCAGAAATAAGAATACCTGGCAAAGTCTTATACACAGCTTCTGTGATTATGTATGCTATCAGGTGTCTCCAGGACCACATGTTGCCATTAAAACACACAGAACCACAACAACAATCCAGCATAGCTGTCTTGGATTTTAAAAAGTAATGCTCTAGTATAACTTTTTTTATTCAGTCAAACTTTAGTGATGCAAAGTCATGTCTAAAATCTTATGACCAGAATCCTCTTCATTATATCCAATACCATTTTAAAGTGACAGTGAGAAGGCTTTAGGTATAGACATCGGCTGAAATAGGCTATTATATTTATAACTACGTTTAATGAGTGTATAGTAAGATAACATTTAGAACACATATGTTTTTTTTTAGCTTTGACTCTGAGTCCACCATGTTGCACTGCCAGGTTTCTACATTAGCCCAGATTGGATAAATTAAAAGCCTTTTGTGTTTTAATGCCAGGTGTTCTACATGTTTGGAAAAGCAGTGAGAGGAGTAATGATCCGATGTGTTGACGCAAGCTTTAGGGTGATCATTCGTTCACATTGGCAAGGCAAGTTTATTTATATAGCACTTTTCAACACAAGGCAATTCAAAGTGCTTTACAAAAAATGAAAGACATTAAGAAAATGGCATTTAAAATCAGTCATTAAAAAGAAAAGCTAATAAAATAAACATTAAAAGAAAAAATACATGGATACAAGTTACAGTGCAGTTTAAGATGTGAATAGTTCAATTAAACATTAAAAGAAAAAAGTACATGGATCAAAGTTACAGTGCAGTCTAAGATATGACTAGTTCAATTAAAAGCAGCGACAAAAAGAAAAGTCTTCAGCCTGGATTTAAAAGTAGTCAGAGTTGCAGCGGACCTGCAGGTTTCTGGGAGTTTGTTCCAGATATTTGGAGCATAATAACTGAACGCTGCTTTACCATGTTTAGTTCTGACTCTGGGGACAGGAAGCCAGTGTAAAGACTTCAGAACAGGAGAGATGTGATCCACTTTCTTAGTGTTAGTGAGGACTCGAGCAGCGGCGTTCTGAATCAGCTGCAGCTTCCTAATAGATTTTTTAGTGAGACCTGTGAAGACACCATTGCAGTAGTCGAGTCTACTGAAGATAAAAGCATGGACAAGTTTTTCCAAATCCTGCTGTGACATTAGTCTTTTAATCCTAGATATATTCTTTAGGTGATAGTAGGCTGATTTAGTAACTGTTTTAATGTGACTGTTGAAACTCAGGTCAGAGTCCATGACTACACCTAGATTTCTGGCTTTATCTGTTGTTTTGAACATTGCAGACTGAATCTCAGCGCTAACTTTTATACGTTCTGCCTTGGCTCCAAAAACCATTACCTCAGTTTTATCTTTGTTTAATTGGAGAAAGTTCTGACACATCCAGTCATTGATTTGTTCAATGCACTTACTCAGTGTTTGAATTGGAGCATAGTCTCCTGGTGAAATTGTTACGTAAATGTGTGTGTCATCTGCATAGCTATGGTAACTTATTTTGTTGTTCTTCATTATCTGAGCCAGTGGTAGCATGTAGATGTTAAAGAGAAGAGGCCCCAAGATGGAGCTTTGAGGAACCCCACATGTCATATTTGTCAACTCAGATGTGTATTTACCTATAGAAACAAAGTTGTTTCTGTCCTTTAAGTAGGATTCAAACCAATTTAGAACTGTTTCCGAAAGTCCCACCCAGTTCTCCAGTCGGTCTAGTAATATGCTGTGGTCAACAGTGTCAAACGCAGCACTGAGATCTAATAATACTAACACTGAAGTTCTGCCACTGTCTGTGTTTAAGTGGATGTCATTAAAGACCTTTACAAGAGCAGTCTCAGTGCTGTGGTTTGGACGAAAGCCTGACTGGAACACATCAAAACAGTTATTTAAATGCAAGAAATTACTCAACTGTTGAAAAACAACTTTTTCAATGATTTTACCTAGAAATGGGAGGTTTGATATGGGCCTGTAATTGTTCATTACTGAAGCATCTAGATTATTCTTTTTTAAGAGCGGTTTAATGACTGCAGTTTTCAGGGCCTGTGGAAAAATACCTGAGTGAAGAGATTTGTTTACTATATGAAGTAGATCTGAGGCCATGCAAGGCAAAACATCTTTGAAAAATCCTGTTGGAATAATATCAAGGCAGCAGGAGGAGGATTTCAGAAGTTGTATAATGTCCTCTAGGTTTTTATCATTAATCTGATGGAATTGTGTCATGGTGTTTGAATTGATGTTAGGTGGACATAGGGACAACACATTTGCTGTTCCTGATGCAGAGGCACTGACTGCTTGTCTGATTTTCTGAATTTTGTCAGTGAAAAAGGAGGCAAAATCATTGCACGCCCTGGTGGATAGAAATTCAGAGGCTACTGACACTGGGGGGTTAGTTAGTCTGTCGACGGTAGCAAACAAGGCACGTGCATTGTTTTTGTTTTTGGTAATGATGTCAGAGAAGAACGATTGTCGTGCGTTTTTCAATTCCAAATTATAAAGGCCAAGTCACCAATCACCAACAATGACTAGACGGTCAAAGTCAATACACACTATAGACAGCAGTTCAGTAAAGTCATCAAAAAAGCTTGCACAGTATTTGGGTGGTCTATAGATATTTAGGAACAGAGCTCGAGAGGAGCATTTCAGCTGAAGGGCCACATATTCAAAAGAATCAAAGTTCCCATAAGATGTCTTCCTGCATTGAAGGGAATCATTGAACAGAATAGCAACTCCACCCCCTTTCTTATGCATTCTTTCCTGACTCATAAAACTAAAGTTGGGAGGGGTTGATTCGATAAGAACAGCTGCACTGTTATTTTGTTCAATCCAAGTTTCTGTTAAAAACATAAAATCGAGATTGTGCTCAGTGATAAAATCATTGATTAAAAATGTTTTTCCTGCCAAAGACCTGACATTTAATAAAGCTAGTTTAAGTTTGTTAAACACACTATCAGTCATGTTTTTTGTAACAAGCTGTGGCTGACATGGAATCACTGCTAAATTAGATACACTCACACAAACGTTTGAGCGCTTCCTGTTTCTATGATTCACCGCTCTTAATCTATTACCTATCAACACAGATATCGGCAAAGCTACTGGCAGGCAGGGCCCCGACATGTCCTGGAAAGAGTTGAGAGTGCCATACGCCCTTGAGCCTGGACCCAGCAGATATCAGTTTGCAGCGTTTTGTACACACACATTCTTATCAGGCTTCGGAGACTGCAGATGCTTTCTTGAAGGGAGGGGAGGTGGTTGACGTAGGCACGGTGATGGAGACGGGCGAGATGGTGCGGGGGTAGAGGACATGATGCCAGGGGGGGGAGGTGGTTGACGTAGGCGCGGTGATGAGGACGGGGGAGATGGTGCGCGTCTCTGCAGTGATTTTGGTGGGCGTCGTTGAGGAGCGGGGGTAAAGGACATGCTGCCAATCCTGCGTATCGCCTTCGTTTGGTCTTTGAACTCCAGGAAGGAATCGGTGCCACCCCTCTGTATCTCCTTTGTGTGTTCAGCGATCTCCAGGAGGGTGGGCGAGGGTGAAAGGGTGAACGGAGTATCCTCAAAGGTGTTGTCAGGGGGGGGGGGGTGATGGGCAGTGGAGACTCCTCCATGTGTGTCATAGGTCTCCCATAATCAGAACATTCCTCAGGCGGGTGCAGTGATAATTCTTCAGGGTTTTCTGCGTGATGTGTTGTGTCTTTCTCCTGTTTTGATTCCTCTTGCCGCTTGTCCTTGGCAGAGGGAACAGATTGATAACGCAGGCAGTTGAATATGTTAGAGATAAACAATTTCACTCCTGACTTGTTCAGGCAAACTCCATTTGCCTTGAAAAGATGTCTGCGATCCCATAAAAAGTTAAAATTGTCAATAAAATGAACAGAATGGTCAGTACAGACAGTTGAAAGCCAGGTATTCAGTGCAACCAATCTGCTGAATCTCTCCACTCCTCTTCTGACTGGCGGTAGAGGGCCACTGATGAACACCTCTGCATTTAGAGAGCTGGCAGTTTCCAACAAACATTTAAAGTCTTCTTTCAGCACTTCTGACTGTTGTTTCACAACATCATTTGTTCCAATGTGCAGTACCACATTCTTCACAATCGGATGTTCAGCCCCAATATGCAGGATCTTCTCAGCCAAGTCAGAGACCACATCCTTGGGAAAACAGAGTACTTTGGTGTTGTTCTTACTACAGAGACCTTTTACATCTCTTACAGCAGAGTCACCCACAATCAGAGTTTCAGGCTCAGTCGTTAGCTTTCCCTCTAGCCTTTTACTTTTGGAGTAGCTATTGGTCCTTACCCTGCTGTGTGAAGAGGACAGGTTATCCAGGTCATCAGATCTCCGGTTCTCGGTCAGCGGAGCGTATCTGTTCTGGATTGGCACACTTGGTGGTTTAGGAGGATTGTTTGTAATTCTCCCTTTAGCAGCTGTCCACTGCTGTTTCCTAGTATGAATAGGGGTTGAAGAGGCGCTCTTCCTGGGTGATAACAATGCAGGCCAGCCGGTCGATCACAGATTTCAGAGCGCTGGGCTCTGCCTGTTATCCGTCCTCCCAAATCCCATGGAAATGATTTACTCTTAGGCTTTGCACCCAGAGAGTTCCAGGGAGGACTACCACTTGTAGATTTATTACCCGGTACACAGCCCTCCTGTTCCTTGGAATCCTTGTAGCTGCTAACTAGCTGTGAGTTAGCATACCCTTCTCCATTATTTTGCAACACTGGTAAAGTGGTGTCATTCCCACGACATAGTCCATTCACTTCCACGTTAACTTCCAACCGTTGCATTTTCATTTCCAACACAGCCATCTTCTGTATAAGTTTGTGGAAGTCATCTGTAGAGAACGGAGGCATTTTGCTACCAACTAGCTAAATAGCATGCAGTAGTATTTACGAAGATGAACTGTCCCAGTGATAAGTTAATGTCCAGGAGCCGCTCGCTCGAAGTTTTCAGAGAATAAGAATAGGAAAATCAGCATAAAAAGTAAGCAGAGGCAGGAGCAAGCAGAAAAGCGTCTGCACTGTAAGAAAGATAAGCAAGCAAGACATAGATGTCCTTTATACTATGGCTGTCAGACTGTTCTCCGGAAAATAGGATTTCTGCTGAGAGTATGTTAAACCTTGAGTTAGTAGTCCAGCTATGGTCCCTTATATAAGGATGTATATTGTATACAGTATCTATCATTCTCTAGGGATTCACTCTCATGCTTCACCGACTCTAAGTAAGTAAGTATTCTCTCTCTCAGACTGTTGCAGTATGATCTTGTTGTGTGCTATTTTTTTCATTTTATTTTAGAAATAGATTGGAAGGCCTTTTGCAATCTGCAATCTCACAGCTAGAAGCCACTACTGTATATCCTAAACATTCAACCTTTAAGAGTGTTTGGAGAGTTGACAGGTTTTTCAAGGTTTTGTTTTTAAAGTATACGACTCAAATCCTTGTCTTGAAAGAAAATACAGTAACCATATGCAACATCATTGTAATGGTTATATATGAGCCTGTACGTGTCAGCAGTATATCACTGCATCTGAAATCATTTTCCATCTAATGCGTATTAATTCAGCCTTTCTGATTAGTCCTTGATTAGCTCACTTGAAACAGAAAATTTATTCTGGATCTCTCTTTCTCAGCGATGTGTGATAAATTACAGCACTTACATTTCCAAGGAACTGAGCACTCTAGCAGTCTATTGGCATGACACGTGAAATCCACTCTTAACTATCTTAGTGTTGTGAAGGAGTGCATTTTCTCTTAAATCAAATGTTCATTTAGGGAGCCTTGTACTGTCCCATTTAGAAAAAACGTTGTCCTAATTCTTAATGTGTGTTGACTCACTGGTTTACAGCTCTGAGGGGAATCATTTAAGGATCCACGGGGAATACGTTTAATCCTGTGTGTGTGCTTCACAGAAACATATGATGAAGGAACACACTCATGATGTTAAGGGAAAAAAATCATCATCTACCATTGTAGTAAATGGAAAGTACGAGTTATTATGTGTTATTTTAATGAAGTCGGATGTTAATTCTAACATATAAAAGTTTGTCCAGCTCTGACATGAGTTCTGTTGTTATACCTGTTCTGATTTCTGAATGTAGGTTTCAATGAAAGAGTCTGCCAGAGAGGCCTGCAAACTGGACCATGATGCAAATACAATCTGGGAGACTCACTGTCTATGGATTTAAACGTTTAACTCACTTTAGACAACCCTGAAAACCACATGTGTGCATTATCATTTAGTTACAACAACCAGAAATGCTCCAATAGAAACACGTAACTCCTCTGTGTGGGGCTTCTTCATTAAATGAAATTGTTTCCTCTTAACAGTGCTCCTCTTTATCCTATGAATACTTGAGCTTAACTGGTATGGAGCTGAAGTGGTAAATAGTTTCATCTATTTGTGAATTGACAGAAAATGAAAACGTTTAAGGCATTTTATAAAAGACCACACAACAACTTCACCTTTGCCCTCCTACATTGTCTGAGTCAGGGACATCAAAGCGTGCTGCTTCCCTTTGTAGATTATGAAATCATTGCATTTGGCTGTGATGTAGGAAAATGACCTAACATTTTATTTTTGCGGGCTTATAAAAACTTTGGGATAGCATGGTTCAGCCTTTGTTTCAGATATCTGTGCTTGATTGTTGCCTGCCTTTTGATTATAATTGTAATATCTTAATCAGGTGACTGCAATGAAAAATAGCAAACTTGAATAACTTTATGAGCTGTGTCATCCACAAGTGTGTCCTCACTGCGACACTATTAGTTCCTTCTCTAACTGTTTCACAAGTCTCATCAAATAAGTGAAGATTTATTTCCAATTACTAGTGCGTGAAGCTGTCAGGGTCACCATCATTTTCACCATGAAATAATGATTTAAAGCAGGGCATTTTTATATCACTGATAACACATGTGTAGGGGATATTTGACCCTGAGCATGTTACTATGATTCACATTAAAGGTCCCATGTCATGCTTTTCTGGTTATCACCCGTCCCCTTGTGTGTTATGAGGCTTTTTCTGTATGTAAACGGTCTGCAGAGTCACAAACTTTCTTCCGGGGCCTATTGACGTCACTAAGTCCAAATGGACCAATTGGCACACAGCTATAGAACAATATGCACACCCTCTGCCAGGGTGGACTCCCGAGCAGCTCAGGAGTCCGCCCCGCGAGGCTCCCAGAGCGGACAGTGTGAGGTGGATTTCCCGCTGTGTTTCCCTGGATGCTGGATATACACCAAGTGCCATGCCAGCCTGAGCTCCGCGGTGCCGCTGGCATGGCACCCAGACCCCACGCAGCAACCAGGAAACGACACCAGTAATCCAGCTCACACTGTCCGCTCCTCGAGCCCCATAGGGCGGAGCAGCGAGCCCCGCAACTTCCCGCCAACACGGCACCCAGACCCCACGCAGCATTCTCATCTGTTTGTCATTACTGCTGTCATTTTCTGGTTGCTAATGTTGCACTCAAGGACTCAAGCGGACATCACTTGTCTTTTCTCACTCGTGGCAACTTCATTATGATCCAAAAACTCCGTCACAGTTCCCTCAACCACCGAAGAAGAAACGCTCTTCCTCACCTTCACGCCCTCAGGCAGAGCCTTGTGGCGAAAACAGGCAACTACATGCACCAACTATCCCTGCTTCAATAGTATACATAACATGCAAACATTCATACATAGTTGGCACAAATACACTAGACAAATAAACATAACACATCGTGAACTATATCGTCACACTAACAAACGCCATTGTAAAACATAAACCCTGATGTTCCGCTGTAACGGTGGTGGACTCATCAGAACAGAGTGGGCGGGCTGACCAATCAGAGCACAGTGGGCTCACAGGGGGGGGGGGGGGGGGGGGGGGGGCAGGAGCTCCAACAAGCCATGTAGGACTGAGTGAATACACAGACTATCAGAGATGCTGTGAGAAACCAATGTGAGTTTGGAACATTGAACAATATAAATCTATTCTAGTAGAACTCAACTATGGAATTATGATCAGTAGAACTGGCCATGACATGGGACCTTTAAAGAGTCATTATATCCAGGGGGGCATTAATGGCAGATAATTTTCCTCCAATTTCATCCAAATATCTGTTTGGAATTGTTCCGATAAATTCATTTGTCATTCAGTGTATTAAAATACCAATCACAACTTTCTTGAGCTCCTGGGCCCAGGAGTTCAAAGCTTGTAATCCCTATCAGATCAGATCAGATTTTGAAATCCCATTTGTTGTGATCCAGGATCAGACAAGTCGGCCAAATGTTGTTCCTGGAGTTCAAATCAATTCAGGATAGGATCAGCCTGATCCAGATTACGACTTTTCAAGATGACTAGATCCTGAATATCAGTGCTTTAATCCTACCGAGCGCCATCTAGTGGACATGAAAAATAATACAAGGAAGACAAGAGACCACATTGCAGAGACATCTATTGTCCGCAATTACTTTTGAAAGGTGATGACAGATGATGGACTTTTTTTTGTTGAAGATATTTTTTCTTTAATCTAAATTACATTTGTGATTGACAATCTTTGTTGTGATAAGTTTATGAGCATAAACATGTATGTCATCAACATTTGGTTGAAAACAAAATAGGCCACCACAAACGTGAGCAAACATGGAAAACATAAAATGTATTTCCCATGAAGGCTAAAAATGGTGTATTATTTCAGTTAACAAACTTTGCCATCTTATTTATATTGAAACATATTTAAAAATAAATGGTACAGTACATTTTGCTCTGGTAATCCACTGGAAACCCACCCCTCTGGTGGGATCAGGATAATCCAGTTTTTTGGGATCAAACTGATCCCAATCCTGTGTTGTCGGTTTGAACTACCCGTTTTGAAGATTTGATCCAGATTAAAGCTTGGATTGGATTTCCTGATCTGATCGGATATCAAAGTGATCCTAATCCTGTTTTTTGGTTTTGAACTCCCCAAAATCCAAATCTGATCTGATCAGATAGGAATTACAAGTGTTGAACTCCTGGGCCCTGATGACAACATGCTGCTGTTTTAAAACAGTTATGTTACAATGATGCACATTTCTAAAGAGGCTGGAAGTAATACATGTTTTCATCGTGATCATGTCTATAAATATTAATCAATTATTAAATGTGTGGTCACTTTATTTATTGCAGATTAAATAATAGATGAATGATCTAATGTTTCAATACAATAATCAGTTGTGTAATATTTAAGAATGTCTACAGCGAGTTATTAAGATATTGATGTTCAGCAGTGAGAGAAAGTTAACATTACATGTTACTTAGATGCTTTTATCCAAAGCGACTGACATACTCAATGCTGTGGGTAATCCCCACAGGAGCAATTTGGGGTGAAGTGACTGAGAACATTACTAATTGGGACACAATGACATGCTGACTGCAGTGGGGTTTGAACCTTAACGAAGTGATCTTAATTTTCTCTAAATGCAATTTTAATCATTATCTTATGCTGCTTCTGAAAAATGATAACTAGATGTGGGAGAAGTACTCAGATCTTGTACAATTTTGGAGAAACCAGCTCGAGTGCACTAGAATTTGAAAATACAAAGCCGGAACAAATCTGCCTCTTCCTTACAGAGCCCCTCCTCCAACACACACACACATGACCAATGAGGGCACGAGATCAGTTTGTGCACAGATGGAAGGCTGACAGGCAGGTAGGCCATCCAGTTACTTTAGCCGGGCCGGCTAAAATGATTGGTCGTGCTTTTTACAGTACTACGGCTTCCACAGATGACATTTTTTTATGGATTTGTTGTCAAAGCACTTCAGATATTCATTGCTATCGGGATGTTAAGAGCATTCCATGGAATATAACAAAAAGTGTATCTCGAGCCGGTTTCTCAAACTTACCTGACCCACCTTTAAAGTGTTCTCAAAGCAGGTGCAGCTAGTTTGAATGACTTTGTATACTGCAGGGTAGCTTGTGAATTTACTCCAGGTGGAACTAAAGTCTGACTTGATTATATTTCACATCATTAATCCACATCTGTAAAGTAACTAAAGGTGTTAAATAAAAGTAGTGGAATAAAAGTACACCATGTACCTCTGAACAGTCGTGGAGTATAAGTACACAGTAGCATAACATTGAAATACTCAAGTAAAGTAGAAGTAGCCTAACTCAAAATTGCAGTAGCCTACTTGAATGTACTCAGTGATCTGACCCTCTGGCCTCAGACTGAGCCCCCCCCCCCCCCCCCTCCTCACCTTTGATGTGCTCGTTGACCACGCTCTCCAGCCGGTCCAGCCTCTCCATGATCCTCAGGGTTTCCCCCTTATTGTCCTCCTCCAGCTTCCTGCCGCCCCCCCTGCTCTCAGGAACTTTGGCTCCCCCGTTCGCGACATAGTTGGTGATCCAGCCGACGTACAGGAGACACACGATGTTGGTCATGCCGCTGAGGATGACGCATGTCGACACCAAAGTTTTAGTTCTCCGTGTGCACAGCATCGCGACATCCCTCTATGGGCTTCCTGTTCCAGACGCGCGCGGGCAGGTGGATTGAAGAGACGCTCGCGGCAAACGCGTCCAAATGTGCGCCGCGCGGAGAGATGCTGTGTAGTCCCGCCCCCTCTGCGCTCTCAGCTCCCCGCTGACACACAGGAGGCTTTCAATGCTTTCCTAATAATAATAATAATAATAATATCCTGCACTAACACTGAGGAGCCGAGTCCCGCTGAGCAGCATGCAGAGCTGTCAGGCAGCGGTACAACCCCCCTCCCTCGCCAAGTGCGAGTCCTCATACTGCAGTGCCCAATAGAAAGGGAGGGGGCGGGCTCTGATCGCCTCTGCCGGTCCCCTCACAGTCACGGAGGGGAAGGGTCGGGGGAGGGCAATCCATACAAACTGAAACTCATCGATCCTCACATGGTGAGGTATGCCGGAGACAGCAGGGTCTATTTGGTCTCATAGAGTATTTTTTATTTTTGCTTGAGTGGGAGTATTCCCACTCTTTAATGCGAGCTGTGTGGACCATAATGTTGTCTTACTCTCCTTTATTGTGTTTATTTATGTGTGTTATTAATTTACGTTTACCCCCCCCCCAAAGAACACCACACAAACTATTAATTACACAATAAAACCCATAAAACTAGTTTCATAGAATATCAGAGCCAATAGGAGGCTAATCTTACATCTGGTCAATAGGACGACCATTGAAAATGATTCTTTATTTAAGGTCCCATGTCATGGCCATTTCTACTGATCATAATTCCATTGTTGAGGTCTAGAATAAATGCATATTGTGCAATTTTCCAAACTCACATTGGTTTCTCAAACAGCATCTCTGTATAGTATGTGCATAGGCGGCGCGTGAGGCTCAGGTTTGGGAAGGCTAAATCACTTTTTTGACCTGACGCTGCCCGCCTCCGGCGGAAAAGAGATCAACTCAGTGAAAGCACTGCCTGCTGACCAATCAGAGCTCAGTGTGCGGAGTTTAAATCTATCAAGTCATATTACAGGATAAAGGAAATACAGTTTAAACTGCCGTTGCAGAGAAGACGCCGACGTGTCGCACTTATCATTCATATCACACTGACATCACATCATCAATCAGATTATCGATCATATAATATCACAATATATCATATATTTCCTTATCTGCACTGTAAAAAAGGATTTTGGAGGGTAGTCAGTGCTGGAATTGGGCCGGTACTCACCGGTACGCAGTACCGGCACTTCTGGTTCTGACCCATGGAGTACCGGCACTTCTTGCTCAGTACCGGCATGCTGGCGGTACTCCGGTACTCATGCACCGTGCCAGTACTCAACACTCTCCCGCCGTTCTTATTATACATCCATATATATATATATACAGCCGCCCGGTACTCAGTAGATGCGTCATGAGGTGCCGAACGGACATTCTCATCGCTCTAACCGCTGGAGTTTCACAGCGGCTGTCAGCTGTTTACTCCTGTCATTCAAACAGAACGTGCTGGAGAGGGGGCGGGGCTTATCTTCTCCATGTAAATACTGTGGTGGAAACGACTATGTCAAAATTAACCTATTTGACCGTGATTTAATAGTAATACACGTTTCAAAATAATAATAATAATAATAATAATAATGCCGAAGTAACAACATACTGAAAACTGTTAGTAAAACCATGTTTTAATGCTTTACAATTTACATACCTAGATGCACGTGTGTTGTGTTTATGCAGTGCAACTCCCACCCAGTGGGTGGCTATGTAGAGTGATAGAACAGAGCAGGCATGCCCCCGAGAGAAGGAAAGCAAGTCACGTCACAAATTAGCATTTCTAAAATGTTAGGTGGATTAATAAAAGTGCAAAAAGACAGCGGTTGTCGCCGGAAGAAACTTCAAATACAGAGAATGCTGTGCCTGTGTTGGAAATTGTGTCTGATGGGGAGCTTTCTTTGGTTGATCCTCCTGCTCCAAGTTCTAGTGCATTAGCATTAGCACTAGCTCCGCCGCCTCCTCCAGAGCCTCTAACGTTAGCTGCTGCTGGCTCAACTGCCACCACCAACACCGGGCAAAGCGATGCACCTGACTGCTGGACAACGGACCAGGTGCAATATTTTTGCAAGACCAATGCATGGCTCCTTCTTAAAGATAAGAAGCTAGGATGTCGGATATGCAGAGATGTCAAATCTTTGGGAATACACACTGGACAAGGACTGAAACTGTCAACTGAATGGGGTGAGTGTGCAGTGTCTCATTTCGGTGTTGACAAGGGCAAACAACAAGCTAGCCTGAGAAAAAAAATCAAAGAACATAAAGAATCACAAGCCCATGTAAAAGCTGCTGACATCCTTACATCTGCTTCACGTGAAACTATTCAACATCAAGTGCAGTCTATGCATACATCTGAATTAGACACCACTATCAGAGTTTTTCGAACGGCATATAAAATTGGCAAACATAGCCGGCCATTCACAGACATGCCAATTGATTTGAATGTACAGAAACTGAATGGGCTGAACGTGGGCAGGGTTTTGCACTCCAATAAAACCTGTGGCGAAATCATCGACCACATAGCTCATGAGCTGAAGAAAAAAATGGCAAAAGACATTACAGAAAACCAAAGAAAACTCTGTGTTTTGGTCGATGAATCTACCACTATTAGTGGTAAAACGGTGCTTGTTGTGTGTCTACGCTCAGCATTAGCTGATGCTGAGCCCGAAACGTTTTTTTGGGAGCTGATCGAGTTGGATGGAACAACGGCTGATGACATCACAAAGGCGTTAATGGAGTGTCTTGGAAGAGATTTTAACGAGGACTTTTTAGGTCAGTGTTTCGTTTCTTTTGCATGTGATGGGGCTTCAGTCATGCTAGGGAAGAGAACAGGCGTTGCTACCCAGTTGTGTAGTAAATTCCCAAGCCTGTTTGTGTGGCACTGCTCCAATCATCGTCTAGAGCTGGCAGTTGGGGATGTGGTCAAGGAGGTCTCAGGGCTCAATCATTTCCAGATCTTTTTTGACAAACTCTATTCCTTGTTCCATGCCTCCCCCAAAAATCAGAGGCAGTTAGCGCAGTGTGCGCAAGCAGTCGGACAGCGTCTCCTGGTGATAGGGCGTGTTTTGTCCATCCGCTGGGTGGCTTCAAGTGAAAGGAGCGTCAGAGCAGTCTGGGAAAACTACCGAGTGCTTCATGATCACTTCACAAATGCTGCAAACGACACGAGCAGGGATTCCAGAGACAGAGCAAAGTACAAGGGCCTGGATGATGTGCTCACATCTGCAACGTTTGTCAGCAATCTGGGACTGATGTACGATGCGCTCACAGAGCTCAGCGACCTCTCTCGGCAACTCCAAAAAAGAGAGATGACACTGCCTACAGCAGATAGGCTCTTAACTCGAGAAATACGAGTTTTTGAATCCATGATCACCATGCCTGGCCCACACATGACTACAGTTCATACAGCTCTAGCTGAGAAGTCCTTCAAGGGTGTTGCCCTGCGTGAGAATGGCAGGCTTGTACAGATTCATGCAGGTCAGTTTTTCCGCAGTATGGTAGAGAATCTGAGACACAGAATGACTTCCACAACCTCCTCTCATGTCAGCACAAGAGAAATCCCATTACATGGCCGGGAGGCCCGGAGCTAATCCAGGACATGAAAGTTATCCATCCTGGAAGTTGGCCTGAAGAGGAGTTAGACGTACAGTATGGGGACGTAGAGGTGCTACGTTTGTGCGAAGTGCTGAAAGTGGACAGAAGAGAGACTGTTCAGGGCTTTCGCGAATACAAGGAAACCAGGGCATCCCGTACACCTGCTGCCATGGAGCCTCTACTGAAAGCAGTCCGAACCATCGCTGTCTCCACTAGTGAGTGTGAGCGGGCATTCAGCTGCATGAACGATATCCTTACTGCAAAAAGGAATGCTCTCTCTGTCAGCCGACTGTCCAGCCTGGTTTTCATTAAATGTAATGGACCATCACTAGGACAGTTCAATCCGGAACAGTATGTGAGGTCCTGGCTGGCAAAGGGAAGGAGAAGTGCTGATGAAAGAGCCTGTCCAGCTCCAGCCCCTGATACTGATGTCCCCAAGGCCTTCTGGAGCCTTTTCTAACAATGTGAAGTATATTGCAAAGCAGCTCACCCAGTGAGAAGACTTTTGGCATAATGTGCCGATTTGTACAGATCCTGGAGATAGAAGGACTTCAGACCAACCAGGGAGTTATCTGATCAGCTTGGTGTTCAATGTAACTCTTTACCATGGCTCAGACTTTGTTACTTGCAGTTACAGTTTCTCATTTTAGATTGTGCAAATTTTGCATTTGTTTTTACATGTTCTTTGTTCATGCTCTTTATCATTTTTCTGAGTTGGAAAGTTAGATTGCATCATAGTTTACTTTATACATATTTGTATTCTTCAGTGGTGAAGTATATTGCAAAGCAGCTCAGCCATGTGAGAAGACTTTTGGCACTTTTTCGTTTTTCGTTTTCTGAGTTGGAAAGTTAGATTGCATTCAAAATGTACAGAAATACTTAATTTTGTTAAAGCTTTTTTATAAAAAATGCTTCTGACCAGAGCTTTGTTTCCTTGTCATTAATGTTGAACACCACCAGAGGGGCTCTCACCTGAAAGGTCTCTGCTTCATGTGTCTTCAGCAGAAGATCTAGACTTTGATTGCTATATTTTCAGTTAATATTGACCTTACTGAGCTTTAGCCATATCCGCTGCCTATCATAAAAAATGTTAAGTACAGTGAACCTTTCTAAAATATACAGTAATAAAGAGACAAACCCACCAGCATTATAGTAGCCAAATTCTTGTTTGTGGGCTGTATATATAAAATTGACTTGAAAAAGTTGCTGATTTTAGAGTACTGGCACCTTTTTCATTCCAATTCAAGCACTGAGGGTAGTATATATTATCCAAGCAAATCATTTAAATTGTACTCAAGGTATATAAGTGAGCATTGTTAGTATATATGAATGGGTACATTCTACCTACACTACCTAATTTCTGACAGTACCAACTGAAACACAAACAATCTGGGTAAAATCTACTTGAAGACATTAGGCCCACACTGCCCCTTTGCGCATGCGTCTGCGGTGATTCTTGGCTGCAGGCCAGAGGAACGGTTCTCTTTCGCGCCTCCCTCCTCCTGGTGTGTGGAAATGTTGGAAGGTAAGATATTACTGTCTATCATGTCCTACATATACATGTTCACGTTTTTTGAGGTTCATCACAAGACTTGTTGTCTGCTTGCTTCACTGTTAGACAAGGAATGTAAGTTTGTTCTCATCTATTATCATCTATTACTCACTGGAAGTCGGTCACTGATGCTAGATAGCTGTAGCTAACATAGGAGCTAAGAGTAAAGCACTATGATGTTTAGCTCCATATTGTTAATAATTGTTATTACAGCAATAATGTGCATGTTGACGGCATGCCGTCTGAAATGAGTTAAGCGTCACGGCGACAGTTGTATGTCAATGTGTCAATTGTGCAAAAGGCTCTAATCTGCAACACTTCCCCAAAGCCTTAACTTCTTATGAACACACACATCCTTACACACACACCTCTGAGCCGCGGCCACCTTAGGTGCTTGCCTAAAAGCTAAAGTAACTTCAGAGATTCACACCACCAACAGATGGATCTCACAGTTAGAGCCTGCAGGCTGTTGCTCTCATCTTTGTCTTTCATCCACTGCTCTGCCAATCACACACACGTACGCACATGGAGTCTGCCCATGAATGGAAAACTCTCCATTCACCCAAGAGCACTCTGGAAGATTTGTCCGACTCGCCTAGGTATAAATAATGCATCACATCTGAAATATTAAGGCTCTCTGTTCTATGCTGCTTTCCACGTTGTCTGTCCATCTGTCAGTCCGTCTATCTCACTATTTTCTCTCATTTCGGCCAAAAAAGGCAGTCAAAGATTTATTTCCCAAAATGTGCAGCAATGGGAGATAGACTTTATTATAAAGGAGACATTCTGCTCACTTCCAGGTCATATTTGTTTTGAGGTTTTCCACCAGAACATGTTTGTTTGAATGTTCCTAAATCCTTTCTCTCATACTTTCTTTAAGAGTTAAATCAGTTGTCGAAATAACATGACTATGGTTCTCAGTACATATACACTGTGATGCCAAAGCAACATACAGCAAATGGTAGAAGTAGAACAACTACAGTGTAAAACATACTCTGTTACAAGTAAAAGTCCTGCATTTCAAATCTTATCTAAGTAAAAGTAAAACACTATTAGCATTCAAATATACTTAAAGTACCAAAAGTAAAAGTACTTGTTGTGCGTAATGTCCCAATTTAGAATCAGATATATGAAATAAGTGTGTGATTATGAAATGTGTTCATCACAGCTCAAAAAGGTGGAAGCATGACTTCATATACTGCTGCTTGGTATCCTAACCTGTAATTATATATCACAGTTTATTTATTACTTTACTTTATTTTCTTTTGACCAATAAGCTGATAAGCTTAGTTACTCATTTTAAAAAGTACAATATTGGCTTTCAAATTGTAGTGCAAAGTACAAGTACCCCCAAATCGTACACAGGTAAAATACTTGTACTTCACTACAACACATCAATAAAGATACAGTTTCAGAAAAAGCGACATGCAATTATTTGTTGTCAAAAATCACAGAAAACTGAAGTGAACCCACTGAGTGTTCTGGGAGTACACACATTCTGTTGGTTCTTATATCCAACAACAGAACAAGTAGCAAGCTTTCCATGTGGACCTTCTTCTTCAATTCCCTTTCTTTCTTTCCTACCTTCTTCCTCCCTCGCTGGTCTTTTTTCCTTAATTTCACTTTTAAGAACTTTTTTTCCCTCTCTTTTTGTCTCTCTGCTTTCTTTCTCCCTCCCTCCCTCCCCCTCTTCCTTCGTTTTTGTACTTTGTCTCAACACAATGTTTATTTTTTTCTGGAGCAACCACTTCAGAAATGTAGCTTCTGCTGTACTCCAAGCTGCTGCTCTGCTGCTGGTCTCTCCCATGTGGTAGTAACTCTCTCTGCCAGAGGGGGGAGACAAACCTTTGGCTCTTAAATGTTATAAGAGAAGATAAAAACAAGAACGTTTGAGACAGGCCTAAAAAAGTGATTTCTAAAAATACCTTTCATCTATTGGACTTTATAACCTGGTTCACTTTACTTTTCAGCTGGATAAAAGTGATTCCTTCTTAATAGCAGGGCTGCTTCCGAAGGATGCTTTTAAAAAACATTGGAATAAATAAATATATATATTTGTTGACGCTGTCTCAGAGTAAAGAAGATATAAATAGCATGCATACTTGAGAGTTTCCGATAATTACTGTCCACTCATGTTTTCAGTTTCAAGCAGAACACTTTTCATTGTGTTTTCATTCAGAAGAAGAGGTCATGAAGAACAGACTCTCGACATATATTTATGACCTCATCAAACTTTTATTTTTTTAAACAAGGCTGAAAAGTAGACACTATACAACAAGGTCATCTTAATGATCAGCCCGCCCCTCCCTCCCACCACCGACTGCCCGCTCACCAAACCCCCCAGGTCCGACGATACATTCTTCACAATGTGTACATACACAAAGTAAAAATAAAATATATATACATGAGTCCAGTTATTATGTGTCCATACAATTGAAAAAGGGGTAATGATTATACAAAATAAAACAAACATATCAGATTCTCAGAAAAATCGTTATCCATCCAAATGTGAATATGAAGGTCCGTCATCTGTCTCCATATATTCAAGAAGCCCACGCCAAATATGTTTTAATTCTCCTGGTCTACCCATCAGGTTATACATGATCTTTTCATCACCTTTTATTAATTTGTGCGCACGAGATGTAATTTGTGGCCTCAATTTAAATAAAACGAGGCCACACTTTATTAATTTGTGCGCACAATATACTTTCTCGTTCGCACAAGATACTTCCTTATGGTTAGACACATCGAACCAGTGTTAATTTTGGCAGCTATTTTTAATTTAGTCTTAGTCTTTAGACGAAAATGGTTAATCGTTTTAGTCACATTTTAGTCTAGTTTTAGTCGACGAAAACTCAAAACGTTTTAGTCTACTTTTAGTCGATGAAAAATTACATTTTAGTCAAAATGTTTTCTCTCTTTAAACCAATTCAGTTAGGCAAATACAGGAATCTGAAATTGGAATCAAGGTGATATCTAGGGATGGGTATCGTTAAGGTTTAATACGGTACACTTATTGATACTGCTTATCGATCCGGTACTTTAACGGTATTCTTGTATTTACTTTTTGTTATTTTTTAATGGGAAAAACTAAACAAATTAACATTGCTTTATTTAAATGTGAAATAAATAAAATATATATAATTATGTTATTATTTTGTACTGTACTTGAGTAAAATGTTGAGGTACTTGTACTTTACTGGAGTATTTAAATGTTTTGCTACTTAGTACTTCTATTCTACTACAGTCCAGAGGTACATGGTGTACTTTTCCTCCTCTACATGTATTTAATACCTTTAGTTACTTCACAGATGTGGATGAATTATATGAAATCTAATCAAGTGTTAAATCAGACTTTAGTTCCACCTGGAGTAAATCCACAAGCTACCCTGCAGTATACAAAGTCATTCAAACTAGCTGCACCTTTACCAGCTTTGAGAACACTTTCATGATCAATCATTATAAAACATATCATATATATTATTCTGAAATGGACCAATCTGCACAACGACTACTTTTACTGTCGATACTTTCACTATATTTAGATGAGAATACTTTTCTACTTTTACTTGAGGAACATTTTGAATGCAGTACTTTTACTGTAACAGAATATTCCTACACTATGGTATTTTTGTACTTAACTACAAGATCTGAGTACTTCTCCCACCTCTGTGCACCTGATGTGATAACGTTACTCGTAATTGGGGCAACAGAGCTACGAGTTAAGGAAGTCGAAAATTGTGCATTTCTCCGACTGAATATCACGCCTTTTAGCCAGCTGTTTGGACAGACTACTCTACTCGTGTCAATGCGCTTACAAGAAAACACTAATGGCAAACAAGCTTTGTCCACATCAAGGCTTGTAGAGTGTCTCTAGACCAGGGGTAGCCAACACGTTACCCGCGCGGGCACTTAGTCGCCTGCAGGGGCAACGTGAGTCGCCCGCGGGGCATGTTCTAAAATAGCTCGCCAAGCAAATCCAAAATGTAAAAAATACATACAACAAAAAAGGAAATGTAATTAAAAGAATCTACCCTATGCATAAATGAAACCTCAATCATAGCGAACTCTACTTACTACAACTCTATATCTATCTAACACCACTCCTCCCCCCACCCCCACAATGAATATCGACCAATCACATTCTTGCTTGATTTGCGGGACCAGCATTGCAGTCGGGAAGAAAAGCAATGTGGAGCGGCAGCTCACCGCTTCATAAGGAGTGTGACCTTTCCTTCTGGCAGAATCTACACAACACATCAAACACATTGAACAGCCTAGTGTCGAGACAACTTGAAAGGATATGGCGTTCCACTAAACTTGAAGAATCGCGTTTAATTTGGCATATTACTCTCAATGAATATAAGAAAGCACTGCGTAAAGCGAGAGCTTCCCCAAAATAAATGTTGGTGTCTATCTACGCTGGGATCCTGAGTCGTGGCTGATCCTGAGTCCTGGGTCCTGAGTAGGGATGGGTATCGTTAGGATTATCGATATCGATACCAATACCGGTACTGTTTATCGTTTTTTTTTCTTTTTTCGATACTCTCATCGATACTTTTCAATAATTTGGTGCTCATAATTATAGATATGAATACAAGATGTGAAGATTAAACAGTCATTTTATTGTAATTTTATTGCAGAAATAACTGTATAACTTATACATTAGCTTCTCAGAAGCAGACACAAATAAATAAATAACTTAAAGGGGCCTGGCTCGCCCTGTCATGCTTTTTGGGGTTTTCCCTCAGACAGAGGATGAAAAGAGGCATTTTTTAACATTTGTAAATCAGTTACATCTTCATCCAGACATTTCAAACTGACAACCTAGCTCGACAAGAGATCCTTAAAACATTGTCCTACAGTTACATCATGCAAAACTGTGATATGAAGAAATTGGTAAAAAGGCTAAGATGGCAAAAAGATAAAGGCGAGTACGTATATTATTCTGGATTGTACTTTTAAATCATCACAAAATAAATGATGTGCTGAACTGAAACACGTCAAAATGTGTCTGAAGGTTTAAACATAGAACAACGTATTTGAGCTTAAAATATGTAAATTCCTAGTAAACGACCAACAATTGCTGAACCATACATTGAAACGTTGACCTTTAACAACATTTAAATGCAGTTTTCCAATTCACAATGACATCTGTAAGTTTAACTGGTTTATAAAGCATTCAATGAAAGGCCAAATTATTATAGGTGTAGGAGCTCACATTAATACACTGTCAGTGATAATAAACAAAAAAAAGACAAGGCGATGTGCCTGCAAGACTTCACTCAGGTAAATAAAACATATTACCCGTGTGCAGCAGCTAACCTGCCTGCGAGCCTTCGCTCAGGTCATATTTACACATGGCGCGGCTGAAGCCCGCTAGCACTATTAGCACTAGTAGTATCGCTCGCAGCCACATTGTTTAGGCTGTCAAATACGCTGCACCGTTTTAGATTCAATGAGTGTCTCGTTTGCAAATGCTTCATTAAGTTGCTTGTGTTACCCCCTTTACAAGCAACTAATTGAGTACATAGATTGCACCTTGCACTATCGCCACTACATTTTTTTAAGTGCACCCAGACCTTCGATCGCTTCGCTCTGTCCGCCATGCCTGCGGGAGTCTCACAACAATAATAAGAGCGCTGTTGAGAGAGATGACGAGTGGCATTTACAGTGGCCAATCAGAGGGGTCTCAAACCGGATACATCACACAGATATACTGATAGCAGCACCGTTTGTCCAGCGGCTTAACGGTATACCGATACCGTCCAATCAGGTACCGGTATTGACTTAGTACCGGTTCTCGATACCCATCCCTGATCCTGAGTCCTGGATCCTGTGTCCTGGATCCTCTATCCTCTATCCTGAGTTCTGGATTTGAGTCCTTGTCACGATCTGTCTGTGTTGTGTTTTTTCTTGTCTAGATCTGTCTTTTGTTTTCTGTCTGCGTTGTATTTTGTCTTGTTTAGATCTGTCCTTGGTTTCCTGTATGTGTGTTCCCTCCTACCTGTGTACTTGATTGTATTCACCTGGTGCCCCTCTGTTTTCTCCTCCCTCCTCACCTGTCTCTTGTTTCATTGATTAGTCTTGTGTGTATTTGAATTCTGTTTTTGCTGTCTGTCTTTGTTGGTTCCTCGTTTGTCTGTGACTGTGTTCACCGGGGAGTGTTCTGTTTATCCGTGTATCCTTGAAATAAAGGTATTTTCAGTGTTATCTGCATTTGGGTCCTGCTTGATTCGCTCACCCGTAACAGTCCTGGACTTCGAGTCCTGGTTGAACCTGTCTCTGCGGTCCTGCCAGACTCTCACCATACTACTTCCCTGATGGCTCCCACAAGATTGTTGACATCCTCGTGGATTCATCTTCTTATTATAGACACATGCATTTCCAAACATTTGGACTACCTATGTTGCAAATGTATTATCTCTTCGATTTACACACGGCATCTATTGCACGTCTGTCCGTCCTGGGAGAGGGATCCCTCCTCTGTTGCTCTCCCTGAGGTTTCTCCCATTTTCCCTTTAAACTGTGGGTTTTCTCCGGAAGTTTTTCCTTGTACGATGTGAGGGTCTAAGGACAGAGGGTCTAAGGACAGAGGGTGTCGTATTGTCATACTGATATTCTGTACAAACTGTGAAGACCACTGAGACAAATGTAACATTTGTGATATTGGGCTATATAAATAAACATTGATTGATTGATAGTCGTGCCAGCCTATACAACACATGAGGGGCAGAGTTTTACTGTGTGTTTTGCAACTTGCATATTTATTTATTGCACTTGACGCACACACACGCATGGCGCAATTTTCACTGGGGACAGGGGGGACATGTCCCCCCCACTTTTCGAAATCCCGTTTGTGTCCCCACACTTTACAAATATGTTTTTTTTTTAACGCAAGCCGTCATCGCCACGAAGGATTTTATTTTTAAGTTTAAATGATTTGTTATTGGTTGTGATCATATTCTAAAGATGTTTGGATTATTTAATAGTATACAGCTCCCTTTCTGCATTGCCCCCTCCTTGATCTCTGCCTTGCCCCCGGGCCTTGTGTGTTGATTCCTGTCTCTGTGTTTGCCCTCCTGTGTCTGATTGTCTGATTCTGTTCACCTGTTGCCCTTGTGTTTCTGCCTCCCCTACCCAGCTGTGTCTTGTCCTGTGATTATCCTTCTTTGTATTTAGTCTTGTCTTCCCCTGTGCTCCATGTCGGTTCATTGTTTATCTTTCCCGTCACGTCACGTCACGCTGGTACCCCTTTATTTGAACCGGGACAATGAACATTTTAAACAAAATAGTGCTTTGAAATGTAAATGAGCCGGATTTTAGCTTTGAGCTAATTTCCATCCGTAGTCCCGTCACATACAACATTTATGAACATAACATTTATAAACATGGCAAACAGAAATACATGATATGCAGAAAGAGCATGAGCAGCAGTGGCGACTGGTCATTAGGGGCAGGCCCACCTAGTGTCAGCAGAAAGTATTAAAAAGAATGTTTACATAAAAATAAATATAGAAAATATATTTTAAGATCAAGTTTAATCATCTGATTCGTCTGTATATTGCTGTGTTAGTCCGTGTTCTTCTAATTAGTGTCTACAGTGTGTGGCTATTGAGACGTTTAGAGCCATGTGGGATAAGACCCGATCATGCCCCTCCCTCTCACTGTCTAAGTCAATGGTGACTTAGACAGTGAGTCTAAGTCACCATTGACTTAGACTCAAATACTCTGCGCATGCTCAGAGTATTTTTCAATTTAATGTGTGTGGCAACAAAATAATGACCATAGGGGCATTGAGCTGCCATCCCCACCATACGTCATCTCACATAATTCAGAGCTGATTGGCTGTAAGTACATGTGCCGCGAAAAGTGTGGTGTGTGAAGAGGAGACCAGAGAGCTGCAGTGATGCGTCCTAAAACCCGGAAGTAAGCAGCGCATGAGATTTCTCCATAGGATTTTAGAAAATAGCTCCAAATAAGATCGGTGGGAAACGTACCTGTTAGATGCACGTTTTGTTCAGCCGGATAATCAGACTTTTATCATTTTCGAATCTTAAATCTATGGATTAGATTTATGATAGACTTTTGAAACTACAAGAAGATAAGGAGGACTTTTACAAAAAAGTAATAGAGATTTTTGTCCAGAAGGATAGGCAAATGGACTTCATCTTCAAGTCTTCAAGTCATCTTAAGACCACCATTTTATTGAAAATGGGATCTTACTAAGAGAGAACAATTCAATATTTAAATGATATAATTACATTTTTTGGGTATCATTTTGTTGAATTGTGTGTTTAAAATTAATCGAAGCATCAGACAAAAAAATCTTTTGAAAATAATATTATATTTTGATTTAGGTGAAAATATAATATTTGTAAACCTGAAGAGTCAGTGCCAGTGCCTCACCAGCCATGAACCTCACTGCAAGTCACTGCAGAAGCTTATATATAGATATCTAAGTTATTTGTGCCCCACCACTTTTGTACATATAAAAACGCCACTGATGAGTGTTAGAGATTAAAAGGGATATCTGGTCCGCTTTTCAAATCTCTGCGCGTCCCTATCAAGCTGGTTAATACAGGAAGAAATCCAGAGCTACCAAGTAAACAATAATCTACTTTAATGGTAATATGACAATACAATACAATCAATACAGTACAAATTCAATACAGTTAATCTTTGGGATCCCGAATTTACCTGCACGTGAGCCAGCCAGAGGAAAGAGACTGAACACCGCGTGTGTGTCTGTGCTCATACTCTTTGACAATGGGAGGAGTTATCAGATCCTCCCATTCGGACCTCCTTGATTGGCAGCCCCAAATATCACTAACACCTCAAATCTTAGGTTTCCCCAATCACTGTAGCAAGATCTAAGGTGAATGCAAATCAAGACATGCTCTCACCTTCCCCCATCTTCCTTTGTCCTCAAAAACACATGTCAACAGGCCCCAAATCCAGCTCACAGTTTTACCCAAATTATTCCTATTTTAAGCTTATCCATAGTTTGCTAACATGAATAAATACAAATATAACTCTGCAAATCCCCCTTTTGGTCTCATTTTAAGAGATCAACTATTTCAAGACATTCACATTATAACCTGGGATTCAGACTATTTAAACATTCAGGAATGGCTCCACATATCAACTTCATATGACCGTGTAGAAATACCAAAATATGTCCTCAGTGTTTAGACAAATCGTTCATCAATAGCACAAAAATAAACATACCAAAAAATATAGAAGAAAATAGTAAAATATATGTTTCCAAATAACCTCTTTTATCATTCAGTCCTCCTTAATCATCAAATTACAAACTTTAAAAATAGCTTGCATCTCAAAGATTTGCTTCAAGACAATTATAGTAAAAACACATTTAACATTTAGGATTATTAGCAATCCACCTGAGGTATAAAATCTGGATTGTAAAGGTCCAGTTGAAATTCACAGTTCAAAGTATTTCACAGTGGTGATTCAATTAATCTGTAATCTGCAAAATTGCAGTGTCTTCAAGCTTTAACATTACTTCACGTATACTTCATTACGCTTTAGTCAAAAGTAAGGCACTTATCTATACATTCATTTTAGTCAAATACATTGTTCAAAAATCTGAAAAAGAAGAATCAGACATTTATTGCGTAGTGTAAAAACCCGAAAAGGTAAAATCTATATACATCTTCTACATTCTGAGTGTCAATTTTAATCAACTTGTCATTCATTTTGTGGGGGTCCCCATGGCGCAGAAGCCGTGATTGTGCCCCACGGATCTGAAAGCTGGGCGTCGTACATCAACACGGAGTCATCAACTGTGGAATATCCTACTAGTCTCTGTGGAGCCTGGAGGGCGGTTTTGGTCATCTTTCGTATGGCTAGTTTAACTACAGTGACCAAGCAGATTATCACAATTAGCACAACTAAGATAAACATTGAAACGGTTACTGCAAATGTAACCAACCCCGCACCCCACGATCCAAAAGTTCCAGTTAAATCCCCAAGGGTAAACCCAAGAGTTTCATGCAACTCTCTTATCCCCCTGGCGGTATCATGAGCCATATCCATGACCTCAGGTGTAGCATCAGAGATGAAAGAACAACACTCAGATCCAATCACCTTGCATGTGCCCCCCTGGGCGGCTAATAAAAGATCCAGTGCCATACGATTCTGTAATGCTACAGTCCTAACCTCCTGTAATTCTTTATGTTCGGCTAACATGGCTGTGTTAGATGCATTTAAGTGATTTTCCACTACTTTGGACAATGCCACAATTTCCTGCTGAGAAACATAAATACCGTACCATGGTAAAAATAGACTAGCCATCCGCTGTCCTTCTGTAATCGACCTGCTGTTTCTATGTAGAGAGGGAAGTATAGCTGCAATCTCATCAGTCTTTACTTTACGGATTAAAGGGATTAGATAGGCCAGGTAACAGGTGCCATAGAAAATGTCATAAGGCATACAGCCATAGGCTCGGTCCCCACAAACTAAGTAAACCCTCTGCGGGAGGGGCGTTCTGGCTAACTGCACCTTTATTACGGTATTACAGTCGCTGTGGCCCACATCTGGAGAGGTAAGAGATCCTCTTTCATTCTGGAAACAGATGGACACATTCTTCCACTCATGTACTACAACTGGGGGAACATAGACAGAACAGTCACGGGTAGGGGACTTACCTAAGGGTAATGGCTGCGAACAGTCATGTATTTTAACCTCAACTGAGTCCACTGTTCTGGAGCCAAACCAGGGCACTACTGTTACCAAAGCCTCAACTAATAAAGATGGAGTGTGTGGTTGCAGTGTACATATTGGACTGGTAAAGTTAACCGAGCAATTAGTCTGGGCTAGGGCTAATTGGAATCTGTATTCAAAAGCTAGGTTAATATATTTCTTCACATATATTAGTCTTAGGACCGTCAACTGTTTGAACCCCTCTGGCAGGTAATCTTTATTTACTGTCTCAACAATGAGCGAGATTAAACCCTTGTATTGTAGAGGTTTCTCAGAGTTTATTGGATACGAAGGAGTGTAACAATCCTCGGCCTCATCTCCAATGCGGGATGCTATGTCATTCCAGCTAACTAAACCGTAGTCAGCTTTCGTGAAAGGAATTGGGCTAAACATGGGAGAATGTACGGATTCTGGCATGTTTTGGCACAGCCAACAGTTGCTAACATTGCGTTCATGTGCATAGTCTAACATTAAACTCATTGCCGAATTGGTCTTAGTTAGTTTAGGTGGAGCGATTAAGGCCTTTTTTGAAGAATCTACATCCTCTCCTGTTTGTTTAGGTGGAGCGATTAAGGCCTTTTTTGAAGAATCTACATCCTCTCCTGTTTGTTTAGGTGGAGTGGATATTAGGGCTTTTTCCGGAAAACCTGTTTCATGATATGGTTCAATATATGTTCTAATAGAGGCGTGTCCGGCGACCCCTAAATTAGAAAAATCTGTTTCATGCTCTGGTTCAATAAATGCACATCCAGTGACCCCCGAATTGGGAGCTTTGTAATCTGGTTTCCGTGCCGTGCACTGGGACTCATATTTTAACTGTTCTGCCGTGCTACACCACAGTTCTGGGGGCATATTTGCAATGGTGTTGAGTGTTATTCTTACCATCCGTGACGACACCCGGAACTCCTGATACTGCGTCCTTGGATACGCTTTCCACACCGTGGAGTCGCCACCCTTGCTAAAAAACACAGGGTACGTAATAACACAGTTTGGTGAGTTACATATTGCAGTTGGGCAGTCAAAAGAAACCTTCTGTGGTTCGTGAGCAGAGAGAGGGGCATTCCTCCTTCTTCTCTCTCTGTGTCTCTCTCTCATCGTACTGAATGTTTGTGTGGTGATTGGAAACAACCTGTCTTTGTCGCTAGGCACTGATTGGCCCGTTGGTGTGATTTTGCCCTCAGGGTCTGGGCCCTTAGATAAGAGTACCTCAATTTCTCCCCCCGAGGGGCGAGAGCCCTCGCCACCTGTCGTTGGAATGGTCACAGCTTCATCAAGCGGGGCTACCTTGGACAGGTACAGCAGGCCCAGCACGAGGAGGATGATGACAGCTTTCACACGCCAGCCTCCGGTGGAGGAGACAGACGCCATCTGGAAGCGTTGATCCACCCCGCTCTGCCTCGTTCCCTCAGGGCCGTTCCTCGACGTCCTCTGGTTCCTCCTCCTCTGCGCGGCCCACGTCCGTGATGATGTCGTCTAGGGTCCTTCCCGGAGGTTTCCCCACTGCGCACTGATTCCAGTGGTACCAGATGTCTCCTTTCCCTTCCAAGCGGACAGCGTGAGATGTCCTCTGCATCACCCGATGGGGTCCAGAGAACCTGGGTCTCAGCCACTTGGGTCTGATCGCTTTCAGCCAGACGAACTCCGCAGTGTTCGCTTCGTGTTTCTCGGGTCCCCCTTTTTCCTCTGCAACCTGGGTGGAAAAATCTGCCACTAATCCCTTAAGTTGCTGGAAGTATGGTTTCGAACTCAGAACCTCTACTTCCTTTCCTACACTTAGGGCTCCTGGACCTGGGAACTGGTGACCATAAGTGAGCTCAAATGGAGAGAAACCTGTCCCTTTGTTAATGGAGCTCCTGATTGACATAAGAGCTAGAGGCAATGCGTCTAACCATTTCATGCCTGTCTCTTCACATGCTTTGCTGAGTTTTTGTTTTAAGTTCTGGTTCATCCTTTCCACTTTTCCCTGAGACTGTGGATGATAAACTGCTCCAAAACTGTGTCTTAGTCCTAGGGACTCTTCTACTGTGCGTAGGTCATGGTTCTTGAAATGGCTGCCATTGTCTGACCTCACTTTCCTAGGAAATCCATGTAATGGAATGTAATGCGTGACTAGGAATTTGATCACTGAGTCTGCATCTTCTCTTCTGCAAGGGATAGCTTCTGGCCAACCTGTGTATCCATCTACTACTACTAACAAATATCTGAATCCTCTTACTTTGTCAATCATGTCAGTGTAGTCAATGATGATTTCTTCTCCTGCCATCTTAGGTAAAGGAAACTTTCCCTGGTGTGGTTTCACAGTGGCTCTGATGTTATGGGTTAAGCAAATTACACACTCTTCTAGGTGATTTGCTATCATGTCTGGTAGGTATGGGTGCCACCAGTGGGTCAGGTGCCTGTTCATCTGAGTTTTACCACAATGTGTTGGGCCGTGTGCTTCTTTAAGCATGGATCTTATCCATTCTGGGGGTATAACCGGTCTCCCATCTGGGGAGTACCATATCCCCTCTTTGTTGGTAGCTCCCCTGTTTGACCATAGTTTTTTGTCTTGAGGAGACCCCGCTTCTTGAGCTTCTTTAAGCGTCTCATCTGTTATTGCGGGCAGCAAGTCAGCGGATTTTAAGACAAGCATTTGATACCATGGTGTATATCCTGCCTTCTCTTTAGCTGCTTTGTCTGCTGCATTGTTACCCCAAGCCAAGTAGTTGTTTTCTGCGTTGTGACCTTTACACTTAAGTAAAGCTAACTTGTTGGGCAACATTACTGCTTCTGCAAGCCTTTTGATCTCTTTCTCATGTTTGATGGGGGTATTTGTGGACGTTACAAATTCTGCTCTCAACCATTGTCGCATTTCCACGTGAATTACGCCGTGGACATATGCTGAATCAGTGTAGATGTTTACATCCTTTCCTTTTGATAGCTCTAATGCTGCAATGACTCCCATTACTTCTGCCAACTGTGCTGATACTTTCCCTGTTACTTCCCCAGCTGATACTTCCTCAAAGTTTCCCTCAGGTTCTTGTTTTACCACGGCATAGGCTGCTTGGAGGCCGTTTTGGGGGTGTCTAAAACAACAGCCGTCTGTGAACAGGTTTTCTGCCTGTGGGATGGGCTCGTCTCTGAGATCTATTCTAAGCTTCACATCTTGGATGATTCTTTCCTCACACCTATGGGGCTCTCCGCTACCTATGGTGTCTGCGCTGTTAACTCCTTCGTGTGTGTAGGTGATGTGTGCCTTTGTCAGAGTTTTCTCCAGCCTTGTTTGTCTCGTTGAAGTCATTGTGAATGCACTTGAGTTCACAAAAGAGACAATGCTGTGTGTTGTCAGTACTGTCAAAGGATGGCTCATCACAATGTGTGAAATCTTGTTTAAGATACGTGCTGTACCTGCCGCGTGTCTCATGCAGGGAGGTTCTCTGTTTTCCACTCTGTCCAGTGTAACACTAACATACATCAATATTGTCCTACAACCCCCCTTTTTCTGAAAAATAATCCCATTTACTGTGTTTTCATTTTCAGAAACATCAAGAAAGAATGGTAATGCATAGGATGCAGCGGCGAGAGCCGTGACTTGGGACATGGATTGTTTGAGAGAAATGAACGCAGCTTCTGACGCTTGTGTCCAGTCTAGTGTGGCAGTGAGATTGCGCATGCCTTTCTCATTGATGAGTTTTCTGAGTTCAGCTGTTCTTGGGTTATACTCTGGGATGTAGTGTCTGCTGTAGCCTGTGAGGCCCAAAAAAGACAACATGTCTTTGACTGTCTTGGGTTTCGGGTGGTTCAAAATGTGTTCCTGATGCGCTGCTGACATGCCCGTGCCTGCTGGGGAAATCACTCTGCCCAAAAATGTCACCTCTTTACGGGTGCATTGTAGCTTTTTCTTGGAGACTTTGAACCCGGATGTGTGGAGGCGCACCAGTAGGTTTCTGGTGGCCTCCAAACAAGAGGCTGCAGAAGGTGCTGCGATGAGAAGGTCGTCTACATACTGTATTAATACTACCCCCACTGGCAATGCAACGCCCTCTAGCTGTTCCCTGAGTACTTTGTTGAATATTCCTGGAGACAAACTGAAGCCTTGTGGTAGTCTTGTGTATTGTAGTTTCTCCCCTCCTATTGTAAAAGAAAAAATAGGTCTCATACTCTCTGCCAGAGGTATGCAGAAGAAAGCGTTGGCTAGGTCAATACAGGTGAACCATGTATGTTCAGGTGAGACATTACAGATAGCCGTGTAGGGGTTAGGAACTGGTATCAGAGCTGTAGTCGTAATAGCATTAATGGTCCTCAAATCATGAGCCATTCTGTACTCCCCGCTAGATTTCGATACAGGAAGTATGGGAGTATTCCAAAGGCTTTGTGAGGGTTCTAACACCCCTGCTCTCTTCAGTCCCTCAACTGCCTTGTCAACACCCCCTTTTGCCTGTGGTTTGATCGGGTATTGTGACCGGCTCACAGGCACAGAGCTGCTCACCTCAAATGTTACTGGTGTGGCTTTTAAGCAGAAACCTACATCATGAGAGTGCGACGCCCACAGGTCAGACGGGAGATCACGCAACATGTCAACTGTATATGCATGGTCAGTTTTTTCCCTACCATGATGTCTATCTACTTCGTGTCTTTCCATGTGGATGCATTCTTGTGTGTAGATTTTAAGACGATAAGCTCTGTGTGAGGGAGAGTATGTCAGTGCCGCGATCTGCGTAGGTTCCCAATCTTCGACTTCTAGTAGCGTCTTTACCATGGGACCAAGTTCTTTAGCTTCATAACCCTTGCTGATAGCTAATGAAATGTGTGGTGTGGACTCAGCAGACAAACGGTACCAGTACAGTTGTTCATCAGAGAGCTCAACCGACGCAGCCACACCCGCCTGTCCCACAAAGAGATTTGTCGTGGTAACGTCCCAAACGGCCATAGACACCTCATTATCATACTCATATTCATAACTTTGGTCGTCTCTTCTATCATAATTCAGCGTCAGGTGGGGGGGGTCTGGAGGGGGGCCATAAGGCCTGAGGAGGTTAATCCATGGCTTCCATTGTTGAAAAATGGAATATAGTCCAGGTGTGTTGTCCCGAGGTCGGTCCAACAGTCCCCAGAATATAGTGGCATGTTGGGTTGCTTCTGCCTCAGTGGACTGGGCCAACATCATCTGAGAACCTGATTTTATGGTAGATAATGAACAATTGATGGTTGTGCCATTTGGGAATGATATTATCAGTCCATCTGGGGAACAGAGGATGGAGGCATTCGCTTTGATCAGAATATCCCTACCCATGAGGTTAGCCGGGCTTTTAGGTGCAAGAATATACTGGTGTAAGAATGTCTGTCCTGCTATCTTGGTGGATAACAGCGTGGAAAGCGGTATTTTTTCTATTTTTCCCGAAAACCCTATGACTGAGACTGTTGTAGATGAAAGGGACGCCTTGAAGACGGGAGAATTGATGGTGGAATATCTTGCTCCTGAATCAACAAGGAATGGTAGGTTTGAGTCTTTAACAGTCATATTAATGTATGGATCCGCCAGGCCCGTACATCCAGAGTTCCCTGGGCGTCATTCTTCGTAGTACTCCCCATCATACAGGACAAACTGGCCATATGGGGCGGCCATAGCATTAGGGGCAATGTGACCCTGGTTCGGTTGTTGCGGCAATGGGACAGCCTCCTGGGGTGTCTGGATATATGGTCTCTCCGATCCGTTCCCCCCTCCGTATCCTCTCTGTCCCCCTTTAGCCCGCCCCCTTCCTGGTGGGGCTTTATGTGGGCACTGCTTGAACCAGTGATCTGGCTGTCCGCAAATGAAACACACCTTCACGTATTCCAATCCAGGAGTCATTCCAAAGCCACCTCGACCTCTGACCCCGCCTCTGAACCCGCCCCTCTGTTGCCAAGAGCTATTATCGTAGCCAAATTGGGGCTGACTATAGGGCGGACCCTGGTTGGACAGGCCCCCTTTTGGGTTTTGCTGCCCCTGTGGCTGCACGGCCGGCGCTACTGGGTGAACAATCAACTGTTTGGCATTCTTTTTGTCATTCTGAACTGTTTTCCGGGCTATTTCCAGCTGCATTCGCAGTAACTGCACCCTCAACTCCTCTTCCTCAGTTTTAACCTCTGTATGTTGTTTGTTAAATCTACTCAAATGATGGGCTAAATGACGTTCCCACGTCTGTGTGTTTAACTGATCTACTTCTGGATTGTCCTCCATCAGACTTTTAATTTCTTTCGGCACCGCTGCAAGCACTGCCTTACGGAACATCTGTATATGTTGGTCATTATTATCTGGACTGTAGTCAGTTGCCATTGTGTATTGTTGGCGTGCCCTGAGCAACATGGTTGCTACAGCCTCTCCAGGTGTAAATGTAAATGACAGTGAACCGTAACCTCCCCCTGTCTGTGGGAAATGTTCTCTCATTGCTTTGCCCAGCTTGCTGTGAACATTGTTAAAGGAAATAGGCACGTCATCTTTCATTGTCGATGTTCCTGATCTATCCTCAACTCTTTCTACCTCATAATAGGAAGTCTGTTGTGCTAGTATTCTCCTGAAATCTCCCAGACAGATAGTCTGTCCTACAGCCATGTCCGCAAACCTTCGCATCCAATGTCTCCCTCCCTCAGTAGGCAACGGCATGTTATCGATCAGCGCATGTATGTCCCCTAGTGTGAAAGGATGATAAGCCGTTTTCCCGTTTTGCGCGGCCACTAAAGGCGCCTGTAATACTGAAAAAATAAAAGCATGCT
Source organism: Gymnodraco acuticeps (assembly GCF_902827175.1). Lineage (NCBI taxonomy): Eukaryota > Metazoa > Chordata > Actinopteri > Perciformes > Bathydraconidae > Gymnodraco > Gymnodraco acuticeps. The sequence goes on from NW_022990513.1 coordinate 1,776,978, forward strand.
CGGTGGGGTCTTCTGCGGTGTGGTGAGACCTTAATCTGTTAAGAAATGTCTTTCTTTTTGGTGTCTATATACGCCGGGATCCGGAGTCATGGATGATCCTGCGCTCCTCTGTCCTGGATCGCGAGCCCTGGATCTTGAGTCGTGGCTGTGGTCCTGGATCATAGGTCCTGGATGGATATCCTCGTGGATTCATCTTCCTATTATACACACATGCATTTCCAAACATTTGGACTACCTATGTTGCAAATGTATTATCTTTTCAATTTACACACGGCATCTATTGCACGTCTGTCCGTCCTGGGAGAGGGATCCCTCCTCTGTTGCTCTCCCTGAGGTTTCTCCCATTTTTCCCTTTAAACTGTGGGTTTTCTCCGGAAGTTTTTCCTTGTACGATGTGAGGGTCTAAGGACAGAGGGTGTCGTATTGTCATACTGATATTTTGTACAAACTGTAAAGTCCACTGAGACAAATGTAACATTTGTGATATTGGGCTATATAAATAAACATTGATTGATTGATTACGGGGCATTGAAAGAACCTGATCTACCTCCACTAGTTCACTGATTGTTCCTGTCAGAGATATCTGCTTAACTTTGCACCTCGCCCTCCTGCTGTCTTCCTCTTCCTGTCCTGCTTGTTCCTGCTGAAAAGTGTCCTGATAGCTGTCTTTACGACCCTGGCCTCCTGCTTCATTGTAAAACCCCCCAGTTTCATGGCTTGCTGTTTCCCTATCCCTTTTATGGCCCGCTATCTCTCCCTCACTTTTATGGCCCACTGTCTTTCTATCACTTCTGTGGTTCGCTGTCTCTTCCCCACTTTCATGGCCCGATGCCCCCCCCCTCAACACCTAGACGTCAACACCTAGACGTCAATCACGCCAGACGTAGACGTCTGGCGTGATCTGTTCTCAAAAGGATCACATCTCTCCCCCTCCTCAGCGCGCCTGCGTACACCTGTGTGCTGGCCTCTCCTCTCCCTATTTTCCTCTATATCTTCTACCGAGCCTTCATATCCGCTCTGTTCCTGTCTCCTGTCGTCCTCCTTGCGTCTATCTTGAATCTGTTGTTCATAGCACCACCTTTCTCGCATTTCCCTCTCATTTAGGAGGTCAGTTGTGTATGTTACGTCTGTCCGTGTAGCGCCTGAGTGGCTCTTTGTAAGATCTGTCAGAAGGGAAGTCAATTGTTCTGAGGTGAGCTCCTTATCAAGTGGTCGACTGTACCTACTCGGGGAAACCCCCTCCTGGTCTGTGTTAAAACCAGGCCTCCGCGTGGTGTGTGCGCTGTCTATTCTGTCTAACGGGGAGGAAACTTGTTTTTGTTTAACATTTAGTCTTTTCTTTGGAGTAGGGACGCCCCTTAACGGACTCAACGCTACTGTTCCCACCATTCTATAGTTCCCTACGCTCATGGCCGCCTCCTCTCCTTCTGTGTCCGATGTATCTGCCACCATCATTTGCAATTTATTTGCGCTTTCGTCGGGTAGAGAATAAGGGGGAGGGGGCTGTGTAGTCAGACTACCTAAATCCGGGTAAAGGAGAGAGGAGCGGGTGGGAATAGCCGGATTTTGTATGGGCGTCGTTTGAGATTTCTGCTCTGAGTTAGAGACAACATTATTTTGCATTCTTTTAAAATATTCGACTCGTTCTGCTACATAGTCAAGAATGTCTCCATGTGTAGGCACCTCCGTGTCTTTAATACCATGAGGGAATAGAAGAGTGTTAACTTCATCTGTTTTTATGGGGCTTTGGATTGCCATTGCACCCGGGAGATTTTCGTCTGTGACGGGAGGAATATTAATTCCAATCATTGCGAGGGCAGCATTGTGACAAACCCTCCTCAATCTATCTAGTGCCTGTTTTTGTTTGTTCCATTTGCTACGGGCAAACCATCTGGGCTTCTGTTCGTTTAGGTGTGCAAGTTGCTTTACAATCTGTCTTTCATATAAATTCAATGCTGTGCCCAAATTACCTACGGTGTCGTCATCCCCCACTCTATTCTCTGTTATCATTTTATCGTGTAGGAATCGGAGATCAGTACAAGCCTTTTCTTTAGCCCCCTGTTTGATTCCACTTAAAATCAATCTCTTAATCTGTTCCCATTGCTCCCGGTAACTCCCTGGAATTTCAGAATAGTCTTTACCATCCTGTCGTTCCATATTCACTTCGCTTTTATCTATCTGACTTAATTAATATGTGTTCACTTGTATTAATATACTGGGCTATTGTCGTTGTTACTATTAACGTGCTTCCCGTCTTCAATACCGGCCCGCAATGTAATGATGAAACTCTAAGTTTGAAGCTAAACTATATAAAAATGTCAAGGGTGTGTTACCCCCTTTCAGCCACTAGATGGCAGCAGCAGACCACAAATGAGCTTCACTCTCCTGAGTGCCTTTTTGAGCCCCGGAGATAATTGAAAAATCACACAGATTTATTCCCCGTACAGTTTGTCCAGCTTTTATAATGTGATGTTTATTTCAACAGGCTAGTGGACCCGAATGATGCTTCGACACTCTTAAAGAATGTGACCATTCCATAGGGAACTCCCAGGTCGTGAAAAGCCCTTTATCACACGTTTAGCTTTTCAAATTAAGTTTACAGACAAAGGGAAAACGAGAGACGGTCCCGTCACAATTTTTGGTGAGGTTCGCATTCTCTCCCTCGATTTAACATATAACAGACCTCTGGCTTTTAGCTTTCAGCCTTGGTCTGTTATTTAACCCCAGTTTTAAACGGCGACCCGATCTGATATATCGAGTTTCCAGGTTTTGTCGTGCAGGAATCAAACCTCGCAACCAAACAAACTGCACCGTCTCCACGCCACTCAGGAATAAACTACCTGCAGATCCGCGCCAAACTGCTCTATTTACATTACGCAGGACTTTCCGTCTACCTGGCGATCAACGTTTACGTTTTGTATATAACTTTCCTAACATAGTAAAATATGCATTGTATATTCCATTTAAACTTCAAAAACACTGTGAAACGCCTACAGACAATCCTAAAGTTTTAGTGTATCCAATTACAGACAGTCGATTTTCATAACAGGCGTCTGCGTACCTCATTTGTATAGTTGTGCAGGGCCCTGCTGATTGTCTGAGATGTTTGAAAGCGTTTGTTTCCGACCCATTCCGGTCGTCTGGATTCTTCCTCAGCTTCGTTATATCTGGCACGTCAGGGGTCACCACTTTGTTAGAGATTTAAAGGGATATCTGGTCCGCTTTTCAAATCTCTGCGCGTCCCTATCAAGCTGGTTAATACAGGAAGAAATCTAGAGCTACCAAGTAAACAATAATCTACTTTAATGGTAATATGACAATACAATACAATCAATACAGTACAAATTCAATACAGTTAATCTTTGGGATCCCGAATTTACCTGCACGTGAGCCAGCCAGAGGAAAGAGACTGAACACCGCGTGTGTGTCTGTGTTCATACTCTTTGACAATGGGAGGAGTTATCAGATCCTCCCATTCGGACCTCCTTGATTGGCAGCCCCAAATATCACTAACACCTCAAATCTTAGGTTTCCCCAATCACTGTAGCAAGATCTAAGGTGAATGCAAATCAAGACATGCTCTCACCTTCCCCCATCTTCCTTTGTCCTCAAAAACACATGTCAACAGGCCCCAAATCCAGCTCACAGTTTTACCCAAAGTATTCCTATTTTAAGCTTATCCATAGTTTGCTAACATGAATAAATACAAATATAACTCTACATGAGCAGCATACAAGCATTTACCACAAGGTAGTACAATGTAACAGCTACGACATATAAAGTACAGGAGGAGATAAAAGAGCTGCAAAAAAAGAGCTACCTAAAGTGCAAGAGAAGATACCCCTGTATTAAAGTGCATTTAGCGGTGATCGCACGTCTGTTTATTTCTCAACCATTCTTTGTGCCGAGGAGGAGAGTTCGCACCATTGCTGTGCCAGAGGTGGTATGGATGGATGCCTTCCACGCATCTCTTTTGCAAAACACTCCTGACCCCTTCACAATTTCAATCTGAAAAATACATCACATATAAATGTATTAGTAGGCCTACAACTTTCACAAATATATTTTATGGAATATCACAATTGATTATTAATTAACATTATACAAACTAACATAGTTTGTATAGATCAGTAGTAAATAGTTGTCTACTGCACAAGAATGATAAAGGCACTAAAGTAACAAATCACTGTCCTAAACTTGATCTAACATGGGCACGCACGGTAATGCATCAGTTTTGCAGTTACCCATCAAAAACATAACCACTGTCCAGATAACATTTTCATGTAACCTATACCTTAAGAATATGCATCTACTTACTGTCTCTGGGGCTTCGGTTTTCTCTGGAGCTTCGGTTCTCTCTCCATGGATCTGTAAATTAAACAGTGACATGACAACATGTACACGGTTAACTTTTACAGTGGTAATAACTGGGAAATATGGACACAAATAACCCTATACTGTATACGTTGTTTTATGTCAAATAGCAAAAATATCCAATCTATATGTTTTCCCGCCTCCCGCCTTGAGAGCTTATAGATACATTTTTTACTTGTTACTTACTTTGTTGTTATTTCCACCATCACCACCACCATCATCATCGTCATCACCCAACCCTGTCTCCTAAAAATTACGTTCCCACAGAACTAAACTGCATTCTCAATTACGTTTAGCTAGAAACGTATTTTCTCCCACGTTACGTTTGTTATGAACGTATCTCAAATACGTTTATTTTCTACATATCTTCTAGAAACATATCTTCTCCCACGTTACGTTCGTTATGAACGTATCTTAAATACGTTTATTTTCTACATATCTTCTAGAAACATATCTTCTCCCACGTTACGTTTATTTTCTACATATCTTTGCCATTTATTGCCTTGCTTATAATAATGATAATAGTCATTTATAAATATCATTTTAGAGCACACATTTGAAATCGAGAATCGGGCTCGATATATGGTTAAATTAAAATCAGTAGGCGAGGCTGTAATTTCGGCAGCTGTTACTCTCATGAGCGAGGCAGAAAATAATAGTTTTAACATGACAAAAAGCTGCTGTGTCGTTTATTGCACCTCAAAGATTAAAACAAATCCAGAGTTACTTGTTTCTGTACTTCCTCTAAGAAGAAAGGACAGTAAAAGAAGAGCTCTGTGGCTTCAGGCTTGATCGCCGTTCAAATGACAGCGTTGGTTTCCCCAAAAGTGGGCGGGGCTGTAAAGTGACGTTTTACTATCATCTATTATTCAAAACTATTCTATTTATTCTAACGTAAATTACATGCCAGTGTTTTATCTTTTTATTTGTTTTTATTTTAAATCGTATAATGTCGGACTTTTTTCCCGTCTGTCAGGAAAATAAATGGGGTTTAGAGCCTCAAAATACTGAAATCTGTATTTTTTAAAATCTTTTCCTTCTAATTTGTTATTCTTTTCTAAATAACACACTGTTATTTACTCAACCATAACACACAATTATCCTTGTTTTTATTTATTCGTTTAATTCTATAATCTTGGGCTTTTTAGCCGTAAATAAAGTCACCGGAAACAGACGGGACATTTCGAGCGATACACACCACAAACCCACCGAACTGATTACCCAAGATCCTCAGCTTGAAGCTCGTTGATTGGATGTTTTAGCCGCAATAAACGCTGGGCTATGGTGTTAATAAGTTGTGATATCCGAAAACGAAAAATAAAATAATACCTAATTCAGAGTGTTCTTGCTTTTCTCTTTGGAAGTCATCACATAACGGCATTGTAATACACGGTTCGGCTGCATTAAATATTATACATCTGCCGTAGTTCTTTATTTATAGAGCCCTGATGAGAAGACTTCTAGACAAACATGAGGAACTGCCGCCAAAACTGAATACTTGATGTGGATCATAAATATATCAACAATTAAACAACATCTTCAATTTCTTTTCACAAAATACGTCTCCTTGCAGTATCAATAGTAATTCGGCTGACTTTTATATTTGATCCAATTGGTAGATAATAGGTTATATTTACACCATAACGGTGCACAGCTGATAGAAAAGGACTTGTAGTTTTTTAAAGATATTACTGATTTTCTTTGAATATAAGAATGTAAATACTGAGTTGAGAGAATAGTCAAGGGATTTGGGTGATGGGAGACACATCTATGGATTCAGAATTTCAATAGCGTACCATTAAATGACGGATATACCTTTCTGTCTGTGATGTTTTACAAATCAGATATTAATGTGTAGAAGTAAAACATGTGAAATAATATAGCAATATCCTGTAAAATTATGTAAAAACATGAATAAAACTACACATCTTCAGATGTTATACATACATAAGTGTCCTACACTAATAATACAAAGTTATTATTAGTATGCTGTGTGTACCTTGTGTGCACCGCCTAGTGGTTAAAGCACGTTATTGAATTATTTTTGTTGAATAATGTTATTTGATGAAAACAATATTAAGAGTACATACTTTCATAGGGGGAAAGTAGAAGGTCAATGATAGAAATATAGAATATAAAAAGTCAAGAAGATACTATAAGTGATCTCTACAATAAAACAGTTTAGTGCCGGATGTACAAAGATATTAATAGGAGGATGTGCAAAACAGACAAACGAATTAACCTTTATTAACACATTAAAGAATACTTTAGGTTAAGGTCTTATTTTAAACAAGAAAAAAGCTTTGGGGGTATCTATCTACCGATGAATATTAAGCCTGACAAAGTACTTAACGTCTAATATATTGCTTTCCTGCAATGTTAACTATGTTGAAGCACTTATTTTAACTGATATTATACACATTAATTATACTCTTATGTATGTAGATAGAATAAGAAATGTGCAGAATATGACAGTTTAATGGTGGAGGTACACACATATTGATAGATGTCTTGTAATGCGCTGTTGAGGAACCTGCGACCCAAGTTGTGTATATGATCAATAAACCTTAGGAAATCTTGAAAGGGATGTGCAAAATAGCCATTATACAGTTTTTAATTAACTATTAGTAGAGAATAACGAGTAATGAATATACTTTATAGAGATCTGCAGATAAATGTTTCGTCTTCTCAAGCACCACCTATCAAATATCTCTCCTGATTGTTGGCACTTGACAATCACCTTCCCTGAATTTTACTCCGGTGTAACTAAAGTCTGCTTTAAGGGTTGTTTATATTTCACATCATTAATCAGAATCTGCAAAGTAACTAAACTAAATGTAGTGGAGTAAAAATACCAGGTTAACCTCTGAATTGTAGTGGAGTAGAATTACAAAGTAACAATGAGCTGTCATGTGGGTATATATTAATGCTGCCCATTATGGATATAAGCGATTTTTACCCATTTAGTAATTACATGTTTTAAATGTGTACACACCAATGTGTTTCCTATCGCCTAAACCTCCAGGGCTGTACACAGTTTAATACTGGCAACTTCTAATTTTGGGAAAAACGTCTTTTAAAACTACAATTCCCAGTAGATACGTGCCATAGAGAACATGTTGCGAAACACAATAGCCAGCATGTGTATTTCTCGGGGGGCGTTCGAGTCCAGTTTTGAATAGTCTGCCGTGGTTTCGTTCCATTTCAAAGAGCTTGACGCTCGGCGTAACCTTGGCGCACTACCACTCCAACATCACGGGGTTTGTCAACGGGACTGTAGTCCCAAACGATAGCTGGGGATTATGGGTAATGTAGTGTCTTCGGCCATCCTAAATCTCGAAATGTCCCGTCTGTTTCTGGTGACTTTATTTACGGCTAAAAAGCCCAAGATTATAGAATTAAACAAATAAATAAAAACAAGGATAATTGTGTGTTATTGTTGAGTAAATAACTGTGTTATTTAGAAAAGAATAACAAATTAGAAGGAAAAGATTTTAAAAAATACAGATTTCAGTATTTTGAGGCTCTAAACCCCATTTATTTTCCTGACAGACGTTAATACGATTTAGAATAAAAACAAATAAATAAAAAGATAAAACACTGGCATGTAATTTACGTTAGAATACATAGAATGGTTTTGAATAATAGATGATAGTAAAATCTACGTCACTTTACAGCTCCGCCCACTTTTGGGGAAACCAACGCTGTCATTTGAACGGCGATCAAGCCTGAAGCCACAGAGCTCTTCTTTTACTGTCTTTTCTTCTTAGAGGAAGTACAGAAACACGTAACTCTGGATTTGTTTTAATGTTTGAGGTAAACGACACAGCAGCTTTTTGTCATGTTAAAACTATTATTTTCTGCCTCGCTCATGAGAGTAACAGCTGGCGAAATTACAGCCTCGCCTACTGATTTTAATTTAACCATATATCGAGCCTGATTCTCGATTTCAAAGGTGTGCTCTAAAATGATATTTATAAATGACTATTATCATTATTATAAGCAAGACAATAAATGGCAAAGATATGTAGAAAATAAACGTATTTAATATACGTTCATAAGGAACGTAACGTGGGAGAAAATATGTTTCTAGAAGATATGTAGAAAATAAACGTATTTTAGATACGTTCATAACGAACGTAACGTGGGAGTAAATACGTTTCAAGCTAAACGTAATTCAGAATGCAGTTTAGTTCTGTGGGAACGTAATTTTTAGGAGACAGGGTTGCATCACCAGGCTGCTTCTTCTGAGGCTCTGCAGCTGCCACAGTATTTTGAGGCTTTTTACAAGAGAAGCAAGATGAATTAAAGGGGGATGAAATTATTTTGTAGTTAGCTTTCTATATGACTAATTTGTCCAAGGTTTTTGTCCATTGATTTGATTTCCATTATGATATAATACACATGTGAAAGCGGAGGTTCTTGGCCTGTTGGCAATGAACAATTTGGCACTGATGAGATTAGCCCTGGACAAACACACATTTGTAGACTATTGCCTCCGACAGAGTCGCACCATAACATATGCATCCTTAGAACAAGAAAAATGTTACTCACCTGCAATTGTTTTGCAGATGTCTCCCCTAAGACCTCCACAGAGGTTGCTGCACACTTGTTAGAGAAGGAAGACAGTCTGTTATAATTTTTGAACAATTAAAAATACAAACAGCAGGTGAATTGCCCTAATCAGCCCAACATCATAAACATCTCCTCCTCTGATTAAGTAACAAGTCAAATAAACTTTGTGATACAAATAAGAGAAACTTACTCTTCCAGCAAGCGAGGCAATGTCCTCCTTCATTTGAGGAATATCTAGTGTGGGGTTGTACAGAAGGGAAAAAATAAAATCACACCAATTACAATCATCAGATCACCATAGCTGCAAGCAACTTGGATGCTATTTGCATCTAAGTTGTAACACTATGCATGCATGCTAATTGAAAGTAACCTACCAAAAGAGTTGTGGACACATGCAGTTATGACTGCTGCTGTCATTCGAAATAGGTGTTACAACAAACGTGTAGGACAGACTCCATACTACATGTTGACAGGAAAGAAGCCTAACCTTTCAAAAATGAGAACATTTGGGTCACCATGCTATGCTTACAAGCAAAACAAGAACAAGTTGGATTCAAGATCTGAAAAGGGTATTTTTGTAGGCTATGATAAGAACAGCCCTGCTGATTTGGTGTTGTATCCTGACACAGGAAAAGTACTCAAAAATAGGTTGGTCAAATTCATCACCAAGAGTGTCATTGAGAGTCAGACTCAAACAGAGCAGGAAACGGATGATGTAGATTTCAGTATGAGGAGAGCTGTAAACCACCTACCAAAAATGTAAAAGGCAAATGTAATCCCAAAAGAGTCACAGGAAAATGAGACTGAGATTTGTGATAACATTCAGACAGGTGAAGGCCAAAGTAGCCAGAGTACATCTTACCCACAAAGGGAAAGAAAACCTCCTCAATATTTCCAGAGTACATCTTACCCACAAAGGGAAAGAAAACCTCCTCAATATTTGAAGGATTATGAGTGTAAAGTCGAATCTGATGACCAAGGAGAACTAACCCTTGATTACTGTTATAGAGTTATTTGTGATGTGCCCCAAACATTGAAGGAGGCTATGACATCACCACATGCTCAATGATGGGCTAAAGCTATGGAGGCGGAAATGGATTCACTAAGGGGAAATGACACATTTACCCTGACCACACTGCCAGAAGGTAAACATGCAGTGGGGGGCAGATGGGTTTACACAGTGAAAGAGAACCCAGTTAAAACATGCAAAGCCAGGTATGTAGCAAAAGGCTATAGTCAAGTGTCTGGTATTGATTATAAGGAAACCTTTTCTCCAACTGCAAATATGACATCTGTACGTAGTCTAATGCAAATCGCAGTACAACATGATTTAGAATTGCATCAAATGGATGTTAAAACGGCATATTTACATGCTTAAGTACAATACTTAGTTACTTTACACCACTGGCAGAAACTTATAAACATATGTAATAATCCCCCCCTTTATAAATGAACCACATGAAACCTGGCATTCCTGTATATGCAAACATTCAATGGAAAATAATGGCACAAATAGCTGATCTGATCGACCATCATTTTAAACAATTAAGGCTATAATTACTAACTCAAAAAAGGGATGCCAGGCTATAAGTGGGTTAGTCTGTCTGTGGGTTTTATACATTTTTAACCAATGAAAAGTATTCACCATTTCATTTTTTAAATAAAATTAATACATTTTAAACACCTTTTAAGCACCTTTACATGTTATGTATAGGTTTACACACACACCCACACCCACACCCACACACACACACACACACACACACACACACACACACACACACACACACACACACACACACACACACACACACACACAACAAAGGCTAATCCTAGAATGAGGCTGACCAAACTATTTTCTCTAATCTCAGGCATTTCACTGAAGATGTGGGCAATGGCGAAGCTGAGGCCTCTACTGCTTCTACAGCACAGTAAGTTGCCAACACATGGATAAACATGCAGTCTGTATTCTTGAATGGGAATGAACAAACTATTTTCTCTGATGTTAGGCATTTGACCACAGGTGTGGGCGACAGAGATGCTGAGGCCGACACCTATACTGCTTTGAACGACAGAGATGCCCAGGCCGCCGCCTATACTGCTTCGAACGATCGAGATGCTGAGGCCTGTACTGCTTCGAATGACAGAGTAAGTTGCAAAAAATGGCTAAGTCAGTGCTGCCTTGAATTGTTTTTTTGTGTCCTACAGAGTGTTTGTTAGTGACGAGTCTCCCTGTCTCTCTAGCTCTTTAATAAACAGATAATTTATTTTCAGGTGGGTTGCCAAGTTCAGCCAGTAAGGAGAGATTACCCGTTTATCGGGGGAGACTCTGTTACTGACCAACACTCAATAGCAACTATTACTATCAGAATATAGAGCTAGTTTACACACACATCACTTGCTATACTGTTATCAATTATTAAACCATGGGCCAGACCAGGAATCTTAATCTAGTCTGTGATTTGGTAGAAGGATATGACTATTTAGACATTAGTTTTGATTTAAGGTTTAAGCAATAGGAAGCTTGTGATGTACTAGTCAAACTGTTGAGACATATTTTGTGCACTTAGAAACTAATAATCCAGCAATGGCGCCTATTGACTTCATTGTAGGGCGAAACAGTTCTAAAAGTCTCTTTTAAAGCTGATTCTTAATATGAATACCATCACAAAAAACGTTTTTTTAAAGGAAAAAAATGCAAACTTCCTATTGATATTTTAAAAGCTGGATCCGTGTTGCCAGTCCGGGTCGTCTTCCTTTCTCGACAGCAAATTATAAAATAAACATTAGGTTGATATTTGAAAAGATGGTAATTAAAAAAGGCACCACAGGGTTTTGTGATGTTATATATTGTGAAAATGTGCTTTGTTTGCGTTCGTTTATGTGCTAAAAGGATGGCTCAGAGCTGTTTGGCCGTACAATGGAATTCAATGAGTAGCTATTTTAGTTATTTATAAGCAATGGAGCAATCACCAGTTTACTAGTTACATTATCTCAAGTTAATTACACAGCCCAAACATCTACCAAGTGTCCTATTGCTTTAATCCAGGTGGTTGCCTACCATCCGGAAGAGTACATTTGTTTGATGCAGTCTTGCACTGAGATTGCTAGTCCACTGTTTCAAATTCACAGATGAACCAACCACCTGTCCCAAGCTCTCCACCTGAGGAGCCAGTAGAGGGACGGCTACAGGACAGTCCGACATCAGACCAGATCCCATCGAAGGAGCAAGTCGAATTACTGCTTCTGGCATTCAAACTCAAACATGGAATAACACACAGAGCTTTAGAGGACGTTATGAAACTTATTAACTTTAGTGGTGGTCCTTCAGTTAGTGGGTCCAAGTACATGTTCTAAAAGTCCTTTGATACAGTTAAAGACGTATTGGAAGTACACTATGTGTGCAATATCTGCAACCTGAGCATGGAAGAATCTCCTGACACCGTCAAGTGCCCAGTCTGTGACCAGGTCATCTCAAAAGTAGATGCACAAAAAGATCAATGCTTTTTATACCTGCCTCTAAAAAGTCAAATACAAAAACTGCTACAGGACCATCACTTAGGGAAACATTTAGCACACCGGTTTGAGGAGAAGGACCTCTCCATCATCAAAGATGTGTACGATGGACAAATGTATAAAAAACTATCACCGCTTGCTTCACCAGACAACATATCGCTGGCTTTCAGCTGTGATGGCGTGCCGGTGCACAAATCAACTAAAAGCAGCTTGTGGACAATTCTTTGTACTATAAATGAACTGCCAATACATCTTCGTGGAAAACATGTGATGGTCTGTGGGCTGTGGTTTGGTCCAAACAAACCCAATATGAATACTTACATGAAACCATTTGTCGATGAATGCATTGATTTATATGAAAATGGTCTTGCATGGAAAAGTGATAGTGGGAAAGTGGTCTCAAGTAAAGTACTTGCTCTTTTCTTGGTGGCAGATTCAGTTGCTCGACCACTTGTTCAGAATTTTAAGCAATTTAATGGAGAGTTTGGAAGCTCTTTTTGCATGCAGAAAGGGACTACTGTGTTGAAACGCAGGGGGCGTGTAAGGGCATATCCCCATGAAGTTGCAGAGTTGAGGAACCCCTCTCAAACCGAGGATTTGGTAGAACAGGCTCTCTTGGGAAAGCCCACAAATGGAGTGAAAGGGCCTAGTATTTTATCTTGTCTCCCCTATTTTGACATCATTGATGGCTGTGTTCCAGATTATATGCACAGTGTGCTTCTAGGTGTAACTAGAAGCCTAACCACACTGTGGTTTAATTCGGAAAACTTTCAATCTCCTCGGTACCAAGGACGCTCAATAGGACAGGTAGATGAGATGTTAACTTCAATTAAACCCCCCTGTAATGTTTCCCGTGTTCCCCGCTCACTTACAGAGAGAACATTCTGGAAAGCACATGAGTGGTCCATGTGGTTGTTTTATTACAGTGTACCAACATTGAAGGGAGTCTTACCTGAGAAATACCTTAAGCACTGGTTCAACTTGGTTAAGGGGGTCTCTCTTCTGCTTAGTGAGGATATAACAGCACTGCATTTATCTGAATCTGAGAAGTTGCTAATTGAGTTTGTCAAAGAAATGGAGCTCCTTTATGGGACCAGTAATGTAACTTTCAATGCACACTTGTGCCTTCATCTGCCCAATACTGTGAGGAACTGGGGTCCCCTCTGGGCACAGTCTGCATTTGTGTTTGAGTCATACAATGGGGTCATTTTAGACATGATAAAGAACAGTCAGTGTTTCTCAGCAAATAATAAAAACTGTTTGGCTTCAGATGGCATTGCCATCATTTGCCAAAAAAGCCATGGAGGGAGCTTCTGATGAGTGCTTGGCTCTCTTCGAGTCTTTTTCGGATGAGAAAAAAAAAATGCAAGAAGTGAATCGCTCTCATGGTGTTACCTCTCTAGGTGGGCCACAAATAAGTACGATCAAAAAGGATGATTTTCTGGCCTTGAATAGCATCTGTCATGTTGCACGTAGAGTCCCTGTAAGGTATTTTAGCAGAGTTGTTGTGAACAGTGAAATTATTCATTCACAAAACTACACCCGTGCTTTCCGTAGAAATTCATATACTGTCATGCTCCATGATCGTGAGGAAAGTATTTTCTCTGTGAAGACGTTCATTGTCTGTGATCTAGGGCAGGGGGATACATGTTATGCAATAGGGCAGTACTACAAAAAAGAGAAACATGACATTTATGGTAAATTGAAGAACCCTGGTTATTTCATCCCTGTGGGAAAACTGCTGGGACATTTCGCTGCTATTCAGGCATCACAGATAAAAGTGTTTGTTCATTAAAACTGAGAAGATGAAGGTAGATTTTGTCTTCACATTCATTAACCACAGTGAAATGCTCAAATAGACAGACATGGGGGTTTAACAAATCTTTTTTTCTTATTTGAAAAAGAAAATCTAAGAGAACTAAGTATGGTTATTATAGTTCAACATTTTTGCATTTTGTTTTGTTTTGACTTTGCTTAAATTTGCTCAATTATTTTACATGTTTGTGTTTTATTTGATATAATACAGTATGTTTGTTGGGGTGAGATTCAAAATGTTCAGGGAAAAGTATTGTGTAAACATCATACAATTTTAACCCATTAAGACCTGAGGCCCATTCTACAAATGTCTTTAAATCCTAAGTTTTCTGAAAAAAAAATGTTGCTATATCAGTGGTTCTCAAACGTTTTAATGTCAAGGACCCCCAACATTGTATATATTTGGCCACCGACCCCATCTGAAAATATTTTGTTCCAGGGACCCCCAGAACCAAAGATTTTAGTTAATAGCGCGGCATGAAGTGATGCGATATGAGCTTGCATATCTGCTATTTTTGAATAGCTAAAGTATAAAATATGGCTGAAAATGACAAAGATGCTTTCCTGGTTTTAATGGGTTGAAATGACACTGCAAAAAAGAAAATGGAAACTAGATTTAATATCTCCCCAAAGTGTTATCCATACCAAATAGGACATTTTCTCCATGATTTTTGTTTTTCGTTTTTGTACATGCAGCCATGTTTATTTCAGTTAACTAATCTGTTTGTCTTTTTATTTTGTTAGTTTCAGTTGGCTATAATGACCTTGGAGCAATGTGTTTATACTGTTCATTTAAGGGTATTATAAATTACATAGGATTGAAAACATTTCATTTGGTACAGTACATTTAATACTACCTTTTAGTGAATGTGATTAATGTCAGTGGCTCAAACTAAAAATGTTGCTTCATACAATAAAACATACCGTAATCAAACAATATTATCTTTATACATTGAATTGTCTTGGGCAATCCGCAAACCTCAATCTGCATTGAATGGAAATAAGTACAATGATTAATTCATGTAGTTATATAGAACTTTGGAATAATATGCACATTACCACATTACCTTGCAAAGACCTATATGTAGGCATTCTATATGACATATGCAAAAAGACAGATATATGAGCTATATATGAGGCATTATGTAGGAGATATATGCAAATATATGAACCTGACTTTGGCATATATGTGGAAATATATGAGCTATATATGACACATATATCTCCTATTAATCCTCATATATGCACATATATGAACCTGAATATGACATATATGCAACATATATTCTGCATATATTTGCCATATATTGACATATATGTTCATATACTTTGTTTCCGTGTGGGAAACAACAATACAATACACTTTAAAGGGGGTACCCCCTGCTCTGGTCCCAGTGCCGGGAGATCCCATCATCTTGACGGCAGGAGGAAAAGAGCCCGAACAAAACACACAACAGCATACATGTAAGAACAACGGGGAGGAGTTGTGGTGGTTACTCCTCCTTAGCTATTTGTTATTGGCGATTTCACTTCTGGGCGAGCTAGCCAGTGAGTTGGCAGTTCTCCATTGGCCAGTTTCACTTCTGGGCGAGACCCTAGGCAATGAGTCAGCAGTTGTTGATTCCATCTGTTGCTCCATCTCGTGTGTGTGTGTGTGTGTGTGTGTGTGTGTGTGTGTGTGTGTGTGGTGTGTGTGTGTGTGTGTGTGTGTGTGTGTGTGTGTGTGGTGGTGTGTGTGTGTGTGTGTGTGTGTGTGTGTGTGTGTGTGTGGTGTGTGTGTGTTGTGTGTGTGTGTGTGTGTGTGTGTGTGTGTGTGTGTGTGTGTGTGTGTGTGTGTGTGTGTGTGTGTGTGTGTGTGTGTGTGTGTGTGTGTGTGTGTGTGTGTGTGTGTCCCTCTGCCCTCAGGCAGTCCCCCAACAATGATTTGGAGTCATGACAGAACGCACACTCATTCCCCTTTAACGCACACACATTCCCTTAGCATGTGTAACGCACACTCATTTTATCCTGCAGCATTCCAGAGATTTGAGCTGTTGCTCCACTACTCCAAATACAAAGGTTTCACTTCTCATATTTCCAGCTTCTTGTTACACAGACTGCCATTATTGATACAAAGTCATTAAACACACACATATATTTAAGACATGTAGACTTCCCTGATACTTTACGTGCTGTGTGTAATGAAGAATGTCTCCTCCCCTCTCCAGTCTTCTGTCATGAAAAGTTGCTTCTACTTCATACAGAGTAATTAAGCATGTTTAAGCCAAACACTCCACAATGTTGTAGCAATTTAGTACCCACACATGAAATAATAAAACAGAGCGCATCCTGCAGCCCCTCACGAATGGCACATGTCTTTCTTTATGAAAGCCATATTGGTAAATGTTTAAACGTCATCGTCCCATGACGGCCACAGGATCAGTGAACTAACCAAAGTTAACCGTTCCTGTAGCCTAAAGCCATCTCTGAACTTCCTCTCACCTCGAAGTCAGCTTACTTGGAATGAATACATTTATTGATAATTCAGGCCGACTATTGTCTCCAGGCCTCTTCATGAGCCTTGCAGGAAATGAATCATTAACTTAACAAGACTTTAACTGCATTATATCTGAGGAAAATCTCTCTTGGAGTTCCCCTGTTAATTGCAAAAACCATTGATGATTAACAAAGAGACTCATGGGCCCCTCTTGATATCTGGAAACTGCAACAAGACTTTCTGAAATATACTTAACGGGTAATCTTTTCACTCAAGGCAGAAATCACAGGCTATACTGCACCTTACCTACTCACAAATAGCCAAAAAAACACCCTTTTGATTATACATAAAAGTGGAAGAAAAGACTATTGCGCTAATCTACTTTTACTAAAAAGGGGACATTGTTTCAGGAATATATAAAAAACCTCTCTACAGTATAAGTAAGAGGAAAAAATGTACTTTGTCCATTCAAATTTAACACACATCTTATATATCAGGTGACATTAAAATGAATATACCAGAAATACGCTGTATTAAACTTTCTGCTATAACACTTTACTTATGTGTGTGTGTGTGTGTGTGTGTGTGTGTGTGTGTGTGTGTGTGTGTGTGTGTGTGTGTGTGTGTGTGTGTGTGTGTGTGTGTGTGTGTGTGTGTGTGTGTGTGTGTGTGTGTGTGTGTGTGTGTGTGTGTGTGTGTGTGTGTGTGTGTTGTTTATTTTCATGATAAACGTATTCGCTCATATGATTTGGAATGAAAAAAAGTTGTGTTATTTTTTCTTATTGGTATATATTTTTTAGACAGGACCTACATATGGAAGAAGGTTGATGAAGGGCTATCTCGCCACAAAAGGAGTGCATGCTGCAGAGACACCAATTAGAGCAGTGCTCAGGACTTCGCATCAGCCTTACCATGAGGCAAGATGTCAGGGAGCCAATGTTACTGTCTCAGTCTTACCATTTTGCATCATGAAACTTTTGAAATGTATGTGTAGTTAGTATAAGACAACAAACTATGAGATTGGATATTACCAGGCCAAAGTTTCCTTTATTTTGCTCATTAATTTGACATAGACAATATTTATTAACATTTACAAAAACATGTAATTACATTCGCAAAACCTGCAACCATTGCTGAGATGGAGTAATGGTGTTTTGTATTTGTGTTAATAATTTTTCCTATCGTTTAGGGTGCTCGCAATCTCAACCCCACACCATATCGAGCAGACTACATGGGTCAAAAGGTTCCTATGGACCAAAATGAAAAGCTGGCTATGTTTGGGGTCACCCATGTTGTAGCCATTGGTGGCTTCAGCAAAAAGATTGTTGCTCATTCTTCAATGCCTATAAAAAACAACCTAGTCATCTACGAAGATGTTTTCAGTAAAAGCCCATATTGTTGCAGACACTAAAGGGATTTATTAAATCTGGAGACAGTGCAAATCTGTTATTTCTGCAAGACGTTGTTG
Organism: Gymnodraco acuticeps; assembly: GCF_902827175.1. Lineage (NCBI taxonomy): Eukaryota > Metazoa > Chordata > Actinopteri > Perciformes > Bathydraconidae > Gymnodraco > Gymnodraco acuticeps. The sequence goes on from NW_022990513.1 coordinate 1,795,202, forward strand.
GCCAATACAGTGGGGCAAAAAAGTATTTAGTCAGCCACCAATTGTGCAAGTTCTCCCACTTAAAAAGATGAGAGAGGCCTGTAATTTTCATCCTAGGTATACCTCAACTATGAGAGACCGAATGAGAAAAAAAAAATAATCCAGAAAATCACATTGTCTGATTTTTAAAGAATTTATTTGCACATTATGGTGGAAAATAAGTATTTGGTCAATAACAAAAGTTCATCTCAATACTTTGTTATATACCCTTTGTTGGCAATGACAGAGGTCAAATGTTTTCTGTAAATCTTCACAAGGTTTTCACACACTGTTGCTGGTATTTTGGCCCATTCCTCCATGCAGATCTCCTCAACAGTCAACTTTATATTTCTTATTGTCTAAAGCATTTATTTTTTTCATTTTCCCCCTCTCATATTCAGTGTGGACGGATTGAGACAGTCTGATGTCCAGAGAGCTGCAGAGACTTCAGGGAGAAACCTCCGTGTGATGGACGTCCTGTCTGTTGGTTTGGAGAGGACTGAGGGTCTTTCCTCTGCGAGGAGGACCAGGCCTGATGGAGGAGCCCATGCTGGGCAAAGCTGATACCAACTGCACAGGCCTAGTCTGTCACTTTATTTGACTAAATGTGTTTACTTATACATTTCATAGGTTTACACCTTCTGTCCATATGTGCTTTTTATTTAAATCATTTGATTAACTTTTGGTTCACATTTCAATAAATTGTATTTGTATTTGCACTCCTTTTGTCCATTATTCTTACTGAAAATGTTAGATTACACATTCACATCTGACTGAAGATTGGCCCCATTTATTTGTGACGTTGCAAAACAAGGTACATGTTGTGAAGCTCATAAAGTGAGGCAAATAGAAATAATCAGCTGATGGAGTGTAGATGTGGAAATAGCTGCATTCGATCAGCTGACTGTGTTTTTACAATAAAAGTAGTTTCTTAGTGAATGTCCTGTACTGGTCTTAAAATCTCATAACATCAGCTTTTAATGTTCCTCTTGGATGTTCTTCTTGACCCTCAGAGAAGGAGAAAATGTCGTGTCTTTCAGGCATGTCCTTTCCTAACAAAAATGACAGGAAACATAAAACATATTATTGCAGAAGAAGTGTGTTATTTATGAAAGCGGTGTGTTTGTGTGTTTAGGGGCTGTAGATATAATTATTTTGTAATTGTAATGATGTTTGTTTTATTTCAACAGTGAGCTCCAAACACAATCAGATTATGAATGAACAGTATGAAGTTCATCAACATTGAAATATATGTTATTATCAAAATAATATTTAACTGTTATCAAAACGTAGTGCAACTGTATAAGCTTGCTCTGTTGTCTCACTGAAAGAATCACTTTTACCACGTTTTTTACAGACAATATTGAGAGATAAATAGCAGCAGTTCTCACTATGTGTTAAATATCTTTGCCTTCAATACATTAAATTAGAAAGCTGACAAAATCATATTGCTTGTTAACATCTAAATGTAACTTTTTGCATGGAAAAAACCCTCAACTTCACTGATGTGTAGGTGATCTAGTATTTAGTATTGTTTAATGGAATGTATATCAGTGTATTCAAGTCAATACTTCATTCATTTAAACCAATATCTTTCTTGATTCTTTGTACAGTATGAAAAAAAGAGTCTTTGTACCTGTGCTGAAGTTCACTGCTCTGAGGAGTCCAGTTCTGTCTCTCACTCTCTGGTCCAGCCTGTCTGCATCACCTGGACACCTTAAACAAACAGATATATGTAAAGTACCATGTGTACAAACAATATAACTGATTCTCTTCTGTTGAACATGTTGGATTGTGTATTGTCCGAGTCCTTTTTATTTTACTGTAACTTTGGAAGTTGTGTTACCAATGCTTACTGTTTATTTGATACCCATTTGGTAATGCAATTAATAAAAACAACAAGGTTTGGGTTCGTTCTTCAGATGACTGTGACGTTAACGTGTAAGCTCAATAATGAACTCCAGCTCAACCCACCATATTGTAATATCTAAGTAATCATCTTGAAATATGACATTATTGTTTGTAATATACACACATCTTATTGTGAGGTTGATTTCACATACACTACTTCGACGTTAGCTTGTCGACATACTTGAGCATAGCCCATTTAAAATTAACCTTAGCGATGCATACAGTTCCTACCTACATAATACAATATCTCTCTAAGTTACAAGGATGACCTTATTTTATCAAACAGAAGCCGTTTGTGTTAGAGTTTATTGAAGGATAAATGTGTTTTCATAATGTGTTATCATAAATATGTAGGAAGAGACTCTCGTCAGAAAAGAGGAACAGAGAATAGTCTGTTCCGTGGACCATACACACACACACACACACACACACACACACACACACACACACACACACACACACACACACACACACACATGACTGAGAGTCACAAGATTCACACTAACAAATAAGGCGTTGGTCAACACCACATGATTGTCATGTTACTGTATTGTTGAAATAAAAAGAATGCACTGAGAGAAGACGAGTAGAGTTGGTTAAGGAGTGGACATTGCATGTCACTCGCCGATTCTCCTTGCAGCAAGTAAACTTGAAACTCGAGTACTGTTATCTCTGTTCACTGGATTTTGGTTATTGAACCGAGCTGGGGTTTTACCCTTACAAAGTAATATAGATACCTCACATTAATTGGTCCTTCGAGCCGGATTCCAACACATTGTGACGGGAAGGAGGAGGGAAAAGACACGCCGCAGTCTGTCGACAGCCGGGATCATCAGCCGACCCCGAGAAAGACCCGGGACGCAGAATTTGTGGCCGGGCCGGTGCTTATATGTCCAACCTCCCTCATCCTAGGCACGATTGACGGAATCCAACTGGACCAGTGACCACAGATAACGGGTAAGATAAAACGTTGATATACACGGTTACTCTGCCATTAAGGAGGTTGATAAAACGTTGATATACACGGTTACTCCGCCATTAAGGAGATTGATAAAACGTTGATATACACGGTTACTCCGCCATTAAGGAGGTTGATAAAACGTTGATAGAGAAAGGCTACTCCGCCTAGAAGGAGGATCGACGTGCCTTTGGGTACACTTATGAGTGATTGAGTGAAAGCGGTGTGTAAAAGTGTCACCAGTGGAATCAGCGCACAGAGTGGAAACCTAACGGTGATAACACAAACTCTGTGGTCTGTTGAAGTACACGTAGTGGTGAATTAGGAATTAGGTTCCGACCGGCACGTTGTCCAGTAGGAACACCAAGCTAGAATCATGGGGTCCAATGGGAGTAAGCCTGCCGCTACAGGGGACATGAGATATATGGAAATATATAGTCACGGCAGCACCAGTTATTGTAGCAAATGGTATAAACTGTACGGCTTCTAAGGAAAGCTGGAGAAAACAGCAGTAAGAGAATTAAGCGACAAATTGAGAGCAGCAACAGCTGGAACAACACAAGGCAAGAAAAGAAAGAAGTTAGAAGCTCAACTGCGGGTTGCAGCTATATGGGCTGAACAAGCCCATAAAAAGACAGGTGGAGCAGAAGAAGGTATGATAGCAGCGGCTGTTTCAGTGAAAGCAGACGAGGAGACAGGGCGTTCAGGGTCAGTTGACGCTGTACGCCGCGAGAAAGAGAGAGCGATAGTGGAAGAACACAAAGCGCAGGAACAAAGAATAAAAAGGAAGCAAGAGAAAGAGAGAAAAGACAGGGAAAGAGAGACACAAAAACGCATCGACAAAGAAATGGCAGATGCATTAAGCCCACTGCACACCAGAAAAAATAAGGGGGAAACCAAGTTATATCCTGTTGAAGAATTAAGAGAAGCAGAAAAATCCTTCGACGGAACAGCATATCAGGGTGACGCTTATCCATTAGTACAAGTGGCCAACCCGCACTATGGAGTTGACGGTGACCTAGAAAGAATGTTAAGAGTGTTCCGCCCATGGACAATGGATGAGTGTAAAAGGCTTGTGAGGGACTGACTCCATACAAACAGGACCCGGCGCAGTTTGTCCTTGACCATACTGCATTAATAGCGTCATATGGTTTAAATGGACATGAAGTTTTAAGAACCCTTATGACAATCTTTGGCCACGAATGGGCCAGGGTAAAGGGAGATTTCACCGGGTCCTGGCCCAATGGAAACCCCCTGGAACCAGGTCAACAGGACCTCATCAATGCACTCGCTCCCGTAAATATCTCAATCGAGAGGGTTTTTGCACTGAGACGAGACTTTACTAAAGTCTCAGGGTGTAGACAGGGAGAAAAAGAGTCAGTACAAGATTTCAGAATCAGAATGGAAGATTGTTTCCGTATCCATAGCGGAATTCCACCCAACAATGCTGTTGACTCCCCATATGTGCAGCAGCTGAAACAAAGCCTGATGAATGGGTTCCACCCAGGTATTGCTGACTTTATCCGCAAGCATAATGTTAACCATAGGACATGCGACTTACAAGAGTGCCTAAATTATGCAGAACATGCAGCAACCCAGATCAAAGAAAAAAGACATAAGAAAGCGTCAGCATCAGCTTTCTTCATAGGAGAAGAAGGGGAAGAAAATCAGATTTTCTTTGTGGGACCAGGACAGGGGAGAGGCGGGTTTAACAGAGGATGAGGGAATGGTAGAGGAACAGGCAGAGGCAGAGGAGGAGGCAGAAACGCAGAAGGCAAATTCCTCTGCTACAGGTGCGGAAAGGAGGGGCACATGGCGAGAGACTGTGAGGAACAGAGACCACAGAACAAAGAAGGGGGACAAAAGGGACAGTACAAAGACGAGACACATGCCCCCCCCCTTAACATAACCTACATAGTTATGACAACTGACTAGACGTAGAAAAGGAAGAAGAGGACGTCCACACACATCACATTGACCTTTCTGAAGTATTACTGAATCTGTCAGACAACAGTATTAAACCTACCAGGACAATCGAAATCAATGGGGAAAAATTAGAATTCTTATGTGACAGCGGTACAGACTCATCAGTAGTGAACAAAGAGGTCCAAAGAATGTGGCCACCAACTGGCACTATGTTTGTAAAATCAGCAAATGGACACATAAATCAGAGGTCGATTTCAAAGCCACTTTTTATGGAAGATAGAAGGTCAGGCCTCCAGGCATCCCTCAAATTTGTGTTCATCTCAAACTGCCCTGTCAATTTGCTAGGGAGAGACGGCATGGAAATGTTAAAAATCAGTATAGTACCAGTCAAAGGGGGAATGCGAGCAGTAGGGCCCGGAGAAAAGGTGGAAGACCAGGTCTTCCTTCAAAAATCCATAAACACCCCCAACTACTACTGGTCACTAGACATGCCACAACCTGACGTGACAAACACAGGTGAACACCTGTTAACACTATTCACCCCACAACATGGCCAAGAAGTAATGAAACCTAACGCATTGCACGTTACACTAAAGTACAAGAACACCCCTGGCCCAGATAAAGACTATGATGTGCTCGTGCATCGACTGACACCACAGAGGGTAGTGTTCCACTCGATGTATGCAAACCAACATGGGGATGTTGTAATTGACGCTAGGGTCCCATCAACCACTGCCTTGATAATGGAACCAGGTTCCACGCCCAGAGACTTCATGGAGAGACTTAGGTTTATTAGTGGCTAGAGGTAACAGGATAACAAAATGGACAGATGACAAAAACGGTTGGCAAACTGGAGGCGGGTTAAAGCGCAAAACTCTAGGGTTTACCCTAGTGATGACACCACGCGCCCACCTAGACGACCCTAAACAACAATGATGTATGCTAAGTGAAGAGGCCTTAGAGGTCCTGAAAACGGTGCCGCCATGCGTATGGTCACAAGGAAAATGTGATGTAGGTCGCATGGTGAACGCAAAACCTGTACACGTTAGACCAAAAACTAACTACAGACCTAACATAAGACAATACCCCTTAAAAGAGGATGCAAAAGTTGGCATCAAACCTGTAATTGAAGAAATGCTAAAAGCAGGGATCCTGCGTGAGTGCCCTGATGCATCATGCAATACCCCCATCTTCCCAGTAAAAAAGGCTGATGGGCAGTCATGGAGAATGATTCAAGACTTAAGAGCAGTAAATGACGCTGTACAAAGCACAGCCCCAACAGTACCAGATCCACACACGTTAATGAACGGCCTTAAGCCAAATATGGCATGGTTCTCAGTGATAGACTTGAGCAATGCCTTTTTCTCCATTCCTGTAGAAAAAGACTCACAAGGATGGTTCGGGTTCACACATGAAGGAACAAAGTACACATACACCAGATTACCTCAGGGGTATGTGGATAGCCCAACAATCTTTTCATGAGAAATAGCAAATTGTTTGGCTACATTACAGATACCTGACACATCGCATATTTTGGTATATGTAGATGATATTCTTGTTGCGTCACCCACACAGGAAGAAAGCACAAAAGTCACACTACAAGTACTGACACATTTGGCCAAAACAGGAAACAAGGTTTCAAGACAGAAACTTCAGTTTGTGAAAGAGGAAGTGATCTTTTTAGGCCACAATTTAAACCGAGAAGGGAGACGCATACACTCAGAGAGGAAACAGATGGTGTTAAACGCACCAAAACCAACAACAAAAAAACAAATGATGCAATTCCTTGGGCTGACTAACTATTGCAGAGCATGGGTTCCAGACTACGCAGGAATGATTCAGCCCCTACTAGATTGCATATACTCAGACAATGACATGAAAATGTCCGGCAAGATAGAATGGACACAAGAGGCAGAAGCTGCATTTGAAAGGACTAAACAGTGTCTCGTAGGGTCATCAGTGTTAGCATTACCAGACTATGAAAAACCATTTGTACAAACAGTTGACTGCAAAAAAGGGTTTATGACATCAGTATTGGCCCAAAAACACGGCACAAAACTAAGGCCTGTCGCTTACTACTCTAAAAGGTTAGACCCAGTAGCACAAGCATTACCAGTATGCGTACAAGCAGTATGCGCTGCAGCAATGGCGGTACATTGTACAGCAGAAATAGTTTTGTTCCACCCACTCACACTGATGGTTCCACACGCAGTCACCATGTTGTTACATGACACCAAAATGGCTTTCTTATCACCTGCACGTTATTTGGCACTGACAGCTACACTAATGTCACAACCACACATTGTGATGAAAAGATGTAATATCTTAAATCCAGCCACATTAATACCTACAGCAGAAGATGGAGATCCACACTGTTGTAAAGAAGAGACTGACAGAACATGCAAACCAAGACCAGATTTGAAAGACATACAACTGCTTAGTGGCGAAACATGGTTTGTGGATGGGTCCTGTTCTAAATCTATAACAGGCCAAAATCAAACAGGGTTTGCAGTTGTATCACACTCACAGGTCATAAAAGCAGGCCGACTCCCCCACACATATTCTGCACAAGCAGCGGAATTAGTTGCTCTTACAGAAGCATGCAAAGCGGGGGTTGGAAAATATGTGACTATGTGGACAGACAGCCAGTATGCGCACTCAACAGTACATATATTTGCAGCCCAATGGGCCCGCAGGGACAGGAAAACCAGTCACCCATGCACAGCTGCTGACTGATCTTTTAAAAGCGGTGTTGTTGCCGAAAAGCATTGCTATATGCAAATGTGCTGCGCACACCAGTGGGAAGGATGCAGTAACACTTGGCAATGCACACGCGGATAAGGTAGCGAAGCTAGCAGCTGTTGGCGAATATGGGTTCCATATCCTCTTGCAGAAGGGGGAAAGTGTTTCACAACCGATACCTCTTGTGATATTAAGGGATATACAGAACAGCGCACCCGACAGAGAAAAGAAGAAATGGTTGACAGATGGTGCAACCACAGACCCTGAGGGAACATTCAGAATAAACAACAAGATAGTACTCCCTGTTAGTCTCTACAAAACAGCAGCTCATTTGAGTCATGGGCCGTGCCATGTCTCAACAGGAGGGATGGTGACAATAATAAATGAACATTTCCATACATACAACTACATTACATTTTCTAAAAACTTTTGTAGAGCCTGTGTAGTATGTTGCAGACACAATGCTCAAGGCAATGAGCGACCACAGAGAGGAAAGTTCCCTCCACCAACATACCCGTTTCAACACATTCAACTTCATCGAACTAACACCATGCCAAGGGTACAAATACTGTTTGGTAATGATATGTCCGTTTTCAAAGTGGGTTGAAATATTCCCAGCAAAACATGCAGACGCTATTACCGTAGAAAAAGCCATATGCAAGACAATAATACCAAACAGAGGTATTCCAGAGAAACTGTAGTGATAATGGTTCCCATTTTGTAAATCAGGTTATTACCAAACTGTCCGAACATATGGGGATAACATTAAAAAACCATTGTGCATATCATCCACAGAGTGCAGGCTTAGTGGAAAGAACAAACGGAACAGTAAAGTTAAGACTAAGGAAAACAATGGAAGAAACAGGAAGACCATGGGTGGAATGTGTGTCTCTAGTAGAAACATGCATGAGAATCACGCCCACGGCAAAAGGGTTGTCTCCCTTTGAGATCATAACAGGAAGGCAATTCAGACTACCAATCACAGACGAGGTGAGGGAGGAGGATGATGCTGAGGCAGAGACTACATTAACTGAATGGATGAGCAGACTCTTCAGAAGCAATGAGATAGCTCGAACAAATAACTTGCCAGACATTTCTACTCCCTTACAGGATACTCGAGTGCAGACTGGTGACCAGGTCCTCGTGAAGGTGATTAAGAGGAAGCATTGGCACTGTCCACGGTGGGACGGTCCCTACACGGTACTGCTGACAACACCGACTGCACTAAAAATCGCCGAAAGAACTACGTGGATACATCAGAGCCACTGCAAAAAGATAATACCTCTCCAACTTAACGACGGATAAGTGGTGGAAGTCCGGCTACAAAGGGCGGTGTTTCATTAGGAAATACTGGTCTCAACCCCGGTGAAGAAAACAACAGAACCACTATCACAAATAGACTATGTTGGGAAAGGTGTTGTTTGTAGTGACCCTGCTGGGTCTGACGCTAATGACTATAAGACAATTGAGTGAGGAATCCTCAACAAAAGAAGAAGTCCATCGAGAGAAAAAATGGTCACTACTCAACGATGTTGCAACAGACAGATAACGGTGACTATATGACACAGACCCCTCTCAGAAGGACGAATATACTCACCTAACCTCCAATGTGTAAGACTTAAAGCTAGGTTACTGTCTGTCATATGACGAATGGTTCGAAAATGTCAAAAACAAGTGAATTAATTCTGAAAGTAATAAAGACATTGTAACCAGCTAGTAATTATGAAAAACAGGAGGGAATGTTAGAGTTTATTGAAGGATAAATGTGTTTTCATAATGTGTTATCATAAATATGTAGGAAGAGACTCTAGTCAGAAAAGAGGAACAGAGAATAGTCTGTTCCGTGGACCATACACACACACACACACACACACACACACACACACACACACACACACACACACACACACACACACACACACCCACATGACTGAGAGTCACAAGATTCACACTAACAAATAAGGCGTTGGTCAACACCACATGATTGTCATGTTACTATATTGTTGAAATAAAAAGACTGCACTGAGAGAAGACGAGTAGAGTTGGTTAAGGAGTGGACATTGCATGTCACTCGCCGATTCTCCTTGCAGCAAGTAAACTTGAAACTCGAGTACTGTTATCTCTGTTCACTGGATTTTGGTTATTGAACCGAGCTGGGGTTTTACCCTTACAAAGTAATATAGATACCTCACAGTTTGTTCTACAGTATTATCCCACTTAACACTTGTCTATTTCGTTTTAACCTTTATATATACAGTCTATGATTTTAACTTGGAGGCTACGATTAGCATCGTTAGCATTGATGTAGCTAACACTCGCTTACACGCTAACCCAAGCCTTAACATTCATTACGTATCTGATTAAAATTATTAACACATAAATAAGTACTCGAATTTCACTTTCATGCACCGTCTGTTTTAACCGCAGAGCGAGTCACAATAGTCCGATATATAACCATGAAGAACAAACAACCACGGCCGGCTTCAAGTTGTGTTCCCTGGATGAGCTGAGCAGGCAGAGTCCCAGTAGTTTCACGGAGCAGCTAGCAGAGAGACAAGAAGCTAACAGCCGCAGTCACTTGACAGAGCCGTCACTCAATGTGACCACGCCCTAATTTATGCAAACACATTAAGACCTAATATAAATAAAAGGGTCGTGTTAGAAAACAATTAACTCACAGATCCATAATCATGAAGGTGGAATCTAACTATATTCATAATAATATTTATTGCATCCATGGGTAGAAACATATTTTTTTCTGCTGTAAAATTGGGCATTTTAACATGGGGGTCTATGGAAATTGCTCCTTTCTGCAGCCATCGCCTATCGGCCAATATATGAACTGCAGTGTGTGGCACTTCCGTATTGGCGTCCCGGCTCTTCCCCAGAGTTTGCCGCTTGGTATTAAATCGATGTTAATCCATATGTGTGGTTGTGGAATTAATGGACGTGCCGTTGTGTGATTGTGTTGCCAGGCAACGCAATCATTTGATGGTGATTGACATTATTCACCCACGGATCTATGGGTTGGGGTATTGTTCCGCATGGATTTTAGTTAACCGGACTTCCTGTTGATGTGAAATCCGAAAAAATAAAAATAAAAAAAAGATAATACTTTATTCCGAGTTTGCTTGCTTTTCTCTTTGGAGGTCATCACATAACACCATTGTAATACACGGTTCGGCTGCATTAAATATTACATATCTGCCGTAGTTCTCTATTTATAGAGCCCTGATGAGAAGACTTCTGGACAAACAGGAGGAACTGCCGGCGAAACTGAATATGTGACGTGGATCATAAATATATCAGCAATTAAACAATTATTGTTATTGTTGAGTAAATAACAGTGTGTGGTTTAGAAAATAATACAAAATTAGAAGGAAAAAACGATGAAACAATACAGATTTCAGTATTCTGAGCAGTGGCGGCGCTAGGGGGTGGCTACTTGGGCTCAAGCCCCGGATGTTTTCTGAAAAGCCCCGGATGTTTCACTTAAAAAAAAAAAAGAAAAAGATTTTAAATAAAAAAAAATTGAAAACGTCACGGGAGTAATGTGCAGTACCGGAGTCCACCAGAGAGGCAGCCACTGTGGGACATTAGCCTGCGTACTGCATAGCCTGCCCTGAAGAAGAAGTGATCCTTCCTAGTGCCTGACGAGTTTTAAGCTAATAGCCTATACAGTTATGGATATTATAAAGTTATTGTCATCGAAGCAGGCCACAAGCTGCAGCAGCAGCAGTATCAGCAGCTGACAACAATGTCATCACCAGCAGTCAAGAAATGGATGATGATTCAGGTTTGTTAATCTAATGGTGATATCTGCACTCTGGCTGACTGAGTAAGAAGTGAAAAAGAATGATGTAACGTTAATGTTATAGCTAGTAAACATGGAGTAACCACACTAAGTATACCCTTATATGTTAGTATGTATACAGAACATGACTAAAAATTATCCTAAGATGTAACGTTAACCCTTCATACCTCAGTCTACTTTTAAGACACTAAAATAACGTATTCCAATTTTTATTTTGTTTTCACGCGTGGAATTATACCGGCTCTCGTTTCAGTACACATAACAACAGAACTGACAGGCAACCCTCTGAATCAGACTCCGATTGGCTGTGACTGCATCCACTCAGAGTGTCCGATTCAGAAACGTGACTCTTACACTCTTTTCGTCACAAACAAAGATGGTGGATGAGAATAGATCTATAAAACGATAAGCAATGCGCCAGAATCAAGGTGAGACTATCCGCATCGTTTAAAACTCTACGCACATTCGTTTCACCTTAATAAGTAAACGACTATTTGAGTGAGTTAAGGCATTAGTTTGCTTCATTAAAGGGTGTTAATGAGTGTTCTCCAGTGCCTTTTGTCTGCTTTAAGGTGTTATTAAGGTAGGGTTAATGTTGCTCTCAAAGTGCACCAGATTGATGCTTTCAACTTCAATATTTAAAAAAAAATCTTCCCGGGGGAGCATGCCCCCGGACCCCCCAAGAGGAGGCGACGACCCCCCTAAAGGATGTTCGGTCCACCCCCTACTTATAAAAAATAGCACTGTACCCCTGCACCCCCCCCAACCCAACGACTACATGGGCTAAGCCCCGGATCTCCTACAATCCTAAATCCGCCTCTGATTCTGAGCCCCTGCTCTCCCCATAACTGACGGCAACAAAAGTCCGACATTATTCAATTAAAATAAAGAAGTAAAAACAGTAAGTGTGGCTTGATATTGAGTAAGAAAAAGGTTGATAAACGCTGTGAGAATGAATCTGCGGAGAGCATTTCGCTACGATCCCAACTCGTCTATTACCAACGTTCAGGGAGCTCTATGCAAGTCAATGGGACGCCCTGCCCGTTGAAAAATGACTCAAGGGGTACCCTGTACGTAATAGAGTAAAGGGGAGGGGCCCTAACCGACCGTCAATATGTGACGGGTTGGGAGTGAGAACGTGTTGAATACTGTCACATAACATCCATATATTTCAGTGCTAGGTTGATGCTTAGCTAAGCTAACTATGCAACACTTTAACTGACAGGACTCAGGATCAACTGTGTACTGTAAGGTAGCTTCTAGCTTCATGTCGAACAGTAAGTCAACATTTCCCAGAGAGCTTTCTTTGAAATCACCAGGTAACGCTAAAAAACATAACATTTAGATTGTATGACAAAGTGTTTATTTAATATATCTGGCTAGCTATAGCTACTTGCTAACGGTTTAGCTTACCCCCGCAATTCAAAGTAATGTCAACGTAGCTGTAATTTATGCTTTGCTTACATGTTCGCATAACTTGGAAGTTTACTGAAATGTACATACCTTGTTTACCTGGCTCAAGTGGTGGCTCTGGCGTTGTTGTGTGAGCCACCACTTGAGAATTGTCGTCTTTTTTAAGAAATGTTTTTCTTATGTCCATCTTCAAAAACTCTGAGTCCGACTGACAGTTTAAACATTGTCACAGCTCACAGGATAGGCACCTGTCAGCCAATAAGACAGATGTTTATTTCCATTCAACTAGGCAATCTAGGCATATTAACAACATTAATTAAACATACTTATCACGGCGATGGTGTACTGAGATTATTATTTTCTTTTTTTTTTTTTGCTGGGGGATCCTTAGTGGCTGCGGGGCCCTAAGCGGATGCTTATGTCGCTTAATGGGTCGGGCCGGCTCTGCTTCTGGGCAGTGGCGAAGCCTGTCTATCGCAACTGGACCTTCTGTAGACACAAACGATTGGCTGATTCTCTGCTCTCATCATGGCCCCTGAAATGTAACTCCTGTTTCCCAAGGAAAATCACACAGTGGATCAGACGTTTCAAAATCTCCCGATTTTTGTTCACCTTTTCGTTGTGAATGATCGTTTCTCTACGTCTCTGTTCGTCCAGCTGTAGATCAATCCTTGTGTCTCCAAAAGCCTTCATGGTGACCGTTGCCTTAAGATGCCCTGCTGTGTTTTGGTGTTTTTGTGCAGCCTTGATTAAACAGCTCAGATTATCGTAGCCTTTCCAATTCCATGCCCCCTTTTCGGTCCCAAGAAGCAAGCACTCCCAGCAGTAGAGCCTTTTGTGACTAACTGAGCCCGTAAGCCACGGGTATCTTTCCCAGATGCTAGCCTGGAAATGGCGAACATAGCCTTTAGCAACTTGATTCAGCTACAGATTTTCAGGCGTTGGGCGCCCTTTTTTTTACAATGTCCGTCTTTTCAGTGAATTGTCGTCTTAAAAAAGGAACCGAGAATAATTCCGCAACAACATCTTCTTCACCTGTTGCCATGTCAACGTTAAAACGAATAAAACAGAAAATGAATTGTTACGTCCCATCTATATCCTGTGTCTCGCACCTGTCAGAACTAACGGGCCTTCTAGCATACCCTGCACCGTGGGAAACTCCGAAATAATATGCCCATTGGCTACAAATAAATATATGATTGGTTGATCAAACCGTCAATCAGAGTGTTCGCTCTCATTCAGTTCAACGACCAGGGTTGCATTCCAATAGTCCATTTAGCTTAGGAACCTTCCTAACGGAGTGAAATGACCCGGAAGTCCCTCAGTGGCAGCCATGATAAGTGCCGTTAGAATTCTCCAAATGAAAGGAAAGGAGGTTTCAAACTTCCTTTATAACCTCCTTTAGCTTAGGAACCACTGGACCTCCCTTGACGAAAGGAGAGGAGAAAATGCTGCCCCACAATGCATTGCAGCCGCAGCATTTGCCGTCACTCAACAGTCGGCCGTTCAGGAAAACAACCGATTATGACGGAGAAATGATATCATGAAAGTTACGGTGCTTATTAAGCATTTTAAAACGTATGCGGTAAGTTGCCAAAGTGCTTTGTTCTGAACGTTCATCAGTATTATAATCAAAAAGAGAAATATGAATGTTAGTTTTTACTGAAATTATCAAATAAAGTCAACATTTCACAGTCTTTACTGAGCTGTGTGGGGTTTGTTCAACTTGTAAAAGATGTTTGAATGGTGATATACACAGTGATAGATGTTAAGGACTAACGTTTATAATAAATACATTTGTATTGATTTTAAGATATTTTCATAATTCATACAATCATACGTATTGGGATCATTTGTATTAATGTGGACCGGAGGGAGAGGGGGACGAGCATAAGTTTCACTTTCCTTTTTTATTTCAATTCCAACTTTGGTCATGAAGAATATGTTTCTCTGTTGTCCACGTTCATAAAGCATAAAGCAACAGCATCAGAGCACGGTGCAGAGTCTCTAGATGAGTTTACAGTAGTCCCTCGTTCTTATTAAACATCCATGTTGTAGTCCGCTGTATAGAAAACTGTAGTTTCCATAGTTTCCCCACAGCAGCAGACGCACATTCATGACGTCCGCTGGCGCATCATAAACACGTCGGATAGTGAAAGTGCATTCGGATTCTCTAAAGTACCGCAGTCTCTTCTCCTAAGTCCTTTTGAATTCTCCTATCCACTATCCCTTAACCCCGTGACGTTTCACTCAGAGGTCAAGGAATAGGAGATAGGGTTAGAATTTAGGAGCTGATTTTTGGATTATCGGAACGCAACCCAGGGCCTTCTATCAAGGATACAGAATACCCACAGACGCAGAAACAGATCTGATTGCTTGCATTTCTTTTCTAAAATGCGTAGTGCAAGGTCCGAGAAGGACAAACAAATCCACGTAACACTGTTTATTACAGATCAACAACCCAGATAAGATTCTCATTTATTAAATGTATTTACATTTTATTAAATTGTATTTATATAATTAAATCGATAAATGTCTTTTTTTATCTGAGCTATCAGGGTATTCTCTGAATACCTTGAAGGCCCTGACGGTTCGCCACTGCTTCTGGGGCTCGGGCTGCTAGCCTGGACTTGCGACTCATTCTCTTAGGAGCCTTTTAGAGGCTCCGTGGACCTCCAAAAGACAGACGAGTACCCGGGAACGGATCCTGGACAGGAGCAGGAAATGGAGAAGAAGCAGGGGCTGACTCCAGACAGAACACACCAAGATGTATGGTGTCAGGTTGGGAATTGGGAGGCAGGGGGCTAGCATGCCTGGGTTTAGCAGGCCAGGAATCACATGTTGAAAGGAAGTCCAAAATCCAGTCAGGTAAGAACTTCACTAAACATGGATCCACTGCCAGAGCAGCCTCTTTCTGCAGAACACTGGACACTCCCCTCCACCTACCATAGCAGAAAGCCAATGAATAGGTGAAACTATGTAACTCCACCTCAAATGGATCTGCTGGGTCCTTCTTTGGTGAGATCCTTCTGTCAGGGTTGAGTGAAGCAGGCAGGACACAAATGCAGAATAAACCGAAAATACCTTTATTTCAAGGCTAAATAGTAACATACAGCACTCTTCCCCCGTGAACACAGTCAAAGACAAACAAGGATCTCACAACGACTAATAGAAAACACAGAACCTAAATGCACACAGGGCACAAGGTGAACACAATCGGGTAATCAGGCAAGGAGGGAACACACAGACAGGAAACCAAAAGACAGATCTAGACAAGACAAAACACAGACAGATCGTAGATATTTCTCTGGCCAAAAGCACACAACATATCACAGGAAGTGGGCTTGTTAGCAATTCTAACAAACATAGCTAAGTGTAATGAGCAAGGATATGTTTTTTTTTAAGCATTTGGATGAAGTTGCCTCTAAAGGATGATGTAAAGTAAATTCCAGGGTAAAGTGAATCTTCCACTGTGTCCGGATACTCAATACTGGTGGGTGTAGTTCAAAGTCTTTCCACTGAAAAGTAGATCATACTTTTTTGCCTGTTCAGTCAAATAATTATCATCCTCCAGTGTCTCTAACATTCTGTTCCAAAAGGAAATGAATCAGCTAATAATCATATTCATTGAGCATTGCAAAAAATGAATTTTATAAACATACATAGATGGCATAAAAAGGATGTACAAAGAAAATAGTTGGGCTTGTTTCACTTGCTTGCTGAGAGCACAGCTTCCACTCAGTCCTAAAGTTGAACATATCTCATTCTGACCAACAAGGTGAAGCACAGAGTGGAGCTCAGCTGGGCTCGTATTAAACCTGTCGGGGAGGAAGAGGGAACACGTTTAAAGTGTGCTTTAGGAACTAGTTCCTTCAGCTGTAAAAATGTACAGCACTGTATTCTCTTTGAATCATGTAAAGTTTAAACAGTACCTGCATTTTTAAGGCAAACCAGGTTACATGATTTAATTTCTGCAAAAAACATTTTAATACATCTAGGGGGGAACGTGATACTTTCCATCACGCTGCCTACACTAACTCATAGAAATCTGTAACTAAATGAGTAGTGACCTTGGCCTCTCCCTGTACGGTAATGTCAATTTTCTGAAGCTGGTGTGTTGGTCTGTGTGTGTGTGTGTGTGTAGGTGCGCGTGTCTGTGTGTCTGAGAGAATGGGTGCAAACATTTACCTGGAGTATCTCTGCGACTAAGCAAACAGTGTGTTAGTTAAACATTGTTGTAAATGACTGTGTAAACGAAGGTATCAGAAAAGCAGCTTGTATGACTTTAAGCAGAGTGCTCGCCCTCATTACAGTGGAGCTGAACATGAAAGATACAGAGTGAGATGTCCTTCACCAGAGAGGGAGGAAGTGTCCTTGAGCCAACACTGAACCGCATAATCCTCCTGTTGAGCAGATGGATTTTCATGTTTGTCTTGGTGACATCTTAGTGTTCAGAGCACTAAATAAGGCCTTAGCAGCAGAAAAAAGGGAGATATAATCAAAGGTTCCAACGGATGTTAATGAGGTCAGGGTCTCCAGCAACAAACGTTAGATATCTGAGGCCAAGAGGCAGTCAAAATGCAAGGAATATCCTGTTCCATGACGCATTGATTGAAGATCTACAAAATCATATTGAACAAGCTGGTAATAGTCAGGAAGAAAGACTAATCATCAACCTGATGACAAGGAGGATTGTCAAAAAATACAGGTTGCAGAAATATGCCCAAAGTACCCTTGGTTTTACCCAAAGGCGATGGAAGACAGGAGGAGGAAATCCAAACTCCTTCTCAAGGAAGACATTTTTATGCATGGAAGAAGAATTACAAACATAAATAAGAGCCTTTTAGACAAGAGATGATGTGAGCTGTGTAACAACAGGAAAAAAGCAGACTTTAACACATATCAAGGTCAAGGTGCAACAAATATTGCTCATGGACAACCTGCACAAGAAGTACTTTACATTACATTTAGCTGACGCTTTTATCCAAAGCGACTTACAATAAGTGCGTTCGACCAACAACATACAAACTTGAAGAAAACAGAATCATATAAGTACATCAGGCTTCATAGAGCTAAAACATTTCAAGTGCTACTCAACTGGCTTTAGATAAGCCAGTCCTTTATTAGTATATAAGTGCTTGGTTAATAGTTCTATCGCTCGAAGTGGAGTCGAAAGAGATGAGTTTTCAGTCTGCGCCGGAAGGTGTGTAAGCTTTCTGCTGTCCTGATGTCAATGGGGAGCTCATTCCACCATTTTGGAGCCAGGATAGCAAACCCACGTGTTTTTGCTGATGGGAACTTGGGTCCCCCTCGCAGTGCGGGTGCAGCGAGTTGTTTGGCTGATGCAGAGCAAAGTACACGTGCTGGGGTGTACAGTTTAACCATGTCCTGGATGTAGGAAGGGCCAGATTCATTCGCAGCATGGTGCGCAAGTACCATTGTTTTGAAGTGGATTCTAGCAGTTACCGGAAGCCACTGAAGGGAGCGGAGGAGCGGAGTGGTGTGGGAACATTTTGGAAGGTTGAAGACCAGACGAGCCGCTGCATTCTGGATGAGCTGCAGAGGTCGGATGGCACATGCAGGTAGACCAGCCAGGAGGGAGTTGCAGTAGTCTAGGCGTGAGATGACGAGAGTCTGGACCAGAACCTGCGTTGCTTTCTGGGTCAGCTGGGGACGTATCCTCCTGATGTTGTAAAGCGTGTATCTGCAGCAGCGGGTTGTTGCAGTGATGTTTGCAGTGAAGGACAGGTTGTTATCTAGGGTCACACCCAGATGCCTTGCAGTCTGAGTCGGGGAAACAACAGAGGGGCCGATGTTGATTGTTAGGTCAACAGTGGGACAATCTTTTCCCGGGAGGAAGAGCAGCTCAGTCTTGTCAAGGTTGAGCTTGAGGTGGTGAGCAGACATCCACTGAGAGATGTCTGCTAGACAAGCAGAGATGCATGCGACGACCTGGGTCTCTGAGCGGGGAAAGGACAGAATTAATTGGGTGTTGTCAGCGTAGCAGTGGTAAGAAAAACCATGCGGGCTAATGACTGATCCAAGCGAGTTTGTGTACAAGGACAAGAGGAGGGGACCAAGAACAGAGCCCTGAGGGACCCCTGTAGTTAATTGACAAGGGTCGGACTCGGACCCTCTACAAGTTACCCTGTAGGTATGGTCTTTGAGGTATGAGGTGAGGAGGGAAAGTGCAGAGCCTGAAACTCAAAACTTGGAGAGTGCGAAGGAGGATCTTCTTCTTCTTCTTTCGTGTAACGCCAGAGGTCCAGCTCGGTGTCGTGTAGCCATGCCCGCATCTCTGGTCCTAAGTCGAAGAGGCTGGCTTCCGAGGGTGGTCTATATAAAGGGCAGGTGGTTATTATATGTTCGGCAGTCTGTTCAGGGTCACCGCACTCGCAACCCTTGATGTTACCTTGGCCTTGACTTCTTCAAGGTGTTGTTTGAAGGACAGTGTCCGATCCAGACGCACACCGAGGTACTTCGGGGGTTGCTGGACCTCCAGACGTTTATTGTTGACACGCAGCTCAAGTTCCCTCCTAGCTTCTCTGGTGCTAAGATGGTATGCCGCTGCTACTGTCTTTCCGATGTTGAGCTGTAGACGCCACCTTTGAAAGTATGCTACCAGGGTGCCCAGGTCGTCGTTAAGGCCATCTTCCATTGCCTTCCATGTTGGTCGTCTCAGCATGATGGCTAGATCGTCTGCATAGCCGTACTTTCTGGATGTTGTGTCAGGTAGGTCATGTACATAAATGTTAAACAACATCGGCGAGAGAACCGACCCCTGCGGAACACCGTTCCTCAGTCTTCTGAGCCTACTGCGTTGGCCATTGTTGGTCTGGAGGACAAAGCTGCAGTTGGTAAGCGTCTCCATGATGAACTTAACCATATGTCGGTCTGGTATTGTCCTCAACAGCTTCAGGTGGAGTCCACGGTGCCAGACGGTGTCATATGTGGCAGTCAGGTCCAGGTACACTACCCCAGCTTTCTCATTGTCCTGGAAGCTGTCTTCGATGTCCTGAGAGAGTAGCGTTACCTGGTCCACTGTTGACCTTCCACGTCGAAAACCAGCTTGTTCTCGTGGAAGCTGTGAGTCCACCACTGGCTCGATGCGGCTATGGATCATCCTCTGCAAAATCTTGAAGGAGGATCTGATGATTCACCGTGTTGAATGCAGCAGACAGGTCCAGAAGGATGATGACAGAGGAGAGGGAGGCTGCTTTAGCAGTGTGCCGTTCCTCAGAGACAGCAAGGAGGGCAGTTTCTGTGGAGTGACCTGCCTTGAAACCAGACTGGTGCAGATCCAGAAGGTTGTTCTGATGGAGATAACAGGAGAGTTCACTCAAAAAAATGATTTGTTAAACCAACATGATTTAATTACGTGACAAAATTACACGCAATTACATTATTATTATTACATTACATTGCATTTAGCTGACGCTTTTATCCAAAGCGACTTACAATAAGTGCGTTCGACCAACAAAATACAAACTTGAAGAAAACAGAATCATATAAGTACATCAGGTTTCATAGAGCCAAAACATTTCAAGTGCTACTCAACTGGCTTTAGACAAGCCAGTCCTTTATTAGTATATAAGTGCTTTGTTAATAGTTCTATCGCTCGAAGTGGAGTCGAAAGAGATGAGTTTTCAGTCTGCGCCGGAAGGTGTGTAAGCTATCTGCTGTCCTGATTATGTTACTCTAATTTAAATGAAATATGTACATAATACATGATTCACTGTTGTTAACCCAACACATGTTTATCTCATTCATCCAATGTAAAATGAATACTTCAGGTTGACATATTTTACTTTAGCTTAACTAACATGTGTTTACCATGTCGGTTATATTTAATCCAATTGCATGGAATTTTGTCACATAATTATAATATGCTGATAACACTAAATGTAGTCTAACAGAACCATTAAGTCACAGAAACACAATTGTGCTAATAAAAACCTTTATTAGAACAAAATGAGAAGTTAACATTGTCTCTCTAACATTGACTGATTAAAACACATCATACACATTATAAAACAGAACCTCACAAATGGTATCAAAAATGTACTTCAAAGGGTATCAGACATTTTCCTTAAAATAGCAAATGTCTGAAAACATTAGACATAACTCAAAACTCAAAAACATTCCTAACAGAGAGCAGATTACCCTACAAGCCAATTGTCAGGCTCATCACAGTACATACAGATGTAGCGCTTCATTTCAGACGCCTACCCGTGCGGGTCCGTGATCGGCGCGAGGTGGGCCCCTGCTGCAAAGGAAAACCCCCCTCAGGACTTGAAACGCCCCCTTGATAAATACATTTAATTATAATGAAACCAGCTGCAATGGATCATGGATCCACCAGGGGGAGCCGTGATTAAAAAGCTGCCACACTGGAACTCATGTGAAATAAACAGCTGATCTACAGGTATCTGATATAGCGGATATTTGTTAAGATCCATATGTCACGGATAGGATCATATTCTGTGCTAAATAAGAGACATGTAATCATTTACTAAACATCCCCATGTTTTTATTTAACAAAATAATGTTTAATTCACGTTGGCGTAAGTACAAAACCATCGCTATGTTTTTAGATCAGGAAATGCATCCAGGCTCAAATAAACGATTTTCAATCATCATCCTCACGATCATTTAATGTAGGCTATCATATGTTCGCGAGTTGAAATGAATGCACTAAATTTAATCCACGTGAGTTTACAACAACAAAAATAATCGCTTTGTTTTTATATCACATCCGACCGGAGGAAAATGCAGCACGGGTCTCACTACTGATCATCCTAATCCCACGGGCAAACAATAATATGTACAGTGTTAATAGTTTACTGTATTATTAGTGTCTAATATTACTGGGGATTTCGGAATGGTAGCCTACTGGATTTAGATTTATTGTATCGGCTTCATATCGCAATATATTCCCGAAGTCTGAAATGCAAAAATGTCCCACATTAGGGCAATTCACCCTACATTTAATCATTCAAACAAAATCATATTTTGTTTCTTTTTAACTAAATAAATGTGTTTTAATCCACATAATTTACTGTGTTAATTGTTTTCTGTAGTATTGTGCACATTGCTTTTCGCTGCTTGTTGCACCTGGTTAGAAGCTAAACTGCATTTCGTTGTCTCAGTACCTGCAATATGTGCAATAACAATAAAGTTGAATCTAATCTTGAGCAGGAACAAATGTATTTAGGCTACTTAGTACATATCTGACATTAACGATTAAACACATTTGTGCATTCTTTAAACCGAGTCAAGCCGACTCCGGAGGTGGGGGCACATTAAAGTGTGCACCTGATTGTTTAACTTGAAGGTGCCTGATGACATTTAATCATTCAAACAAAATCATATTTCGTTTATTTTTAACGAAATAAATGTGGTTTAATCCACATAATTTAGGCCTACTGTGTTAATTGTTTAGTATTGTTTAACTTGAAGGTGCCTGATGTGAACATTTCCAGAAGTACTCTAGCTTGAATGGCCTTTGTATGTATACAGTAGGCCTACAGTATAGCCCAACCATGTACACCTTCCTTTTCTCCCGTCCAAAGTTTGAATTGGATAAAGGTAATGGTTATCGATGGTGCTTTTATAGCCTATTGTATAATAACTGTGATTTATATTGCTTTTCAAATGCATGGCCAACCATTTACATTGCTCTTCCCGTCAAGAATATGACTAGAACTTAGTTAGATCACTTTACATTTCTGCAAATTAATTTTTAATCACACACGTCTCCCCGTCCCGAAAATAATAAATAAAATAAAAAGAGGAAACAATTTTCAAGTTCAGTTTTCACCGTTTTATTTAAAATAACTGACATAACACCATACCATACTGACATAACTGACATACCACCTACCATACTGTAGGCCTCTCTGCTGCGGAAACCAGGATGAGCTATTTCGGGATCTGTTTTTCGGGGGCTCCTCAGTCTCTCATTTACCCGGCTCCTGATCTTATGCCACTGGTCAATGTTCAGATTTGGTACCAATTGGAAATATAGGACTCAATCTTTTTCAACCTCTTGACGGGAAAAAAGGAAGGTGTAAATGGTTGAATGATGAATAAACAGTGAGGAGGGGTACAGTATGAATACACTAGATATACACAGCAGCCCAGCCTGTGAGCAGTATGAACACCAATGAGCGCTCAGCTCGAGATACCAACGAGTCGAAAGAGAGAATGATATCTGCATTTTCTCTTTTGGTTTGATTAGGACACATCCTGGGGATTGTGTTTACAAACATTGACCGGACCGTTCACCAGCCCCCACCCCCCATGTTGCCTATGCTGTCCTGTGTTGCGAACTCTTTGTTTAAAACGAATTGGCCATCGGAATGTGTGGAGGAATTCTCCCAAGGGTCACATTCCACAGCTCCCCCCCCCCCCACTCCTGTGATCTCCCATCCCCCAGTCTGTAGGTTTGTGTTTGCATATTTATATGCCGTAATTCATACTGGTCCTCTCACGCACATACATTCTCCTTACAGTATACGCTATATGAGTCCGTGTATCTACGGATCATTTGTTTTTCTTTATTAAAAAAGTAAACTGAAGAGCTTCTGAGAGGCGTTTTTGCCCTTTTGCTTGTTACCTTACTAAATGGTCTGATGGTCAGTGGAGCGAGGGGGGAGGCCCGCGAAACTCGCGGAAGTGATTTCAAAACAAAAACCACTCGTTTGCTTGGAACAAAGAAAACGGCCAAGACACACATTGAGTCCAGAAAATGAATGTTATTAAGGGCTTTAAATATAATAAGCCTGTGTCTAAAATTGACAACAGGCTTATTATATTTACAGCCCTTAAGATACACTTTTGTGTTTAACAGCTGACCACTACCATGACATACTTTGTTTTAGTAGATTTCGCATGAGAGCAAAATGTATAAATATGAGCATTACATTATATGAATATGAGAACAAAATGCATGAATGTGTGAGTGACAATATATGAATGTGTGCATTGAAATATGATAATATGAGAGCAAAATGTATGAATGTGTGAGTGTAAATATATACGTGTGTGAGAGTGAAAATGTATGTATGTAAAAGGAGAATATATGTGTGTAAGAGTGAAAATATGCTGCATTTTGAATGTCCGATAGTTCACCATTTCCACCGGAAATATCAAACATTTAATAAAAGTGAAAAACAATGAACAAGACTTAACGTATTCATCATAATTAATTCTATTTATTCCGTTTGGATGCAGGATTTTTGACTTTGTTTAGAGCAGTGATCTTCTCTGCAGCAGAGAGCTAAGCGCTGTCAGACCGGACCTAACCCTGAAAAGTATTATCATCTGAAAGTAAAATTAATCATTATGTTATTAATATTAAATACATATAAGTATTGTTACAACTTGTATTTAGAAATACTCGTTGTAATTATTGATGCATAAATGAGTTCATCAATTCAATGTGGCATCTGCTATAATGGGGTTAATGTATGATATTACTTAATAATACAATACATTAGAATATATGATATGATAATTACATTTAAGTTTTATTTATTTCTTATTTCATAGTTTCTCATTATTATTATTTGTATCGCTCATCTTATTTTTGATTTTATTAATCTGTGTGAATCTGTGCTGTCCTGTTTTTTACTCTCACTACTGTGTAAAAACACCCCAACAATATTACAAGAAATATACTGCATAAAGCAAACTATATACTTTATTTGATCTAAAACATTGATGTTTTTTCATTATAGTAGCTTGTGAAAACCATAACAAATAAGTGATTAAATGCTACAGTATTCAGCAAACACAACTGCAGAGCTGCAAACATTGCAAACAGACTAAGTTCTCCAACACCCAGTTGTCTTTGTGTATTTGTGAATGAAGCGCCATCTCATGGTTAAATCCTGTAATTGAACAAAAGGAGAACTTTGGCAACGCCCTCTAGCAATTTGGCAACACCCCCAGCCACTGGGATCCGCTGGGTTTTTGACTGGGACACACCCATGTGAGTCTGATCTGGAGTGCTACATCTGTACTAAAATAAAAAAATACATCCTTAGACTGTATGAGCTCTTTGTTACTCCACCTGCACAAAGTGAGTGAGTGAGTGAGTAAGAGAAAGAGTGAGTGAGTGGCCGTTTCTCAATGTCGAGTACACCTGCTGCAGAGCCACTATTTCAAATGTTCAAGTATACCACGTCATCGAGTGGCGCCGAATGCTGGGCATTTAACATGCATTTAAACAGTCCTTCGGCGCCACACTATGACGTAGTATACTTGAACATTTGAAATAGTGGCTCTGCAGCAGGTGTACTCAACATTGAGAAACGGCCAGTGAGTGAGTGAGGCCCAATCCCAAACCACTCCCTCGACCCTACCCCTCCGTGATGGAGTGAACTCCGTCTGTAGCCACACTCGCAGCTAAACGAGGCTCCCTCCTGTCAGATGGAGGGAGTAAACACAGCAGCAAGCTTTGGGACGGCCTCCCCTCTCTCCGGCAGAAACAGGAAATGCCGTAACTGTGTGTAACAACGGTTTCAAATCAGCATCTCTTAGACAAAAAGTTTAAATTAATAACTCAAATAAAACTCCAAACATCTTTCATTGTGTTTCAAAGCTCTTTTAGTTTTAAACCTGATGTTTATAAGCTTCTTAGTTTTTGCAACGGTCTGTAAATATAGGCTACACAACTTTGTAATAAAAAGCACACATTTACCTTTTTCTACACTAAACACAGGTTTGATCCTCAGTTCAAAACATATGAGGTCATCATGAGGTTGTTAACATCGCAGTTTATCAGTGGATGTTTGCTGGAACTACCTGTAAACAGCGTGTTTCCTAACGGACACACACAGCGTGACTCCGGTCAGGTAGAGACCGGTCTCAAGTCAGCACCGCTGCAGACTCGCTGTTTGAGGGCTTGATAGCCCACTCCCCCTCCACACTCGTTGCTTTGGAACAGCCCTCAATATGGCGGACCCTCCGCGTGAATGCGCAAACGGAGGGGTAGGGTGTAGGGGGCAGTTTGGGAATGGGCCTGAGTGTGTGAGTGAGTGATATCCTGGAGGACTCACTCTGACCCCTAGTGGACAGGTGTACTCTCTGCCCCTAATGCAGGAACCTCAGGTGCATGTAGAAACCTCTGGGGTACATGGGCAGATTCTGGTAGGTACTTTTAAAGACTTTGTACAAAGAGAACAACAACTATGACATCAAATGTTCCCATTTAAAATAACAAATGTCTGAAAACACTTAACATAACTGAGCCTCAAAAACATTCCTAACAGAGAGAACAGAGAGTTTGAAATGCTTCAACAACAAATGCTTCAACAACAGGAACCTAGAAGACACTGACGTACCACAATCTTTGCAGTTCCACATGTACTGTTGTAATCTGAAAATCAAAGAAAATATTTGTATTATTATATGTTATGGCAACCACCATAACATAGCCTATATGCACCTATATGTTTTAGTAATTTACTGATGTAAATCAAGCAAAGTCAAGCAGTTCTAAAGATTACAATGTTCTAAAACTTCAAACTTGATAAAAAAAGAAAACATGCTGATTACTTACCACCAGTAAGAAGAGGTTGCCCTGCTGCCAGCAATGTCAATGTGTTTGTTCCCAGGACACCTGTGAATAACAGACATGGTTAGGTTCATCTGCAGTAGCATGCCAACTCCAAGTGCAATATCATTTGGGCTAGAACCTATTATTTGACTAAATTAGTATGTAAATGCCGAATGTGAATTATGTTTAAATGTTGAAGTTAAATGCAACAATCTGGTGCACTTTGAGAGCAAAATCAACACCCATGTGAAACAGTACTGTAAACCAGTGGCTGCGTTAACCGAATATTCTTCTGTGAGTTTTTGCTTTACGCTGTGCGCGCTCCCGCGAGGTGCAGTGGACATGCATAACACGGCGCTACAGTTCCCCCCCCCCCGCTGTACAGACCGACGGGTAATAATGGATTTTGACGGAAATGTTAAGATCCAGCGAAAAAGTCTAGCGCCACCTGTAAACAAATGTACTTTTTCTTTATGTATCTTACTAAGTTGTTTGTTGCTCTTTCCTGGCTGCAAGTTCAGTGAGTTTTGGTAACCCACTCTAAAATGTTCAGTTTTATCACACAGCACAATGCCACAGATGTCGCAAGTTTTGAGGGAGCGTGCAATTGGCATGCTGACAGCAGGAATGTCCACCAGAGCTGTTGCCCGTGAATTAAATGTTCATTTATCTACCATAAGCCGTCTCCAAAGGCGTTTCAGAGAATTTGGCAGTACATCCAACCGGCCTCACAACCGCAGACCACGTGTAACCACACCAGCCCAGGACCTCCACATCCAGCATGTTCACCTCCAAGATCGTCTGAGACCAGCCACTCGGACAGCTGCTGCAACAATCGCTTTGCATGACCAAAGAATTTCTACACAAACTGTCAGAAACCGTCTCAGGGAAGCTCATCTGCATGCTCGTCGCCCTCATCGGGGTCTCGACCTGACTCCGGTTCGTCGTCGTAACCGACTTCAGTGGGCAAATGCTCACATTCGATGGAGTCTGGCACGTCTATCGCGAGGCACACCACGGAGGAAGACCGCAGCACACGAGGGAGATGACCCCCATGAGTAGTCCTATCTAGATTAATTAATGTATTGACGACGTTTTGTTCAGTATATTTTTCATTAAACAAACTCAAAATAGACTGGAGTAACTCAGACCTATAATCGTTTTTTTGAGTGTTGTTTAAAGACAGCGCGTTCAAGTGTTTTAGACAGGAACGGGAGGAGAGAGACAGGCCTGTAGTTTATAACATCAGACGGGTTGAGAGTGGGTTTCTTTAGGAGAGGGTTTACTCTTGCCTCCTTGAGACTGTTTGGAAAGTGACCAGAAGTTAGAGAAGTGTTGATGAAATGGGTGAGAAACGGTAGAATATCAGGAGCGATAGTCTGAAGGAGGTTTGAAGGGATAGGGTCCAGAGGACAGGTGGTAGGGGCGGGCAGAGGTAATGAGGGTAAGAACCTCACTTGGAGAGAGAGGGGAAAAGGAGGTTAGTGTGTTGGTGGAAGGAGGGTCTGGTGACCCAGCGGTGAGTAAAGGTGAGTCAGAAAAAGAAGAGCGAATATCATCAACCTTTTTTTCAAAGTGGGTAACAAAGTCGCTTGGAAGAAGGGAGGAGGAGGAAGGGGCTTTGGGGGGGTCCAAGAGGGAGGAGAAGATGGAAAATAGTTTTGTGGGATTGGAATAGGAAGATTGGATCTTATCTTGAAAGTAAGTGCTTTTTGCCTGAGAGATCGAAGCAGAGAAAGAGGAGAGGAGAGCCTGATAGGTTAGGAGGTCGTCACGGTGTTTGGATTTCCACCGTTTCCGCTCTGCTGCCCTAAGGACGGTTCTATTAGCACGCAGTGCATCATTTAGCCAGGGAGCAGGAGGGGACTGACGAGCCTGCCGAGATGTGAGAGGACAGAGAGAGTCCAGAGACATATAATATGATATGTCAACTAGAAAATGAAGAAAATGAGTGTGAATTCTGTAAACTGTGAACATTTGTGGCTGAATTTTGCTGAAAATGCAGCAAAAGCTGAATATTTTATTAGCTGAATGGTCTCTGTAGCTGCTTTTAGCTACAAAAACCAAGTAAGTATGTTGCTGAACTTAGCAGAGAAATGCAGAAAAGTGAAATGATTTGAATCAAATTGTTACAGCTCAAATGCATTCACTTTGTTGAAAACTTGAAAGTGAAATGTTAAACTGGAAGAGGAGGGAAAATAGTGAAGAAGCTTAATATTTAAAAGAAAAGGTTTTAAAAAGGTATAAACAACAAAATGTATAACCTCAATGTCCGGAAATAGCTGAATAAGTTAATAGTTGAATGGTTTATAGCTGAAAGTAGGCTGAAGGAGTTAGATATTAAATGTAAGTAGTAGTGAATGAATGTTTACAAACACCTGTGTGTGTAAGTCCAGAGATCAAAGGTTACCATGGAGATGTGCTGTGAAAGGAGAGCCTTTCCATTTGTTCTGAAGGAGAAATAAAACTCTTACATTTCTAATTATAGTTTAAAAACGGTAGCTGCTTTTGGTAAAATGTGTGTGTGTGTGTGTGTGTGTGTGTGTGTGCTTTGTTTCATCAATTCAGACATCATGACACAATTCCATCAGATTAATGATAAAAACCTAGAGGACATTATTCAATTTCTGAAATCCTCCTCTTGCTGCCTTGATATTATTCCAACAGGATTTTTCAAAGATGTTTTTCCTTGCATGGCCTCAGATCTACTTCATATAGTAAACAAATCTCTTCACTCAGGTGTTTTTCCACAGGCCCTGAAAACTGCAGTCATTAAACCGCTCTTAAAAAAGAATAATCTAGATGCTTCAGTAATGAACAATTACAGGCCCATATCAAACCTGCCATTTCTAGGTAAAATCATTGAAAAAGTTGTTTTTCAACAGTTGAGTAATTTCTTGCATTTAAATAACTGTTTTGATGTATTCCAGTCAGACTTTCGTCCAAACCACAGCACTGAGACTGCTCTTGTAAAGGTCTTTAATGACATCCACTTAAACACAGACAGTGGCAGAACTTCAGTGTTAGTATTATTAGATCTCAGTGCTGCGTTTGACACTGTTGACCACAGCATATTACTAGACCGACTGGAAAACTGGGTGGGACTTTCGGAAACAGTTCTGAATTGGTTTGAATCCTACTTAAAGGACAGAAACAACTTTGTTTCTATAGGTAAATACACATCTGAGTTGACAAATATGACATGTGGGGTTCCTCAAGGCTCCATCTTGGGGCCTCTTCTCTTTAACATCTACATGCTACCACTGGCTCAGATAATGAAGAACAACAAAATAAGTTACCATAGCTATGCAGATGACACACACATTTACGTAACAATTTCACCAGGAGACTATGCTCCAATTCAAACACTGAGTAAGTGCATTGAACAAATCAATGACTGGATGTGTCAGAACTTTCTCCAATTAAACAAAGATAAAACTGAGGTAATGGTTTTTGGAGCCAAGGCAGAACGTATAAAAGTTAGCGCTGAGATTCAGTCTGCAATGTTCAAAACAACAGATAAAGCCAGAAATCTAGGTGTAGTCATGGACTCTGACCTGAGTTTCAACAGTCACATTAAAACTGTTACTAAATCAGCCTACTATCACCTAAAGAATATATCTAGGATTAAAAGACTAATGTCACAGCAGGATTTGGAAAAACTTGTCCATGCTTTTATCTTCAGTAGACTCGACTACTGCAATGGTGTCTTCACAGGTCTCACTAAAAAATCTATTAGGAAGCTGCAGCTAATTCAGAACGCTGCTGCTCGAGTCCTCACTAACACTAAGAAAGTGGATCACATCACTCCAGTTCTGAAGTCTTCACACTGGCTTCCTGTGTGTCAAAGAATAGATTTCAAAATACTGCTGCTGGTTTATAAAGCACTGAATGGTTTAGGCCCAAAATACATTTCTGACCTCCTGCTAAATTATGAACCATCCAGATCTCTCAGGTCTTCAGGGACTGGTCAGCTTCCTGTCCCCAGAGTCAGAACTAAACATGGTAAAGCAGCGTTCAGTTATTATGCTCCAAATATCTGGAACAAACTCCCAGAAACCTGCAGGTCCGCTACAACTCTGACTACTTTTAAATCCAGGCTGAAGACTTTTCTTTTTGTCGCTGCTTTTAATTGAACTATTCATATCTTAGACTGCACTGTAACTTTTATCCATGTACTTTTTTCTTTTAATGTTTAATTGACAGCACTGTAACTTTTATCCATGTATTTTTTTTCTTTTAATGTTTATTTTATTAGCTTTTCTTTTTAATGACTGATTTTAAATGCCATTTTCTTAATCTCTTTCATTTTTTGTAAAGCACTTTGAATTGCCTTGTGTTGAAAAGTGCTATATAAATAAACTTGCCTTGCCTTGCCTTGCCTTTGTTGTACTTTCGGGTCAATACTGTGGCATTTTTGGCAGATTAACTAAAGGTGTGCGGCTGGTGCTGTGATGAAAGAGCAGGCTGTATTTACAATAGGTCTTAATGGAAACATGTTGAAAGTTGTTGTCACTTTATGCCCTCAAGAGACATTTTGTTTAATGTTTTATTTTATTTTATTTTATTTTCCAACCTAGGAGAGGTTTTTCTACGTTTTTCATAAAAAAATATGTCTGAGGAGTGTAGGGTTTGGGAATTATGGCAAGTTTAAAACATTTTTGGGGGATAATTTTGAGCTGTCCTGCACTCTGTTTTGAGATCAAAGCACTCTAGAGTTAATGAGCTGCTCCATCCACTCCAATGTTAAATTCTGAAAAAGGCCTCTCTGCTAAGCTCCAAACTAAATTCAATATCTCAAAAAGTTTAAAAGATATCAAAAATCTGAATAGGAATTGAATAGCTGAAGGTCTTGTGATCATTTGAAAGTTGGAATGAAGTGTCTAGCTGAAAGTATGTGGTAGGAGTAGCATTTGGCGCAAGGTGTAGGAAAACAGGATTTGAAGGCATCTCCCATTGACTTCAATGTTAAAAAAAGAGTTTAAAAAGCTGAATATTTCAAAAAGTATAAAATATTTTGAAAAAGTTGAATGTTTCCCATCGATTCCTGAACAGGCTGAATAGTTTAATATTTGAATGGTTTCTGTAGCTGAAAATAAGCTGAAGTTATGGAGAGCCAAAGTATTGGCTGAAATAATAAGGGGAAGAATAAAGATTTGAAGTACTATAGTGGAATGCTGTAAACAGCATTCGCACTAATAAGGGGGAGAATAAATATTCGAATAACTAATAAACCTTAGAAAATCTTGAAAGGGATGTGCAAAATAGTCATTATATACGGTCTTTAATTAACTATTAGTAGAGAATAACGAGTAATGAATATACTTTATAGGGATCCTATTAATATCTAATACAATTCAATAACGTGCTTTAACCACTAGGTGTCCCTTTATATCAGCTGTGCACCGTTATGGTGTAAATACAGCCTATCTACCAATTAGATCAAATATAAAAGTCAGCCGAATTAGTGTTGATACTGCAAGGAGACGTATTGTGTGAAAATATGTTGTTTAATTGCTGATATATTTATGATCCACGTCACGTTTTCAGTTTTGGCGGCAGTTCTTCCTGTTTGTCTAGAAGTCTTCTCATCAGGGCTACGGTAGATATGTAATATTTAATGCAGCCGAACCGTGTATTACAATGCCGTTATGTGATGACTTTCAAAGAGTAAAGCAAGCACACTCGGAATAAAGTATTGTTTTATTTTGAAAAATCGTTTTCGGATTTCACATCGCATAAACACCAAATCCCAGCATGCATTGCGGCTAAACCATCCAATCGCCGAGCTGAGGATCTTGCCTACGTCTGTTTCCGGTATTGTTTATGACGGATGTATTTTGTTATACACACAGTCCCTCACATTTAAATTGACATTAAAGTATTTTTTGAGGCCTTCTAAAATGTTTTTAAATATAACTACGGTTCTTGTTGAAGAGTTTGTAAATTAACATGAAGCCAAGTTGTTGCCTGGCAATGCAATCGCACAACGTCACGTCCATAAATTCCACAACCGCATACATGGATTAACATCGATTGAATACATTAATGTAGCCTTTGTTTCTGCTAAAAGAGGTGTCGACCAGCTGGGGCAACAAGAAAATCGGCAAAATCGAGTGTGACTATTAAAAAATAAATAATTATTATATTAATATTGACAATAACAACTGACCGTCGTGGTAGCATTTGCTTGGCATTTCCGGGTATTTGAGCCATGTTAACAATACCGTCACGTTTGAAGGGACGAAATCGTGACATCTTCACGTCTCCCAGCATGGTAAATCGTCACATGTTCACGTCTTGCCGTGATACCGGGTTGGCTGAGCAGAGAGGAGCTTCAGTGCTCTGAGGAGGTTGAAGACCTGGCTGAGAGTTACAATGATGCAAATTCGCATGAACAATGCAGCAGTCTGTCACATTCACAGAGAATTGCTGGACAAAGTCAACAGGGAAAAGATTTACCAGGATCGTATCCTTGCGAATGAGTACAGGAAGCATGTGTTTGGTTCTTTTAGCTGAGAAGAGCAGAGAGGACAATAAAGGATACATGGAGAGATGGGATTGAAGGGATAGATTGAGGACAATGAAACATACATTCTTTATATTAAAAGTTATATTATCTGTTGTTTGTTTACCTGTTTTTGGTTGGTCTGGTCATATTTTGAATACATTTGTATATAACCATAAATAAAAGAAGAAGAAAAAACAAAGTGGAAATTGAATCTCACATTATTTTTTATTTGAATCATGCAAAACATTAATTCTGAAAATGTTTGACTTTATGAAATGATTCTCTCCAGTGTTGGCCCATATATTAAACAAATCAGAAAGTAAGACAGCTTTTTGTTATACATATGTTAGTACTTTTCTTTCTGGCAGAATGTATCATTATAGCCAACTACATTTTTGCCTATATTTTTGTATCACCTTGGTCCCTAAATGTTTGTAAAAATGCAGGAAATGGGATTCATATCGAGAACATTTTTCTGGCGGAGAGTCCCCCCCACTTCTCAAACCAAAGTTACACCCCTGTGTGCACTCATGTTTTCATAGGCCAAATCAGGCCACTTGCTTTTGAAGGTGACCCCTGATCTCAACAACACATCTGTGATGTTTCCTCACTGGTGGCTACGCTATTGCGGTAATGCCAGCTGTCAATAGACATTCAGGCAAACAGACCATTTCTGGTGACTATATACACAAGAAATGTGTTTTGTTATAACAACAGTTTATTTTGTTCTATTGTTTACTATGATTGTATCACACAAATATATGGTATAAAAAGAAATTGAACAATTGTTTGGAAATATTGCATTTATACACTGTCATTGAAAAGCTCCTAAAGTATACCCTAATATAAAATGGCAATAATTAGAAATTGAAATACAGTTGGCAAGAGGATTACATGTCTTTTCTGAATTTGTGTCTCAGTCAAGGTTATTTCACAGGTTGGTCTGTGTGCATAACGATCACCTCTGGAGATTAATAATTCATAATTGTGATGACATCACCGAAAAACTAAATTCAACTGAAAACTGATCCAAACTAAACAGTAATATCTACAAAGGACAAGCTTGAATATAAGAGAGCATAATCAAATTCTGCTAATTTGGTGGAACAGTATTTGGAGGGCCAGTTCAGTCCAGAATGTTTTTCCTGTAATGTGTAATTGTCCATGCAGTGCTTGAATGTTCCTGTAATAGTTGTGTTTGATTGTTCACTGAACCAGCATTCTTACAGCACACAGCCCTGGGCTCTTCCTGCTTGTTGAGGTATATAAAAGCAGCCGCACAAAGAATCCTTGTTCACACACCTTACACTGCAGACACTCAGACAGCTTTGATTCAACATATTTATACAAAAGCAGACTGTATTCGCTGTTATTGAGGTAACAATCAAATGAAATAGACAAGAGAGAGATCTGCAGTTCTGAATGGAGGTTCCAGCAGCCAGCGATGGTGTTCACCTGGCTGCATACAGACCCAGTGTGAAGGCAGCTACTGGGGGGTTGGATGAGTCTAGCTACTACCAGTGCTACATTGATGGGAGCAATGTAGCATCGCTGGGATCCGATGCTCTAACTGGCTACGAGACTCTGGATGCCCCCCCACACTATGACTTCTACGCCAACACAGCGGTGTACGGCCGACGGAGGCGCTTCAGACCCTTGCTGTACCAGCTGCACGCTAACCCTGAGGTGAGAAGGGTTCTCTGCTTAGCTCTACCCTGACTCATTTTGTGTAAAGCACTTTGAATTGCCTTGTGTTGAAAAGTGCTATATAAATAAACTTGCCTTGCCTTGCCTTACCCTCATTACCAGAATAAAAAAAGATAATGTTAAATAAATCAGGTTACATAGTTCATCATTGTTGCCACTTATACCTGTACAATACACGATGCAATACACCCTTGTGCAGTTCACGCTTTAGTTTTCTTTCAATGTATTTACATTCTGTAAACAGTACCAGCTACCTCTTAATTGAAATGGTAACTTTACAAAAACATGGTGTACTTACCTGCTATCTGTTTGTTTTCCTTTTTGTGTTTTTATTATTAATAACATGTGCATACTTTCTAATATGTAAGTATATTCTCTAAAGTCTAAATGTCCCTGTTGCGGGACAAACAAAGGAATTCTGAATCAGATTTTCCTCATACTTAATCCTTGATCTGACAACATTTGCTCCATTCACATCAAATACCATTGTAACCCTAATCTGTATAACATGCAACAACTGGCTTTTATAAATGATTTAGAAAATATTTTATTTTGTATTTTTGTCTGTGTTTCTAATTTACAAAGTCATTTTTCTTTTTGTTAAACTTGTGTTATTAGCGGACAATAGCAACGGCAATCTTTTTTGAAACTCCTTAAAGTAGTTTAAAGGAATAATACTGACAACTAAAATAAAATACCTACAGTAAAATGTAAAAACTCTGTTTATGTAAAATTGGTTTGTATCATTCTTCATATCTGTTACAAAGTGTCCTCACTGGTCTAGGCGGACTGCAGACCCCCGGTGTATGAGGAGACAGTCTGTGGACAGCTCGAGGAAGGAGACAGATCTGAGGAGGAAGAGGAGGGGGAGCAGCCGGAACCTGAACCCACCCGCTTCGGCTGGATCCAGGGAGTCATGGTAGGGAGGGTTACACCAGGTTTTGGTCCTTATCTGTAGGTTGTAGCTGATCTATGTCTTTATTTACATTTGAGTAAATATACATATTATGAAATATACATGTTATTATTTATGTAATGAAATGTGCCTTTGCTTTCAAAACCTCCATTAATAATTGCCAAGACATCCATCATTCTCGACCAGAAAGGTCCAAGAAAAAAGCCTCGATTTGAACAAATCAAAAAGCCTTGTACCCCAAACAATCCAGATAGCGGAGATGCCGATCAGCTCAGGACTAACATCCTCACATTTTATTTTTAATTTTGGCGAAATGTGGTTTTTAATGTGCAGTGTTATTTGTTCTTGGTTTATTTTGTAAGTAAAAATTCCAAAAGAACAATTGAATGAAGTCAAAAAACTATAACTGTCTTTGATCCAATCATGATTATTTGAGCTGACAGCAATCATTGATGTATGCTAATAGCATCATAGAACTGTTCCATTCACCAGTTGTATTCACACAATTTTGAATATAAAATCGAAACACATGAAAAAAACATAAATGTCATATATCCTAAATTTGAGATTTTACTGGAGCCATAACGTTTATTGATATAGCACCTTTCAACAAAAGGCAATTCAAAGTGCTTTACAAAAATTAAAGACATTAAGAAACATATTATTAAATGGCATTTAAAAACACTGATTTAAAAGCAGAGATAATAAAACATAAATAACACAATAATAGTTTTAGTCATAGTCCTGTGTTAAATTTCCTTTTTAGTTTTAGTCATATTTAGTCATATTTATTCACTCCTGTTTTTATTTAATCAAGATTTAGTCGACTAAAAGTCTGAGAATTTTAGTGTTATTTTAGTCAAAGAAAAAACTATTTTAGTCTACTTTTTGTCAATGAAAACTGTTGAGTCTTTTTTAGTCATCAGATTATAGAACATTTCAGTCAAACTAGTCTAGCCAAAACCAATACTTTGTCATTTTAGTCAAACGTATTTCACAATAAGATTATATCTTGTCCTTATTTGATGAAAAACACAGGTTGAATGATTAAGAAGCTTTGCAGAGAGTATCTGCTCAGGTTTGTGGTGTTTTTACCTGTGTTATGGCCACATTGCTTCCCTTCTGATAAAACAATGCATTCGCTTTTTTTCTCCGCCTCATTGTAGCGAAAATGGGCCCAAATATCACATCGTTTCTTTCTCCCAAGCCGTGGTGGCTTAAGACTTTTTCGTTGTCAGTCATTTTGGCGGACAGGATCGTAACATTTCCGTCATAATCCATTATTACCCGTCGAGTCTGTAAACAGCTCGTCATCACTCGCGCTGACGGGGGGGGGGGGTTAGTTAGACCATGAGTTAGACCCGAGTATTCCTGACAGTTCACAGTGTGCCGCTGGCCCGGTGTAATTCAAATGTACCGCCGCGCGCACCACAGACACACACAGCTGCTGCCCAGCCGCAGCACCGGAAATGGCACTGCTGGGAGAAAAACTGAGTCAGAGATGTAACGTTATCTTTGATAATATTTCGTCTTTCTCCGTCAACGAAAGTAAAGAGAGATTTTGGCATAGTTTTTATTCAGTAAACTACATTTTCGTCTCGGCACTTTTCGTCAACGATATTGCATGATGATTTCGTTACAGTTATTGTTTACTGCCGTCGGTGCCGTCTCGTCATCGTCTCGTTTTAGTCATGGAAAAAAAGGTCGTTGACGAACATATTTCGTCATAGTTTTAGTCAACAAAATGAACACTAATACCAACACACCTACATCATATTAGTTGCACACATGTATTTCAATGCCTGGCAGGGCCCCATTATACAACAGGCTCAGAAACCAAGAAATGACAAGCATTGAGGTGTGTGGCGCAGTGGCCTAGTGCGTTGGTGTTCGGATCAGGGGAGCACAGGTTCAAACCCCACTGCAGTCAGCATGTCGTTGTGTCCCTCAGAAACTTCACCCCAAAGTGCTCCTGTGGGGATTGCCCACAGTATTGAGTATGGAAGTCGCTTTGGATAAAAGCATCTAAACAGTGCTTGAATTGGAATGAAAAAGGTGCCAGTACTCTAAAATCAGCAACTTTTTCAAGTCAATTTTATATATACAGCCCACAAACAAGAATTTGGCTACTATAATGCTGGTGGGTTTGTCTCTTTACTACTGTATATTTTAGAAAGGTTCACTGTACTTAACATTTTTTATGATAGGCAGCGGATATGGCTAAAGCTCAGTAAGGTCAATATTAACTGAAAATATAGCAATCAAAGTCTAGATCTTCTGCTGAAGACACATGAAGCAGAGACCTTTCAGGTGAGAGCCCCTCTGGTGGTGTGCAACATTAATGACAAGGAAACAAAGCTCTGGTCAGAAGCATTTTTTATAAAAAGCTTTAACAAAATTAAGTATTTCTGTACATTTTGAATGCAATCTAACTTTCCAACTCAGAAAACGAAAAACGAAAAAGTGCCAAAAGTCTTCTCACATGGCTGAGCTGCTTTGCAATATACTTCACCACTGAAGAATACAAATATGTATAAAGTAAACTATGATGCAATCTAACTTTCCAACTCAGAAAAATGATAAAGAGCATGAACAAAGAACATGTAAAAACAAATGCAAAATTTGCACAATCTAAAATGAGAAACTGTAACTGCAAGTAACAAAGTCTGAGCCATGGTAAAGAGTTACATTGAACACCAAGCTGATCAGATAACTCCCTGGTTGGTCTGAAGTCCTTCTATCTCCAGGATCTGTACAAATCGGCACATTATGCCAAAAGTCTTCTCACTGGGTGAGCTGCTTTGCAATATACTTCACATTGTTAGAAAAGGCTCCAGAAGGCCTTGGGGACATCAGTATCAGGGGCTGGAGCTGGACAGGCTCTTTCATCAGCACTTCTCCTTCCCTTTGCCAGCCAGGACCTCACATACTGTTCCGGATTGAACTGTCCTAGTGATGGTCCATTACATTTAATGAAAACCAGGCTGGACAGTCGGCTGACAGAGAGAGCATTCCTTTTTGCAGTAAGGATATCGTTCATGCAGCTGAATGCCCGCTCACACTCACTAGTGGAGACAGCGATGGTTCGGACTGCTTTCAGTAGAGGCTCCATGGCAGCAGGTGTACGGGATGCCCTGGTTTCCTTGTATTCGCGAAAGCCCTGAACAGTCTCTCTTCTGTCCACTTTCAGCACTTCGCACAAACGTAGCACCTCTACGTCCCCATACTGTACGTCTAACTCCTCTTCAGGCCAACTTCCAGGATGGATAACTTTCATGTCCTGGATTAGCTGATTGTCCCGGGCCTCCCGGCCATGTAATGGGATTTCTCTTGTGCTGACATGAGAGGAGGTTGTGGAAGTCATTCTGTATCTCAGATTCTCTACCATACTGCGGAAAAACTGACCTGCATGAATCTGTACAAGCCTGCCATTCTCACGCAGGGCAACACCCTTGAAGGACTTCTCAGCTAGAGCTGTATGAACTGTAGTCATGTGTGGGCCAGGCATGGTGACCATGGATTCAAAAACTCGTATTTCTCGAGTTAAGAGCCTATCTGCTGTAGGCAGTGTCATCTCTCTTTTTTGGAGTTGCCGAGAGAGGTCGCTGAGCTCTGTGAGCGCATCGTACATCAGTCCCAGATTGCTGACAAACGTTGCAGATGTGAGCACATAATCCAGGCCCTTGTACTTTGCTCTGTCTCTGGAATCCCTGCTCGTGTCGTTTGCAGCATTTGTGAAGTGATCATGAAGCACTCTGTAGTTTTCCCAGACTGCTCTGACGCTCCTTTCACTTGAAGCCACCCAGCGGATGGACAAAACACGCCCTATCACCAGGAGACGCTGTCCGACTGCTTGCGCACACTGCGCTAACTGCCTCTGATTTTTGGGGGAGGCATGGAACAAGGAATAGAGTTTGTCAAAAAAGATCTGGAAATGATTGAGCCCTGAGACCTCCTTGACCACATCCCCAACTGCCAGCTCTAGACGATGATTGGAGCAGTGCCACACAAACAGGCTTGGGAATTTACTACACAACTGGGTAGCAACGCCTGTTCTCTTCCCTAGCATGACTGAAGCCCCATCACATGCAAAAGAAACGAAACACTGACCTAAAAAGTCCTCGTTAAAATCTCTTCCAAGACACTCCATTAACGCCTTTGTGATGTCATCAGCCGTTGTTCCATCCAACTCGATCAGCTCCCAAAAAAACGTTTCGGGCTCAGCATCAGCTAATGCTGAGCGTAGACACACAACAAGCACCGTTTTACCACTAATAGTGGTAGATTCATCAACCAAAACACAGAGTTTTCTTTGGTTTTCTGTAATGTCTTTTGCCATTTTTTTCTTCAGCTCATGAGCTATGTGGTCGATGATTTCGCCACAGGTTTTATTGGAGTGCAAAACCCTGCCCACGTTCAGCCCATTCAGTTTCTGTACATTCAAATCAATTGGCATGTCTGTGAATGGCCGGCTATGTTTGCCAATTTTATATGCCGTTCGAAAAACTCTGATAGTGGTGTCTAATTCAGATTTATGCATAGACTGCACTTGATGTTGAATAGTTTCACGTGAAGCAGATGTAAGGATGTCAGCAGCTTTTACATGGGCTTGTGATTCTTTATGTTCTTTGATTTTTTTTCTCAGGCTAGCTTGTTGTTTGCTCTTGTCAACACCGAAATGAGACACTGCACACTCACCCCATTCAGTTGACAGTTTCAGTCCTTGTCCAGTGTGTATTCCCAAAGATTTGACATCTCTGCATATCCGACATCCTAGCTTCTTATCTTTAAGAAGGAGCCATGCATTGGTCTTGCAAAAATATTGCACCTGGTCCGTTGTCCAGCAGTCAGGTGCATCGCTTTGCCCGGTGT